>NC_083235.1:19476197-19804197 GCF_032191835.1 Heteronotia binoei | reverse complement strand
TTAGGGTTGGTTAAGATAAATTTTTCATATCACAGTGAAGCGTTTACTCTTCATGGGGAAAATTTCTGGATGTTTTTCCATTCTCCATTATAGCCTATGAGATTCATTAGAGTGAATGGGCCCATAGGGATAAGGTTAGGGTTAGGGTTCAGGACACAGTTACGTTCGGGGTAAAATTGGGGGTTGGTTTAGGGTTAGATAAGATGATTTTTTCATATCACACTGAAGCGTACACTCTTGATTTGGAAAAATTTTGGATGTTTTTCCATTCTCCATTATAGCCTATGAGATTCATTAGTGTGAATGGGCACATAGGGTTAGGGTTAGGGTTAGAGTTCAGGACACAGTTATGTTCGGGTTAAAATTGGGGTTTGGTTTAGGCTTGGCTTAGATGTACTTTTCATATCACACTGAATGGTATACTCTTGATGGGGAAAAATTTTGGATGTGTTTACATTCTCCATTATAGCCTATGAGATTTATTAGTGTGAATGGGTACATAGGGTTAGGGTTTGAGTTCAGGACACAGTTATGTTCGGGTTACAATTGGTGTTTTGTTTAGGGTTGGGTAAGATGTATTTTTGATATCACACGGAATGGTATATCCTTGAAGGGGAAAAATTATGGATGTTTTTCCAATCTCCATTACAGCCTATGAGATTCATTAGAGTGAATGGGCCCATAGGGTTAGAGTAAGAGTTCAGGACACACTTATGTTCGGGTTAAAATTGGGGTCTGGTTTAGGGTTGAGTAAGATGAATTTTTCATAACACACTGGATGGTATACTCGTGATGGGGGAAAAATTGTGGATGTTTTTCCATTCTCCATTATAGCCTATGAGATTCATTAGAGTGAATGGGCCCATAGGGTTAGGGTTAGGGTTAGAGTTCAGGACACAGTTAAGTTCGGGTTAAAATAGGGGTTTGGTTTAGGGTGGGGTAACATGTATTTTTCGTATCACATGGAATGGTATACTCCAGATGGGGGAAAATTTTAGATGTGTTTACATTCTCCATTATAGCCTATGAGATTCATTAGAGTGAATGGGCCCATATGGTAAGGGTTAGGTTTAGGGTTAGAGTTCAGGATACACTTATCTTCGGGTTAAAATTAAGGTTTGGTGTAGGCTTGGGTATGATGTATTTATCATATAACACTGAATGATATACGGTTAGGGTTAGAGTTCAGGACACAGTTATGTTTGGGTTAAAATTGGGGTTTGGTTTAGGCTTGGATAAGATGAATTTCTCATATCACACTGTCAGGTATACTCTTGATGGGAAAAAATTGTGGATGTTTTTCCATTCTCCATTACAGCCTATGAGATTCATTAGAGTGAATGGGCCCATAGGGTTAGGGTTAGAGTTCACGACACAGTTAAGTTCGGGTTAAAAGTGAGGTTTGGTTTAGGCTTGGCCAAGATGTATTTTTTGTATCACACTGGATGGTATCCCCTTGATGGGGAAAAATTTTGGATGTGTTTACATTCTGCATTATAACCTATAAGATTCCTTAGAGTGAATGGGCCCATAGGGTTATGGTTAGGGTTAGAGTTCAGGACACAGTTATGTTCGGGTTAAAATTGGGGTTTGGTTTAATGTTGAGTAAGATGAATTTTTCATATCACACTGAAGGGTATACTCTTGATGGGGAAAAATTTTGGATGTTTTTTCAGTCTCCATTATAACCTGTGAGATTCATTAAAGTGAATGGGCCGATAGGGTTAGAGTTTGGGTTAGGGTTAGAGTTCAGGACACAGTTATGTTCGGGTTAAAATTGGGGTTTGGTTTAGGCTTGGATAAGATGAATTTCTCATATCACACTGTCAGGTATACTCTTGATGGGGAAAAATTGTGGATGTTTTTCCATTCTCCATTACAGCCTATGAGATTCATTAGAGTGAATGGGCCCATAGGGTTAGGGTTAGGGTTAGGGTTAGAGGGTTAGAGTTCACGACACAGTTAAGATCGGGTTAAAAGTGAGGTTTGGTTTAGGCTTGGCCAAGATGTATTTTTTGTATCACACTGAATGGTGTCCCCTTGATGGGGAAAAATTTTGGATGTGTTTACATTCTGCATTATAACCTGTGAGATTTCTTAGAGTGAATGGGCCCATAGGGTTATGGTTAGGGTTAGAGTTCAGGACACACTTATGTTGGGGTTTGGTTTAGTGTTGGGTAAGATGAATTTTTCATATCACACTTAAGGGTATACTCTTGATGGGGAAAAATTTTGGATGTTTTTCCATTCTCCATTATAGCCTATGAGATTCATTAGAGTGAATGGGCCCATAGGGTTAGGGTTAGAGTTCAGGACACGGTTAAGTTCGGGTTAAAATTGGGGTTTGGTTTAGGCTTGGCCAAGATGTATTTTTTATGTCACACTGAATGGTTTACTCTTGATGGGAAAACATTTTGAATGTGTTTACATTCTCCATTATACCCTATGAGATTCCTTAGAGTGAATGGGCCCATAGGGTTAGGGTTAGAGTTCAGGATACAGTTATGTTTGGATTAAAATTTGGGTTTGGTTTAGGTTTGGGTAAGATGAATTTTTCATATCACACTGAAGGGTATACTCTTGCTGGGGAAAAATTTTGGATGTTTTTCAATTCTCCATTATAACCCATGAGATTCATTAAAGTGAATGGGCCCATAGGGTTAGAGTTAGAGTTAGGGTTAGGGAGAGCCAATTTGGTGTGAGGAGAGCCAGTTTGGTGTAGTGGTTAAGTGCGCGGACTCTTACCTGGGAGAACCGGGTTTGATTCCCCACTCCTCCACTTGCACCTGCTAGCATGGCCTTGGGTCAGCCATAGATCTGGCAGAAGTTGTCCTTGAAAAGGAAGTTGCTGTGAGAGCCCTCTCCAGCCCCACCCACCTCACAGGGTGTTTGTTGTGGGGGAGGAAGGTAAAGGAGATTGTGAGCCGCTCTGAGACTCTTCGGAGTGGAGGGCGGGATGTAAATACAATATCTTCTTCATCTTCTTCATCTTCTTCTAGGGTTAGAGTTCAGGGCACAGTTACGTTCGGGATAAAATTGGAGTTTGATTTAGGGTTGGATAAGATGACTATTTATATCGCACTGAAAAGTATACTTTTGATGCCGAAAAATTTTGGATGTTTTTCCATTCTCCATTATAGCCTATGAAATTCATTAGAGTGAATGGGCCCATAGGGTTTGGGTTAGGGTTAGGGTTAGAATTCAGGATACAGTTATGTTCTGGTTAAAATTGGAGTTTGGTTTAGGGTTGGATAAGATCAATTTTTCATATAACAATGAAGGGTATACTCTTTGGAAAAATTTTGGATGTTTTTCCATTCTCCATTATAGCCAAGAGATTCATTAGAGTGAATGGGCCCATAGGGTTATGGTTAGGGTTACGGTTAGAGTTCAGGACACACTTATGTTTGGGTGAATATTGTGGTTGGGTTTAGGGTTGGGTAAGATGTATTTTTAATATCACACTGAATGGTAAACTATTGATGGGGAAAAATTTTGGATGTTTTTCCATTCTCCATTAAATCCTGTGAGATTCATTAGAGTGAATGGGCCCATAGGGTTAGGGTTAGAGTTCAGGACACAGTTATGTTCAGGTTAAAATTGGGGTTTGGTTTAGGGTTGGATAAGATGAATTTTTCATATCACACTGAACAGTATACTCTTGATGGGGAAAAATGTTGGATGTTTTTCCATTCTCCATTATAGCCCATGAGATTCGTTAAAGTGAATGGGCCAATAGGGTAAGGGTTAGGGATAGAGCTCAGGACACAGTTAAGTTCGGGTTAAAATTGGGGTTTGGTTTAGGCTTGGCTAAGATGTGTTTTTCCTATCACACTGAATTGTATACTCCAGATGGGGGGGAATTTTAGATGTGTTTACATTCTCCATTAAAGCCTATGAGATTCTTTAGAGTGAATGGGCCCATAGGGTTAGGGTTAGAGTTCAGGATACAGTTATTGTCGCGTTAAAATTGGGGTTTGGTTTAGGGTTGGGTAAGATGAATTTCTCATCTCACACTGAAGGTTGTACTCTTGATGGGGGGGAATTTTAGATGTGTTTACATTCTCCATTAAAGCCTATGAGATTCATTAGAGTGAATGGGCCCATAGGGTGAGGGTTAGAGTTCAGGATACAGTTATTGTCGCGTTAAAATTGGGGTTTGGTTTAGGGTTGGGTAAGATGAATTTCTCATCTCACACTGAAGGTTGTACTCCAGATGGGGGGGGGAATTTTAGATGTGTTTACATTCTCCATTAAAGCCTATGAGATTCATTAGAGTGAATGAGCCAATAGGGTGAGGGTTAGAGTTCAGGATACAGTTATTGTCGCGTTAAAATTGGGGTTTGGTTTAGGGTTGGGTAAGATGAATTTCTCATCTCACACTGAAGGTTGTACTCTTGATGGGGGGAAATTTTGGATGTTTTTCCATTCTCCATTATAGCCTATGAGATTCATTAGAGTGAATGGGCCCATAGGGTTAGTGTTAGGGTTAGAGTTCAGGACACAGTTAAGTTCAGGATAAAACTGGGGTTTGGTTTGGGCTGGGCTAAGATGTATTTTTCATATCACACTGAAGGTTACACGCTTGATGGGGAAAAATTTTGGATGTGTTTACATTCTCAATTATAGCCTATGAGATTCATTAGAGTGAATGGGCCCATAGGGTTACGGTTAGGGTTAGAGTTCGGGACACAGTTATGTTTGGTTTAAAATTGGGGTTTGGTTTAGGGTTGGATAAGATGAATTTTTCATCTAAAAGTGAAGGGTATACTCTTGATGGGGAAAAATTTTGGATTATTAGAGTGAGGGTTAGTGTTAGGGTTAGAGTTCAGGACACAGTTATATTCGGGTTATAATTGGGGTTTGGCTTAGGGTTGGGTAAGATGAATTTCTCATATCACACTGAAGTGTATACTCTTAATGGGGAAAATTTTTTGATGTTTTTCCATCCTCCATTAAAGCCTGTGAGATTCATTAGAGTGAATGGGCCCATATGGTTAGGGTTAGAGTTCAGGACACAGTTATGTTCGGGTTAAAATTGGGGTTTGGTTTAGGGTTGGGTAAGATGAATTTCTCATATCACACTGAAGAGTATACTCTTGATGGGGAAAAATTTTGGATGTTTTTCCATTCTTCATTATAGCCTATAAGATTTATTAGAGTGAGGGTTAGGGTTAGGGTTAGAGTTCAGGGCACAGTTATGTTCGGGTTAAAATTGGGGTTTGGTTTAGGGTTGGGTAAGATGAATTTCTCATATCACACTGAAGAGTATACTCTTAATGGGGAAAAATTTTGGATTTTTTTCCATTCTTCATTAAAGCCTATAAGATTCATTAGAGTGAATGGGCCCATAGGGTTAGGGTAAGGGTTAGAGTTCAGGACAATGTTATGTTCGGGTTAAAATTGGGGTTGGGTTTAGGGTTGGGTAAGATGAATTTCTAATATCACACTGAAGGGTATACTCTTGATGGGGAAAAATTCTGGATGTTTTTCCATTCTCCATTATAGCCTATGAGATTTATTAGAGTGAGTGTTAGGGTTAGGGTTAGAGTTCAGGACACAATTATGTTCGGGTTATAATTGGGGTTTGGCTTAGGGTTGGGTAAGATGAATTTCTCATATCACACTGAAGTGTATACTCTTAATGGGGAAAAATTTTGGATGTTTTTCCATCCTCCATTAAAGCCTGTGAGATTCATTAGAATGAATGGGCCCATATGGTAAGGGTTAGGGTTAGGGTTAGAGTTCAGGACACACTTATGTATGGGTGAATATTGGGGTTGGGTTTAGGGTTGGATAAGATGTATTTTTAATATCACACTGAATGGTACACTATTGATGGGCAAAATTTTTGGATGTTTTTGCATTCTCCATTATAGCCTATGACATTCATTAGAATGTATGGGCCCTTTTGGTAAGGATTAGGGTTAGGGTTAGAGTTCAGGACACACTTATGTTTGGGTGAATATTGGGGTTGGGTTTAGGGTTGGATAAGATGTATTTTTAATATCACACTGAATGGTACACTCTTGATGGGGAAAAATTTTGGATGTTTTTCCATTTTCCATTATAGCCTATGAGATTCATTAGAATGAATGGGCCCATATGGTAAGGGTTAGGGTTAGGGTTAGAGTTCAGGACACAGATATGTTCGGTTTAAAATTGGGGTCTGGTTTAGGGTTGGGTAAGATGTATTTTTAATATCACACTGAATGGTACACTATTGATGGGGAAAAATTTTGGATGTTTTTCCATTCTCCATTATAGCCTATGAGATTCATTAGAATGAATGGGCCCATATGGTAAAGGTTAGGGTTAGGGTTAGAGTTCAGGACACACATATGTTCGGTTTAAAATTGGGGTTTGGTTTAGGGTTGGGTAAGATGTATTTTTAATATCACACTGAATGGTACACTCTTGATGGGGAAAAATTTTGGATGTTTTTCCATTCTCCATTATAGCCTATGAGATTCATTAGAATGAATGGGCCCATATGGTAAGGGTTAGGGTTAGGGTTAGAGTTCAGGACACAGATATGTTCGGTTTAAAATTGGGGTCTGGTTTAGGGTTGGGTAAGATGTATTTTTAATATCACACTGAATGGTACACTCTTGATGGGGAAAAATTTTGGATGTTTTTCCATTCTCCATTATAGCCTATGAGATTCATTAGAATGAATGGGCCCATATGGTAAGGGTTAGGGTTAGGGTTAGAGTTCAGGACACACATATGTTCGGTTTAAAATTGGGGTTTGGTTTAGGGTTGGGTAAGATGTATTTTTAATATCACACTGAATGGTAAACTCTTGATGGGGAAAATTTTGGATGTTTTTCCATTCTCCATTATAGCCTATGACATTCATTAGAATGAATGGGCCCTTTTGGTAAGGATTAGGGTTAGGGTTAGAGTTCAGGACACACTTATGTTTGGGTGAATATTGGGGTTGGGTTTAGGGTTGGATAAGATGTATTTTTAATATCACACTGAATGGTACACTCTTGATGGGGAAAAATTTTGGATGTTTTTCCATTTTCCATTATAGCCTATGAGATTCATTAGAATGAATGGGCCCATATGGTAAGGGTTAGGGTTAGGGTTAGAGTTCAGGACACAGATATGTTCGGTTTAAAATTGGGGTCTGGTTTAGGGTTGGGTAAGATGTATTTTTGATATCACACTGAATGGTACACTATTGATGGGGAAAAATTTTGGATGTGTGGCGGAACCGGCCCGATTCTGCCTTCAGACCCGGTCCCGTCAGCTCCCTA
The DNA here is from genome assembly GCF_032191835.1 of Heteronotia binoei. Lineage (NCBI taxonomy): Eukaryota > Metazoa > Chordata > Lepidosauria > Squamata > Gekkonidae > Heteronotia > Heteronotia binoei. The sequence goes on along the minus strand of NC_083235.1, from coordinate 19,796,929 downwards.
TGGAGTCGCCAACTTCTGGAGGGAGCTATTTCTCCTCCTGCCCCTTGGGAGCACTGCCACCACCTGCTCCGTCTTGGGGTTCAGATTTAGAGGAACAGGACTCCCAATCCCCCTCTCCAGCTATGAGGCCAGGCCTCAAGGTCCTCTGCCACCCTGCACTTGGGTTTCACAGAGACCTCAGCGCTTCTTTGGGGCGCCCCTGGAGGATTGGCACCTTATCCAACTGCATGCCTTCCCCCTTCCCCGGGGCCCCCTTCTCAACACAGCGTGGTCTAAGCGGTCGGGGATCTATGTGGTACAGAGATGAACTGCCAGCATTTAAAACAGAAAAAACATTTATTTAAAAGAGAAAAATATAGGAAAAGAAAAACACAAAACAAAAACAGTTGCATTTAAAAAGTTACCACAGCACAGCACCGCACAGCAAAGCCCAGCAAACAGCATAACAAAATAAAGGTGGTTTTTAAACGCATCGTATTGTCCCTGGTCTATACTTGATCTGCCTAAGAGAATGACTTACTTTGTCTTACTGCCTGGAGCCTCCCAGGCAGGAGCCCACAGGCAAGCAGCCTCCCTTCCCGAGTGCCTGCTGCAAACCTGAGAAACTCTTCCTGCCTAGCACATGGCAAGAACAACAGCACTTCCTGCTCCTCTAGGAGACTTTCCCCCTAGCGTTGTTGGTTTGGCTCTGGAAGGGAGGGGGGAGTGAGGGGAAGGCTACAAAGCCTGCTGAATGGATTTACTGATCCCTGCCTTTTTGGATGAAGCACCAACACTCTCAGATGGCGTTTCTCCACAGGATGTTTTTCCATTCTCCATTATACCCTATGAGATTCATTAGAATGAATGGGCCCATATGGTAAGGGTTAGGGTTAGGGTTAGAGTTCAGGACACACATATGTTCGGTTTAAAATTGGGGTTTGGTTTAGGGTTGGGTAAGATGTATTTTTAATATCACACTGAATGGTACACTCTTGATGGGGAAAAATTTTGGATGTTTTTCCATTCTCCATTATAGCCTATGAGATTCATTAGAATGAATGGGCCCATATGGTAAGGGTTAGGGTTAGGGTTAGACTTCAGGACACAGATATGTTCGGTTTAAAATTGGGGTCTGGTTTAGGGTTGGATAAGATGTATTTTTAATATCACACTGAATGGTACACTCTTGATGGGGAAAAATTTTGGATGTTTTTCCATTCTCCATTATAGCCTATGAGATTCATTAGAATGAATGGGCCCATATGGTAAGGGTTAGGGTTAGGGTTAGAGTTCAGGACACACATATGTTCGGTTTAAAATTGGGGTTTGGTTTAGGGTTGGGTAAGATGTATTTTTAATATCACACTGAATGGTAAACTCTTGATGGGGAAAAATTTTGGATGTTTTTCCATAATCCATTATAGCCTATGCGATTCATTAGAATGAATGGGCCCATATGGTAATGATTAGGGTTAGGGTTAGAGTTCAGGACACACTTACGTTTGGGTGAATATTGGGGTTGGGTTTAGGGTTGGATGAGATGTATTTTTAATATCACACTGAATGGTACACTCTTGATGGGGAAAAAGTTTGGATGTTTTTCCATTCTCCATTATAGCCTATGAGATTCATTAGAATGAATGGCCCCATATGGTAATGATTAGGGTTAGGGTTAGAGTTCAGGACACACTTATGTTTGGGTGAATATTGGGGTTGGGTTAGGGTTGGATGAGATGTATTTTTAATATCACACTGAATGGTACACTCTTGATGGGGAAATATTTTGGATGTTTTTCCATTCTCCATTATAGCCAATGAGATTCATTAGAATGAATGGGCCCATATGGTAAGGGTTAGGGTTAGGGTTAGAGTTCAGGACACACTTATGTTTAGGTGAATATTGGGGTTGGGTTTAGGGATGGATAAGATGTATTTTTAATATCACACTGAATGGTACACTCTTGATGGGGAAAAATTTTGGATGTTTTTCCATTCTCCATTATAGCCTATGAGATTCATTAGAATGAATGGGCCCATATGGTAAGGGTTAGGGTTAGGGTTAGAGTTCAGGACACTCATATGTTCGGTTTAAAATTGGGGTCTGGTTTAGGGTTGGGTAAGATGTATTTTTAATATCACACTGAATGGTACACTATTGATGGAGAAAAATTTTGGATGTTTTTCCATTCTCCATTATAGCCTATGATATTCATTAGAATGAATGGGCCCATATGGTAAGGGTTAGGGTTAGGGTTAGAGTTCAGGACACACTTAGGTTTGGGTGAATATTGGGGTTGGGTTTAGGGTTGGATAAGATGTATTTTTAATATCACACTGAATGGTACACTATTGATGGAGAAAAATTTTGGATGTTTTTCCATTCTCCATTATAGCCTATGATATTCATTAGAATGAATGGGCCCATATGGTAAGGGTTAGGGTTAGGGTTAGAGTTCAGGACACACTTAGGTTTGGGTGAATATTGGGGTTGGGTTTAGGGTTGGATAAGATGTATTTTTAATATCACACTGAATGGTACACTCTTGATGGGGAAAAATTTTGGATGTTTTTCCATTCTCCATTATAGCCTATGAGATTCATTAGAATGAATGGGCCCATATGGTAAGGGTTAGGGTTAGGGTTAGAGTTCAGGACACTCATATGTTCGGTTTAAAATTGGGGTCTGGTTTAGGGTTGGGTAAGATGTATTTTTAATATCACACTGAATGGTACACTATTGATGGAGAAAAATTTTGGATGTTTTTCCATTCTCCATTATAGCCTATGATATTCATTAGAATGAATGGGCCCATATGGTAAGGGTTAGGGTTAGGGTTAGAGTTCAGGACACACTTATGTTTGGGTGAATATTGGGGTTGGGTTTAGGGTTGGATAAGATGTATTTTTAATATCACACTGAATGGTACACTCTTGATGGGGAAAAATTTTGGATGTTTTTACATTCTCCATTATAGCCTAGGAGATTCATTAGAATGAATGGGCCCATATGGTAAGGGTTAGGGTTAGGGTTAGAGTTCAGGACACACCTATGTTTGAGTGAATATTGTGGTTGGGTTTAGGGTTGGATAAGATGTATTTTTAATATCACACTGAATGGTAAACTCTTGATGAGGAAAAATTTTGGATGTTTTTCCATTTTCCATTATAGCCTATGAGATTCATTAGAATGAATGGGCCCCTATGGTAATGATTAGGGTTAGGGTTAGAGTTCAGGACACACTTATGTTTGGGTGAAAATTGGGGTTGGGTTTAGGGTTGGATAAGATGTATTTTTAATATCACACTGAATGGTACACTCTTGATGGGGAAAAATTTTGGATGTTTTTCCATTCTCCATTATAGCCTATGAGATTCTTTAGAATGAATGGGCCCATATGGTAAGGGTTAGGTTTAGTGTTAGAGTTCAGGACACACATATGTTCGGTTTAAAATTGGGGTCTGGTTTAGGGTTGGGTAAGATGTATTTTTAATATCACACTAAATGGTAAACCATTGTTGGTGAAAAATTTTGGATGTTTTTCCATTCTCCATTATAGCCTATGAGATTCATTAGAATGAATGGGTCCATATGGTAAGGGTTAGGGTTAGGGTTAGAATTCAGGACACAGATATGTTCGGTTTAAAATTGGGGTCTGGTTTAGGGTTGGGTAAGATGTATTTTTAATATCACACTGAATGGTACACTATTGATGGAGAAAAATTTTGGATGTTTTTCCATTCTCCATTATAGCCTATGATATTCATTAGAATGAATGGGCCCATATGGTAAGGGTTAGGGTTAGGGTTAGAGTTCAGGACACACTTATGTTTGGGTGAATATTGGGGTTGGGTTTAGGGTTGGATAAGATGTATTTTTAATATCACACTGAATGGTACACTCTTGATGGGGAAAAATTTTGGATGTTTTTCCATTCTCCATTATAGCCTATGAGATTCTTTAGAATGAATGGGCCCATATGGTAAGGGTTAGGTTTAGTGTTAGAGTTCAGGACACACATATGTTCGGTTTAAAATTGGGGTCTGGTTTAGGGTTGGGTAAGATGTATTTTTAATATCACACTAAATGGTAAACCATTGATGGTGAAAAATTTTGGATGTTTTTCCATTCTCCATTATAGCCTATGAGATTCATTAGAATGAATGGGCCCATATGGTAAGGGTTAGGGTTGGGGTTAGAGTTCAGGACACACTTATGTTTGGGTGAATATTGGGGTTGGGTTTAGGGTTGGATAAGATGTATTTTTAATATCACACTGAATGGTAAACTCTTGATGGGGAAAAATTTTGGATGTTTTTCCATTCTCCATTATAGCCTATGAGATTCATTAGAATGAATGGGCCCATATGGTAAGGGTTAGGGTTGGGGTTAGAGTTCAGGACACAGATATGTTCGGTTTAAAATTGGGGTCTGGTTTAGGGTTGGGTAAGATGAATTTTTAATATCACACTGAATGGTATACTATTGATGGAGAAAAATTTTGGATGTTATTCCATTCTCCATTATAGCCTATGAGATTCATTAGAATGAATGGGCCCATATGGTAAGGGTTAGGGTTAGGGTTAGAGTTCAAGACACACTTATGTTTGGGTGAATATTGGGGTTGGGTTTAGGGTTGGATAACATGTATTTTTAATATCACACTGAATGGTACACTCTTGATGGGGAAAAATTTTGGATGTTTTTCCATTCTCCATTATAGCCTATGAGATTCATTAGAATGAATGGACCCATATGGTAAGGGTTAGGGTTGGGGTTAGAGTTCAGGACACAGATATGTTCGGTTTAAAATTGGGGTCTGGTTTAGGGTTGGGTAAGATGTATTTTTAACATCACACTGAATGGTACACTCTTGATGGGGAAAAATTTTGGATGTTTTTCCATTCTCCATTATAGCCTATGAGATTCATTAGAATGAATGGGCCCATATGGTAAGGGTTAGGGTTAGGGTTAGAGTTCAGGACACACTTATGTTTGGGTGAATATTGGGGTTGGGTTTAGGGTTGGATAAGATGTATTTTTAATATCACACTGAATGGTAAACTCTTGATGGGGAAAAATTTTGGATGTTTTTCCATTCTCCATTATAGCCTATGAGATTCATTAGAATGAATGGGCCCATATGGTAAGGGTTAGGGTTGGGGTTAGAGTTCAGGACACAGATATGTTCGGTTTAAAATTGGGGTCTGGTTTAGGGTTGGGTAAGATGTATTTTTAACATCACACTGAATGGTACACTCTTGATGGGGAAAAATTTTGGATGTTTTTCCATTCTCCATTATAGCCTATGAGATTCATTAGAATGAATGGGCCCATATGTTAAGGGTTAGGGTTAGGGTTAGAGTTCAGGACAGATATGTTCGGTTTAAAATTGGGGTCTGGTTTAGGGTTGGGTAAGATGTATTTTTAATATCACACTGAATGGTACACTATTGATGGAAAAAAATTTTGGATGTTTTTCCATTCTCCATTATAGCCTATGAGATTCATTAGAATGAATGGGCCCATATGGTAAGGGTTAGGGTTAGGGTTAGAGTTCAGGACACACTTATGTTTGGGTGAATATTGGGGTTGGGTTTAGGGTTGGATAAGATGTATTTTTAATATCACACTGAATGGTAAACTCTTGATGGGGAAAAATTTTGGATGTTTTTCCATTCTCCATTATAGCCTATGAGATTCATTAGAATGAATGGGCCCATATGGTAAGGGTTAGGGTTAGGGTTAGAGTTCAGGACACAGATATGTTCGGTTTAAAATTGGGGTCTGGTTTAGGGTTGGGTAAGATGTATTTTTAATATCACACTGAATGGTACACTATTGATGGAGAAAAATTTTGGATGTTATTCCATTCTCCATTATAGCCTATGAGATTCATTAGAATGAATGGGCCCATATGGTAAGGGTTAGGGTTAGAGTTCAGGACACAGATATGTTCGGTTTAAAATTGGGGTCTGGTTTAGGGTTGGGTAAGATGTATTTTTAATATCACACTGAATGGTATACTATTGATGGAGAAAAATTTTGGATGTTATTCCATTCTCCATTATAGCCTATGGGATTCATTAGAATGAATGGGCCCATATGGTAAGGGTTAGGGTTAGGGTTAGAGTTCAAGACACACTTATGTTTGGGTGAATATTGGGGTTGGGTTTAGGGTTGGATAACATGTATTTTTAATATCACACTGAATGGTACACTCTTGATGGGGAAAAATTTTGGATGTTTTTCCATTCTCCATTATAGCCTATGAGATTCATTAGAATGAATGGGCCCATATGGTAAGGGTTAGGGTTAGGGTTAGAGTTCAGGACACACTTAGGTTTGGGTGAATATTGGCGTTGGGTTTAGGGTTGGATAAGATGTATTTTTAATATCACACTGAATGGTACACTCTTGATGGGGAAAAATTTTGGATGTTTTTCCATTCTCCATTATAGCCTATGAGATTCATGAGAATGTATGGGCCCATATGGTAAGGGTTAGGGTTAGGGTTAAAGTTCAGGACACACTTATGTTTGGGTGAATATTGGGGTTGGGTTTAGGGTTGGATAAGATGTATTTTTAATATCACACTGAATGGTAAACTCTTGATGGGGAAAAATTTTGGATGTTTTTCCATTCTCCATTATAGCCTATGAGATTCATTAGAATGAATGGGCCCATATGGTAAGGGTTAGGGTTGGGGTTAGAGTTCAGGACACAGATATGTTCGGTTTAAAATTGGGGTCTGGTTTAGGGTTGGGTAAGATGTATTTTTAACATCACACTGAATGGTACACTCTTGATGGGGAAAAATTTTGGATGTTTTTCCATTCTCCATTATAGCCTATGAGATTCATTAGAATGAATGGGCCCATATGGTAAGGGTTAGGGTTAGGGTTAGAGTTCAGGACAGATATGTTCGGTTTAAAATTGGGGTCTGGTTTAGGGTTGGGTAAGATGTATTTTTAATATCACACTGAATGGTACACTATTGATGGAGAAAAATTTTGGATGTTATTCCATTCTCCATTATAGCCTATGAGATTCATTAGAATGAATGGGCCCATATGGTAAGGGTTAGGGTTAGAGTTCAGGACACAGATATGTTCGGTTTAAAATTGGGGTCTGGTTTAGGGTTGGGTAAGATGTATTTTTAATATCACACTGAATGGTACAGTATTGATGGAGAAAAATTTTGGATGTTATTCCATTCTCCATTATAGCCTATGGGATTCATTAGAATGAATGGGCCCATATGGTAAGGGTTAGGGTTAGGGTTAGAGTTCAGGACACACTTATGTTTGGGTGAATATTGGGGTTGGGTTTAGGGTTGGATAAGATGTATTTTTTATATCACACTGAATGGTACACTCTTGATGGGGAAAAATTTTGGATGTTTTTCCATTCTCCATTATAGCCTATGAGATTCATTAGAATGAATGGGCCCATATGGTAAGGGTTAGGGTTAGGGTTAGAGTTCAGGACACACTTATGTTTGGGTGAATATTGGGGTTGGGTTTAGGGTTGGATAAGATGTATTTTTAATATCACACTGAATGGTAAACTCTTGATGGGGAAAAATTTTGGATGTTTTTCCATTCTCCATTATAGCCTTTGAGATTCATTAGAATGAATGGGCCCATATGGTAAGGGTTAGGGTTAGGGTTAGAGTTCAGGACACAGATATGTTCGGTTTAAAATTGGGGTCTGGTTTAGGGTTGGGTAAGATGTATTTTTAATATGACACTGAATGGTACACTATTGATGGAGAAAAATTTTGGATGTTATTCCATTCTCCATTATAGCCTATGAGATTAATTAGAATGAATGGGCCCATATGGTAAGGGTTAGGGTTAGAGTTCAGGACACACTTATGTTTGGGTGAATATTGGGGTTGGGTTTAGGGTTGGATAAGATGTATTTTTAATATCACACTGAATGGTACACTCTTGATGGGGAAAAATTTTGGATGTTATTCCATTCTCCATTATAGCCTATGAGATTAATTAGAATGAATGGGCCCATATGGTAAGGGTTAGGGTTAGAGTTCAGGACACACTTATGTTTGGGTGAATATTGGGGTTGGGTTTAGGGTTGGATAACATGTATTTTTAATATCACACTGAATGGTACACTCTTGATGGGGAAAAATTTTGGATGTTATTCCATTCTCCATTATAGCCTATGGGATTCATTAGAATGAATGGGCCCATATGGTAAGGGTTAGGGTTAGGGTTAGAGTTCAAGACACACTTATGTTTGGGTGAATATTGGGGTTGGGTTTAGGGTTGGATAACATGTATTTTTAATATCACACTGAATGGTACACTCTTGATGGGGAAAAATTTTGGATGTTTTTCCATTCTCCATTATAGCCTATGAGATTCATTAGAATGAATGGGCCCATATGGTAAGGGTTAGGGTTAGGGTTAGGGTTCAGGACACACTTATGTTTGGGTGAATATTGGGGTTGGGTTTAGGGTTGGATAAGATGTATTTTTAATATCACACTGAATGGTAAACTCTTGATGGGGAAAAATTTTGGATGTTTTTCCATTCTCCATTATAGCCTATGAGATTCATTAGAATGAATGGGCCCATATGGTAAGGGTTAGGGTTGGGGTTAGAGTTCAGGACACAGATATGTTCGGTTTAAAATTGGGGTCTGGTTTAGGGTTGGGTAAGATGTATTTTTAACATCACACTGAATGGTACACTCTTGATGGGGAAAAATTTTGGATGTTTTTCCATTCTCCATTATAGCCTTTGAGATTCATTAGAATGAATGGGCCCATATGGTAAGGGTTAGGGTTAGGGTTAGAGTTCAGGACAGATATGTTCGGTTTAAAATTGGGGTCTGGTTTAGGGTTGGGTAAGATGTATTTTTAATATCACACTGAATGGTACACTATTGAAGGAGAAAAATTTTGGATGTTTTTCCATTCTCCATTATAGCCTATGAGATTCATTAGAATGAATGGGCCCATATGGTAAGGGTTAGGTTTGGGGCTAGAGTTCAGGACACACTTAGGTTTGGGTGAATATTGGGGTTGGGTTTAGGGTTGGATAAGATGTATTTTTAATATCACACTGAATGGTACACTCTTGATGGGGAAAAATTTTGGATGTTTTTCCATTCTCCATTATAGCCTATGAGATTCATTAGAATGAATGGGCCCATATGGTAAGGGTTAGGGTTAGGGTTAGAGTTCAGGACACACTTATGTTTGGGTGAATATTGGGGTTGGGTTTAGGGTTGGATAAGATGTATTTTTAATATCACACTGAATGGTAAACTCTTGATGGGGAAAAATTTTGGATGTTTTTCCATTCTCCATTATAGCCTTTGAGATTCATTAGAATGAATGGGCCCATATGGTAAGGGTTAGGGTTAGGGTTAGAGTTCAGGACACAGATATGTTCGGTTTAAAATTGGGGTCTGGTTTAGGGTTGGGTAAGATGTATTTTTAATATCACACTGAATGGTACACTATTGATGGAGAAAAATTTTGGATGTTATTCCATTCTCCATTATAGCCTATGAGATTAATTAGAATGAATGGGCCCATATGGTAAGGGTTAGGGTTAGAGTTCAGGACACACTTATGTTTGGGTGAATATTGGGGTTGGGTTTAGGGTTGGATAAGATGTATTTTTAATATCACACTGAATGGTACACTCTTGATGGGGAAAAATTTTGGATGTTATTCCATTCTCCATTATAGCCTATGAGATTAATTAGAATGAATGGGCCCATATGGTAAGGGTTAGGGTTAGAGTTCAGGACACACTTATGTTTGGGTGAATATTGGGGTTGGGTTTAGGGTTGGATAAGATGTATTTTTAATATCACACTGAATGGTACACTCTTGATGGGGAAAAATTTTGGAAGTTATTCCATTCTCCATTATAGCCTATGGGATTCATTAGAATGAATGGGCCCATATGGTAAGGGTTAGGGTTAGGGTTAGAGTTCAAGACACACTTATGTTTGGGTGAATATTGGGGTTGGGTTTAGGGTTGGATAACATGTATTTTTAATATCACACTGAATGGTACACTCTTGATGGGGAAAAATTTTGGATGTTTTTCCATTCTCCATTATAGCCTATGAGATTCATTAGAATGAATGGGCCCATATGGTAAGGGTTAGGGTTAGGGTTAGAGTTCAGGACACACTTAGGTTTGGGTGAATATTGGCGTTGGGTTTAGGGTTGGATAAGATGTATTTTTAATATCACACTGAATGGTACACTCTTGATGGGGAAAAATTTTGGATGTTTTTCCATTCTCCATTATAGCCTATGAGATTCATGAGAATGAATGGGCCCATATGGTAAGGGTTAGGGTTAGGGTTAGAGTTCAGGACACACTTATGTTTGGGTGAATATTGGGGTTGGGTTTAGGGTTGGATAAGATGTATTTTTAATATCACACTGAATGGTAAACTCTTGATGGGGAAAAATTTTGGATGTTTTTCCATTCTCCATTATAGCCTATGAGATTCATTAGAATGAATGGGCCCATATGGTAAGGGTTAGGGTTGGGGTTAGAGTTCAGGACACAGATATGTTCGGTTTAAAATTGGGGTCTGGTTTAGGGTTGGGTAAGATGTATTTTTAACATCACACTGAATGGTACACTCTTGATTGGGAAAAATTTTGGATGTTTTTCCATTCTCCATTATAGCCTATGAGATTCATTAGAATGAATGGGCCCATATGGTAAGGGTTAGGGTTAGGGTTAGAGTTCAGGACAGATATGTTCGGTTTAAAATTGGGGTCTGGTTTAGGGTTGGGTAAGATGTATTTTTAATATCACACTGAATGGTACACTATTGATGGAGAAAAATTTTGGATGTTTTTCCATTCTCCATTATAGCCTATGAGATTCATTAGAATGAATGGGCCCATATGGTAAGGGTTAGGTTTGGGGCTAGAGTTCAGGACACACTTAGGTTTGGGTGAATATTGGGGTTGGGTTTAGGGTTGGATAAGATGTATTTTTAATATCACACTGAATGGTACACTCTTGATGGGGAAAAATTTTGGATGTTTTTCCATTCTCCATTATAGCCTATGAGATTCATTAGAATGAATGGGCCCATATGGTAAGGGTTAGGGTTAGGGTTAGAGTTCAGGACACACTTATGTTTGGGTGAATATTGGGGTTGGGTTTAGGGTTGGATAAGATGTATTTTTAATATCACACTGAATGGTAAACTCTTGATGGGGAAAAATTTTGGATGTTTTTCCATTCTCCATTATAGCCTATGAGATTCATTAGAATGAATGGGCCCATATGGTAAGGGTTAGGGTTAGGGTTAGAGTTCAGGACACAGATATGTTCGGTTTAAAATTGGGGTCTGGTTTAGGGTTGGGTAAGATGTATTTTTAATATCACACTGAATGGTACACTATTGATGGAGAAAAATTTTGGATGTTATTCCATTCTCCATTATAGCCTATGAGATTAATTAGAATGAATAGGCCCATATGGTAAGGGTTAGGGTTAGAGTTCAGGACACACTTATGTTTGGGTGAATATTGGGGTTGGGTTTAGGGTTGGATAAGATGTATTTTTAATATCACACTGAATGGTACACTCTTGATGGGGAAAAATTTTGGATGTTTTTCCATTCTCCATTATAGCCTATGAGATTCATTAGAATGAATGGGCCCATATGGTAAGGGTTAGGGTTAGGGTTAGAGTTCAGGACACACTTATGTTTGGGTGAATATTGGGGTTGGGTTTAGGGTTGGATAAGATGTATTTTTAATATCACACTGAATGGTAAACTCTTGATGGGGAAAAATGTTGGATGTTTTTCCATTCTCCATTATAGCCTATGAGATTCATTAGAATGAATGGGCCCATATGGTAAGGGTTAGGGTTAGAGTTCAGGACACACTTATGTTTGGGTGAATATTGGGGTTGGGTTTAGGGTTGGATAAGATGAATTTTTAATATCACACTGAATGGTATACTATTGATGGAGAAAAATTTTGGATGTTATTCCACTCTCCATTATAGCCTATGGGATTCATTAGAATGAATGGGCCCATATGGTAAGGGTTAGGGTTAGGGTTAGAGTTCAAGACACACTTATGTTTGGGTGAATATTATGGTTGGGTTTAGGGTTGGATAACATGTATTTTTAATATCACACTGAATGGTACACTCTTGATGGGGAAAAATTTTGGATGTTTTTCCATTCTCCATTATAGCCTATGAGATTCATTAGAATGAATGGGCCAATATGGTAAGGGTTAGGGTTAGGGTTAGAGTTCAGGACACACTTAGGTTTGGGTGAATATTGGCGTTGGGTTTAGGGTTGGATAAGATGTATTTTTAATATCACACTGAATGGTACACTCTTGATGAGGAAAAATTTTGGATGTTATTCCATTCTCCATTATAGCCTATGGGATTCATTAGAATGAATGGGCCCATATGGTAAGGGTTAGGGTTAGGGTTAGAGTTCAAGACACACTTATGTTTGGGTGAATATTGGGGTTGGGTTTAGGGTGGGATAACATGTATTTTTAATATCACACTGAATGGTACACTCTTGATGGGGAAAAATTTTGGATGTTTTTCCATTCTCCATTATAGCCTATGAGATTCATTAGAATGAATGGGCCCATATGGTAAGGGTTAGGGTTAGGGTTAGAGTTCAGGACACACTTAGGTTTGGGTGAATATTGGCGTTGGGTTTAGGGTTGGATAAGATGTATTTTTAATATCACACTGAATGGTACACTCTTGATGGGGAAAAATTTTGGATGTTTTTCCATTCTCCATTATAGCCTATGAGATTCATGAGAATGAATGGGCCCATATGGTAAGGGTTAGGGTTAGGGTTAGAGTTCAGGACACACTTATGTTTGGGTGAATATTGGGGTTGGGTTTAGGGTTGGATAAGATGTATTTTTAATATCACACTGAATGGTAAACTCTTGATGGGGAAAAATTTTGGATGTTTTTCCATTCTCCATTATAGCCTATGAGATTCATTAGAATGAATGGGCCCATATGGTAAGGGTTAGGGTTGGGGTTAGAGTTCAGGACACAGATATGTTCGGTTTAAAATTGGGGTCTGGTTTAGGGTTGGGTAAGATGTATTTTTAACATCACACTGAATGGTACACTCTTGATGGGGAAAAATTTTGGATGTTTTTCCATTCTCCATTATAGCCTATGAGATTCATGAGAATGAATGGGCCCATATGGTAAGGGTTAGGGTTAGGGTTAGAGTTCAGGACACACTTATGTTTGGGTGAATATTGGGGTTGGGTTTAGGGTTGGATAAGATGTATTTTTAATATCACACTGAATGGTAAACTCTTGATGGGGAAAAATTTTGGATGTTTTTCCATTCTCCATTATAGCCTATGAGATTCATTAGAATGAATGGGCCCATATGGTAAGGGTTAGGGTTGGGGTTAGAGTTCAGGACACAGATATGTTCGGTTTAAAATTGGGGTCTGGTTTAGGGTTGGGTAAGATGTATTTTTAACATCACACTGAATGGTACACTCTTGATGGGGGAAAATTTTGGATGTTTTTCCATTCTCCATTATAGCCTATGAGATTCATTAGAATGAATGGGCCCATATGGTAAGGGTTAGGGTTAGGGTTAGAGTTCAGGACAGATATGTTCGGTTTAAAATTGGGGTCTGGTTTAGGGTTGGGTAAGATGTATTTTTAATATCACACTGAATGGTACACTATTGATGGAGAAAAATTTTGGATGTTTTTCCATTCTCCATTATAGCCTATGAGATTCATTAGAATGAATGGGCCCATATGGTAAGGGTTAGGTTTGGGGCTAGAGTTCAGGACACACTTAGGTTTGGGTGAATATTGGGGTTGGGTTTAGGGTTGGATAAGATGTATTTTTAATATCACACTGAATGGTACACTCTTGATGGGGAAAAATTTTGGATGTTTTTCCATTCTCCATTATAGCCTATGAGATTCATTAGAATGAATGGGCCCATATGGTAAGGGTTAGGGTTAGGGTTAGAGTTCAGGACACACTTATGTTTGGGTGAATATTGGGGTTGGGTTTAGGGTTGGATAAGATGTATTTTTAATATCACACTGAATGGTAAACTCTTGATGGGGAAAAATTTTGGATGTTTTTCCATTCTCCATTATAGCCTATGAGATTCATTAGAATGAATGGGCCCATATGGTAAGGGTTAGGGTTAGAGTTCAGGACACACTTATGTTTGGGTGAATATTGGGGTTGGGTTTAGGGTTGGATAAGATGAATTTTTAATATCACACTGAATGGTATACTATTGATGGAGAAAAATTTTGGATGTTATTCCACTCTCCATTATAGCCTATGGGATTCATTAGAATGAATGGGCCCATATGGTAAGGGTTAGGGTTAGGGTTAGAGTTCAAGACACACTTATGTTTGGGTGAATATTATGGTTGGGTTTAGGGTTGGATAACATGTATTTTTAATATCACACTGAATGGTACACTCTTGATGGGGAAAAATTTTGGATGTTTTTCCATTCTCCATTATAGCCTATGAGATTCATTAGAATGAATGGGCCCATATGGTAAGGGTTAGGGTTAGGGTTAGAGTTCAGGACACACTTAGGTTTGGGTGAATATTGGCGTTGGGTTTAGGGTTGGATAAGATGTATTTTTAATATCACACTGAATGGTACACTCTTGATGAGGAAAAATTTTGGATGTTATTCCATTCTCCATTATAGCCTATGGGATTCATTAGAATGAATGGGCCCATATGGTAAGGGTTAGGGTTAGGGTTAGAGTTCAAGACACACTTATGTTTGGGTGAATATTGGGGTTGGGTTTAGGGTTGGATAACATGTATTTTTAATATCACACTGAATGGTACACTCTTGATGGGGAAAAATTTTGGATGTTTTTCCATTCTCCATTATAGCCTATGAGATTCATTAGAATGAATGGGCCCATATGGTAAGGGTTAGGGTTAGGGTTAGAGTTCAGGACACACTTAGGTTTGGGTGAATATTGGCGTTGGGTTTAGGGTTGGATAAGATGTATTTTTAATATCACACTGAATGGTACACTCTTGATGGGGAAAAATTTTGGATGTTTTTCCATTCTCCATTATAGCCTATGAGATTCATGAGAATGAATGGGCCCATATGGTAAGGGTTAGGGTTAGGGTTAGAGTTCAGGACACACTTATGTTTGGGTGAATATTGGGGTTGGGTTTAGGGTTGGATAAGATGTATTTTTAATATCACACTGAATGGTAAACTCTTGATGGGGAAAAATTTTGGATGTTTTTCCATTCTCCATTATAGCCTATGAGATTCATTAGAATGAATGGGCCCATATGGTAAGGGTTAGGGTTGGGGTTAGAGTTCAGGACACAGATATGTTCGGTTTAAAATTGGGGTCTGGTTTAGGGTTGGGTAAGATGTATTTTTAACATCACACTGAATGGTACACTCTTGATGGGGAAAAATTTTGGATGTTTTTCCATTCTCCATTATAGCCTATGAGATTCATTAGAATGAATGGGCCCATATGTTAAGGGTTAGGGTTAGGGTTAGAGTTCAGGACAGATATGTTCGGTTTAAAATTGGGGTCTGGTTTAGGGTTGGGTAAGATGTATTTTTAATATCACACTGAATGGTACACTATTGATGGAGAAAAATTTTGGATGTTTTTCCATTCTCCATTATAGCCTATGAGATTCATTAGAATGAATGGGCCCATATGGTAAGGGTTAGGTTTGGGGCTAGAGTTCAGGACACACTTAGGTTTGGGTGAATATTGGGGTTGGGTTTAGGGTTGGATAAGATGTATTTTTAATATCACACTGAATGGTACACTCTTGATGGGGAAAAATTTTGGATGTTTTTCCATTCTCCATTATAGCCTATGAGATTCATTAGAATGAATGGGCCCATATGGTAAGGGTTAGGGTTAGGGTTAGAGTTCAGGACACACTTATGTTTGGGTGAATATTGGGGTTGGGTTTAGGGTTGGATAAGATGTATTTTTAATATCACACTGAATGGTAAACTCTTGATGGGGAAAAATTTTGGATGTTTTTCCATTCTCCATTATAGCCTATGAGATTCATTAGAATGAATGGGCCCATATGGTAAGGGTTAGGGTTAGGGTTAGAGTTCAGGACACAGATATGTTCGGTTTAAAATTGGGGTCTGGTTTAGGGTTGGGTAAGATGTATTTTTAATATCACACTGAATGGTACACTATTGATGGAGAAAAATTTTGGATGTTATTCCATTCTCCATTATAGCCTATGAGATTAATTAGAATGAATGGGCCCATATGGTAAGGGTTAGGGTTAGAGTTCAGGACACACTTATGTTTGGGTGAATATTGGGGTTGGGTTTAGGGTTGGATAAGATGTATTTTTAATATCACACTGAATGGTACACTCTTGATGGGGAAAAATTTTGGATGTTTTTCCATTCTCCATTATAGCCTATGAGATTCATTAGAATGAATGGGCCCATATGGTAAGGGTTAGGGTTAGGGTTAGAGTTCAGGACACACTTATGTTTGGGTGAATATTGGGGTTGGGTTTAGGGTTGGATAAGATGTATTTTTAATATCACACTGAATGGTAAACTCTTGATGGGGAAAAATTTTGGATGTTTTTCCATTCTCCATTATAGCCTATGAGATTCATTAGAATGAATGGGCCCATATGGTAAGGGTTAGGGTTAGAGTTCAGGACACACTTATGTTTGGGTGAATATTGGGGTTGGGTTTAGGGTTGGATAACATGTATTTTTAATATCACACTGAATGGTACACTCTTGATGGGGAAAAATTTTGGATGTTTTTCCATTCTCCATTATAGCCTATGAGATTCATTAGAATGAATGGGCCCATATGGTAAGGGTTAGGGTTAGGGTTAGAGTTCAGGACACACTTAGGTTTGGGTGAATATTGGCGTTGGGTTTAGGGTTGGATAAGATGTATTTTTAATATCACACTGAATGGTACACTCTTGATGGGGAAAAAATTTTGGATGTTTTTCCATTCTCCATTATAGCCTATGAGATTCATGAGAATGAATGGGCCCATATGGTAAGGGTTAGGGTTAGGGTTAGAGTTCAGGACACACTTATGTTTGGGTGAATATTGGGGTTGGGTTTAGGGTTGGATAAGATGTATTTTAATATCACACTGAATGGTAAACTCTTGATGGGGAAAAATTTGGATGTTTTTCCATTCTCCATTATAGCCTATGAGATTCATTAGAATGAATGGGCCCATATGGTAAGGGTTAGGGTTGGGGTTAGAGTTCAGGACACAGATATGTTCGGTTTAAAATTGGGGTCTGGTTTAGGGTTGGGTAAGATGTATTTTTAACATCACACTGAATGGTACACTCTTGATGGGGAAAAATTTTGGATGTTTTTCCATTCTCCATTATAGCCTATGAGATTCATTAGAATGAATGGGCCCATATGTTAAGGGTTAGGGTTAGGGTTAGAGTTCAGGACAGATATGTTCGGTTTAAAATTGGGGTCTGGTTTAGGGTTGGGTAAGATGTATTTTTAATATCACACTGAATGGTACACTATTGATGGAGAAAAATTTTGGATGTTTTTCCATTCTCCATTATAGCCTATGAGATTCATTAGAATGAATGGGCCCATATGGTAAGGGTTAGGTTTGGGGCTAGAGTTCAGGACACACTTAGGTTTGGGTGAATATTGGGGTTGGGTTTAGGGTTGGATAAGATGTATTTTTTAATATCACACTGAATGGTACACTCTTGATGGGGAAAAATTTTGGATGTTTTTCCATTCTCCATTATAGCCTATGAGATTCATTAGAATGAATGGGCCCATATGGTAAGGGTTAGGGTTAGGGTTAGAGTTCAGGACACACTTATGTTTGGGTGAATATTGGGGTTGGGTTTAGGGTTGGATAAGATGTATTTTTAATATCACACTGAATGGTAAACTCTTGATGGGGAAAAAATTTGGATGTTTTTCCATTCTCCATTATAGCCTATGAGATTCATTAGAATGAATGGGCCCATATGGTAAGGGTTAGGGTTAGGGTTAGAGTTCAGGACACAGATATGTTCGGTTTAAAATTGGGGTCTGGTTTAGGGTTGGGTAAGATGTATTTTTAATATCACACTGAATGGTACACTATTGATGGAGAAAAATTTTGGATGTTATTCCATTCTCCATTATAGCCTATGAGATTAATTAGAATGAATGGGCCCATATGGTAAGGGTTAGGGTTAGAGTTCAGGACACACTTATGTTTGGGTGAATATTGGGGTTGGGTTTAGGGTGGATAAGATGTATTTTTAATATCACACTGAATGGTACACTCTTGATGGGGAAAAATTTTGGATGTTTTTCCATTCTCCATTATAGCCTATGAGATTCATTAGAATGAATGGGCCCATATGGTAAGGGTTAGGGTTAGGGTTAGAGTTCAGGACACACTTATGTTTGGGTGAATATTGGGGTTGGGTTTAGGGTTGGATAAGATGTATTTTTAATATCACACTGAATGGTAAACTCTTGATGGGAAAAATTTTGGATGTTTTTCCATTCTCCATTATAGCCTATGAGATTCATTAGAATGAATGGGCCCATATGGTAAGGGTTAGGGTTAGAGTTCAGGACACACTTATGTTTGGGTGAATATTGGGGTTGGGTTTAGGGTTGGATAAGATGAATTTTAATATCACACTGAATGGTATACTATTGATGGAGAAAAATTTTGGATGTTATTCCATTCTCCATTATAGCCTATGGGATTCATTAGAATGAATGGGCCCATATGGTAAGGGTTAGGGTTAGGGTTAGAGTTCAAGACACACTTATGTTTGGGTGAATATTATGGTTGGGTTTAGGGTTGGATAACATGTATTTTTAATATCACACTGAATGGTACACTCTTGATGGGAAAAATTTTGGATGTTTTTCCATTCTCCATTATAGCCTAAGAGATTCATTAGAAGAATGGGCCCATATGGTAAGGGTTAGGGTTAGGGTTAGAGTTCAGGACACACTTAGGTTTGGGTGAATATTGGCGTTGGGTTTAGGGTTGGATAAGATGTATTTTTAATATCACACTGAATGGTACACTCTTGATGGGAAAAATTTTGGATGTTTTTCCATTCTCCATTATAGCCTATGAGATTCATGAGAATGAATGGGCCCATATGGTAAGGGTTAGGGTTAGGGTTAGAGTTCAGGACACACTTATGTTTGGGTGAATATTGGGGTTGGGTTTAGGGTTGGATAAGATGTATTTTTAATATCACACTGAATGGTAAACTCTTGATGGGGAAAAATTTTGGATGTTTTTCCATTCTCCATTATAGCCTATGAGATTCATTAGAATGAATGGGCCCATATGGTAAGGGTTAGGGTTGGGGTTAGAGTTCAGGACACAGATATGTTCGGTTTAAAATTGGGTCTGGTTTAGGGTTGGGTAAGATGTATTTTTAACATCACACTGAATGGTACACTCTTGATGGGGAAAAATTTTGGATGTTTTTCCATTCTCCATTATAGCCTATGAGATTCATTAGAATGAATGGGCCCATATGGTAAGGGGTTAGGGTTAGAGTTCAGGACAGATATGTTCGGTTTAAAATTGGGGTCTGGTTTAGGGTTGGGTAAGATGTATTTTTAATATCACACTGAATGGTACACTATTGATGGAGAAAAATTTTGGATGTTTTTCCATTCTCCATTATAGCCTATGAGATTCATTAGAATGAATGGGCCCATATGGTAAGGGTTAGGTTTGGGGCTAGAGTTCAGGACACACTTAGGTTTGGGTGAATATTGGGGTTGGGTTTAGGGTTGGATAAGATGTATTTTTAATATCACACTGGGTACACTCTTGATGGGGAAAAATTTTGGATGTTTTTTCCATTCTCCATTATAGCCTATGAGATTCATTAGAATGAATGGGCCCATATGGTAAGGGTTAGGGTTAGGGCTAGAGTTCAGGACACACTTATGTTTGGGTGAATATTGGGGTTGGGTTTAGGGTTGGATAAGATGTATTTTTAATATCACACTGAATGGTAAACTCTTGATGGGGAAAAATTTTGGATGTTTTTCCATTCTCCATTATAGCCTATGAGATTCATTAGAATGAATGGGCCCATATGGTAAGGGTTAGGGTTAGGGTTAGAGTTCAGGACACAGATATGTTCGGTTTAAAATTGGGGTCTGGTTTAGGGTTGGGTAAGATGTATTTTTAATATCACACTGAATGGTACACTATTGATGGAGAAAAATTTTGGATGTTATTCCATTCTCCATTATAGCCTATGAGATTCATTAGAATGAATGGGCCCATATGGTAAGGGTTAGGGTTAGAGTTCAGGACACACTTATGTTTGGGTGAATATTGGGGTTGGGTTTAGGGTTGGATAAGATGTATTTTTAATATCACACTGAATGGTACACTCTTGATGGGGAAAAATTTTGGATGTTTTTTCCATTCTCCATTATAGCCTATGAGATTCATTAGAATGAATGGGCCCATATGGTAAGGGTTAGGGTTAGGGTTAGAGTTCAGGACACACTTATGTTTGGGTGAATATTGGGGTTGGGTTTAGGGTGTGATAAGATGTATTTTTAATATCACACTGAATGGTAAACTCTTGATCGGGAAATATTTTGGATGTTTTTCCATTCTCCATTATAGCCTATGAGATTCATTAGAATGAATGGGCCCATATGGTAAGGGTTAGGGTTAGAGTTCAGGACACAGATATGTTCGGTTTAAAATTGGGGTCTGGTTTAGGGTTGGGTAAGATGCATTTTTAATATCACACTGAATGGTATACTATTGATGGAGAAAAATTTTGGATGTTATTCCATTCTCCATTATAGCCTATGGGATTCATTAGAATGAATGGGCCCATATGGTAAGGGTTAGGGTTAGGGTTAGAGTTCAAGACACATTTATGTTTGGGTGAATATTGGGGTTGGGTTTAGGGTTGGATAACATGTATTTTTAATATCACACTGAATGGTACACTCTTGATGGGGAAAAATTTTGGATGTTTTTCCATTCTCCATTATAGCCTATGAGATTCATTAGAATGAATGGGCCCATATGGTAAGGGTTAGGGTTAGGGTTAGAGTTCAGGACACACTTAGGTTTGGGTGAATATTGGCGTTGGGTTTAGGGTTGGATAAGATGTATTTTTAATATCACACTGAATGGTACACTCTTGATGGGGAAAAATTTTGGATGTTTTTCCATTCTCCATTATAGCCTATGAGATTCATGAGAATGAATGGGCCCATATGGTAAGGGTTAGGGTTAGGGTTAGAGTTCAGGACACACTTATGTTTGGGTGAATATTGGGGTTGGGTTTAGGGTTGGATAAGATGTATTTTTAATATCACACTGAATGGTAAACTCTTGATGGGGAAAAATTTTGGATGTTTTTCCATTCTCCATTATAGCCTATGAGATTCATTAGAATGAATGGGCCCATATGGTAAGGGTTAGGGTTGGGGTTAGAGTTCAGGACACAGATATGTTCGGTTTAAAATTGGGGTCTGGTTTAGGGTTGGGTAAGATGTATTTTTAACATCACACTGAATGGTACACTCTTGATGGGGAAAATTTTGGATGTTTTTCCATTCTCCATTATAGCCTATGAGATTCATTAGAATGAATGGGCCCATATGGTAAGGGTTAGGGTTAGGGTTAGAGTTCAGGACAGATATGTTCGGTTTAAAATTGGGGTCTGGTTTAGGGTTGGGTAAGATGTATTTTTAATATCACACTGAATGGTACACTATTGATGGAGAAAAATTTTGGATGTTTTTCCATTCTCCATTATAGCCTATGAGATTCATTAGAATGAATGGGCCCATATGGTAAGGGTTAGGTTTAGGGTTAGAGTTCAGGACACACTTAGGTTTGGGTGAATATTGGGGTTGGGTTTAGGGTTGGATAAGATGTATTTTTAATATCACACTGAATGGTACACTCTTGATGGGGAAAAATTTTGGATGTTTTTCCATTCTCCATTATAGCCTATGAGATTCATTAGAATGAATGGGCCCATATGGTAAGGGTTAGGGTTAGGGTTAGAGTTCAGGACACACTTATGTTTGGGTGAATATTGGGGTTGGGTTTAGGGTTGGATAAGATGTATTTTTAATATCACACTGAATGGTAAACTCTTGATGGGGGAAAATTTTGGATGTTTTTCCATTCTCCATTATAGCCTATGAGATTCATTAGAATGAATGGGCCCATATGGTAAGGGTTAGGGTTAGGGTTAGAGTTCAGGACACAGATATGTTCGGTTTAAAATTGGGGTCTGGTTTAGTGTTGGGTAAGATGTATTTTTAATATCACACTGAATGGTACACTATTGATGGAGAAAAATTTTGGATGTTATTCCATTCTCCATTATAGCCTATGAGATTCATTAGAATGAATGGGCCCATATGGTAAGGGTTAGGGTTAGAGTTCAGGACACACTTATGTTTGGGTGAATATTGGGGTTGGGTTTAGGGTTGGATAACATGTATTTTTAATATCACACTGAATGGTACACTCTTGATGGGGAAAAATTTTGGATGTTTTTCCATTCTCCATTATAGCCTATGAGATTCATTAGAATGAATGGGCCCATATGGTAAGGGTTAGGGTTAGGGTTAGAGTTCAGGACACACTTAGGTTTGGGTGAATATTGGGGTTGGGTTTAAGGGTTGGATAAGATGTATTTTTAATATCACACTGAATGGTACACTATTGATGGGGAAAAATTTTGGATGTTTTTCCATTCTCCATTATAGCCTATGAGATTCATTAGAATTAATGGGCCCATATGGTAAGGGTTAGGGTTAGGGTTAGAGTTCAGGACACACTTATGTTTGGGTGAATATTGGGGTTGGGTTTAGGGTTGGATAAGATGTATTTTTAATATCACACTGAATGGTAAACTCTTGATGGGGAAAAATTTTGGATGTTTTTCCATTCTCCATTATAGCCTATGAGATTCATTAGAATGAATGGGCCCATATGGTAAGGGTTAGGGTTGGGGTTAGAGTTCAGGACACAGATATGTTCGGTTTAAAATTGGGGTCTGGTTTAGGGTTGGGTAAGATGTATTTTTAACATCACACTCAATGGTACACTCTTGATGGGGAAAAATTTTGGATGTTTTTCCATTCTCCATTATAGCCTATGAGATTCATTAGAATGAATGGGCCCATATGGTAAGGGTTAGGGTTAGGGTTAGAGTTCAGGACAGATATGTTCGGTTTAAAATTGGGGTCTGGTTTAGGGTTGGGTAAGATGTATTTTTAATATCACACTGAATGGTACACTATTGATGGAGAAAAATTTTGGATGTTTTTCCATTCTCCATTATAGCCTATGAGATTCATTAGAATGAATGGGCCCATATGGTAAGGGTTAGGTTTGGGGCTAGAGTTCAGGACACAGATATGTTCGGTTTAAAATTGGGGTCTGGTTTAGGGTTGGGTAAGATGTATTTTTAATATCACACTGAATGGTACACTATTGATGGAGAAAAATTTTGGATGTTATTCCATTCTCCATTATAGCCTATGAGATTCATTAGAATGAATGGGCCCATATGGTAAGGGTTAGGGTTAGAGTTCAGGACACACTTATGTTTGGGTGAATATTGGGGTTGGGTTTAGGGTTGGATAAGATGTATTTTTAATATCACACTGAATGGTACACTCTTGATGGGGAAAAATTTTGGATGTTTTTCCATTCTCCATTATAGCCTATGAGATTCATTAGAATGAATGGGCCCATATGGTAAGGGTTAGGGTTAGGGTTAGAGTTCAGGACACACTTATGTTTGGGTGAATATTGGGGTTGGGTTTAGGGTGTGATAAGATGTATTTTTAATATCACACTGAATGGTAAACTCTTGATCGGGAAATATTTTGGATGTTTTTCCATTCTCCATTATAGCCTATGAGATTCATTAGAATGAATGGGCCCATATGGTAAGGGTTAGGGTTAGAGTTCAGGACACAGATATGTTCGGTTTAAAATTGGGGTCTGGTTTAGGGTTGGGTAAGATGTATTTTTAATATCACACTGAATGGTATACTATTGATGGAGAAAAATTTTGGATGTTATTCCATTCTCCATTATAGCCTATGAGATTCGTTAGAATGAATGGGCCCATATGGTAAGGGTTAGGGTTAGGGTTACAGTTCAGGACACACTTAGGTTTGGGTGAATATTGGCGTTGGGTTTAGGGTTGGATAAGATGTATTTTTAATATCACACTGAATGGTACACTCTTGATGGGGAAAAATTTTGGATGTTTTTCCATTCCCCATTATAGCCTATGAGATTCATGGGAATGAATGGGCCCATATGGTAAGGGTTAGGGTTAGGGTTAGAGTTCAGGACACACTTATGTTTGGGTGAATATTGGGGTTGGGTTTAGGGTTGGATAAGATGTATTTTTAATATCACACTGAATGGTAAACTCTTGATGGGGAAAAATTTTGGATGTTTTTCCATTCTCCATTATAGCCTATGAGATTCATTAGAATGAATGGGCCCATATGGTAAGGGTTAGGGTTGGGGTTAGAGTTCAGGACACAGATATGTTCGGTTTAAAATTGGGGTCTGGTTTAGGGTTGGGTAAGATGTATTTTTAACATCACACTGAATGGTACACTCTTGATGGGGAAAAATTTTGGATGTTTTTCCATTCTCCATTATACCCTATGAGATTCATTAGAATGAATGGGCCCATATGGTAAGGGTTAGGGTTAGGGTTAGAGTTCAGGACAGATATGTTCGGTTTAAAATTGGGGTCTGGTTTAGGGTTGGGTAAGATGTATTTTTAATATCACACTGAATGGTACACTATTGATGGAGAAAAATTTTGGATGTTTTTCCATTCTCCATTATAGCCTATGAGATTCATTAGAATGAATGGGCCCATATGGTAAGGGTTAGGTTTAGGGTTAGAGTTCAGGACACACTTAGGTTTGGGTGAATATTGGGGTTGGGTTTAGGGTTGGATAAGATGTATTTTTAATATCACACTGAATGGTACACTCTTGATGGGGAAAAATTTTGGATGTTTTCCATTCTCCATTATAGCCTATGAGATTCATTAGAATGCATGGGCCCATATGGTAAGGGTTAGGGTTAGGGTTAGAGTTCAAGACACACTTATGTTTGGGTGAATATTGGGGTTGGGTTTAGGGTTGGATAAGATGTATTTTTAATATCACACTGAATGGTAAACTCTTGATCGGGAAAATTTTTGGATGTTTTTCCATTCTCCATTATAGCCTATGAGATTCAGTAGAATGAATGGGCCCATATGGTAAGGGTTAGGGTTAGGGTTAGAGTTCAGGACACAGATATGTTCGGTTTAAAATTGGGGTCTGGTTTAGGGTTGGGTAAGATGTATTTTTAATATCACACTGAATGGTACACTATTGATGGAGAAAAATTTTGGATGTTATTCCATTCTCCATTATAGCCAATGAGATTCATTAGAATGAATGGGCCCATATGGTAAGGGTTAGGGTTAGGGTTAGAGTTCAGGACACACTTAGGTTTGGGTGAATATTGGGGTTGGGTTTAGGGTTGGATAAGATGTATTTTTAATATCACACTGAATGGTAAACTCTTGATGGGGAAAAATTTTGGATGTTTTTCCATTCTCCATTATAGCCTATGACATTCATTAGAATGAATGGGCCCATATGGTAAGGGTTAGGGTTAGGGTTAGAGTTCAGGACACACTTATGTTTGGGTGAATATTGGGGTCTGGTTTAGGGTTGGGTAAGATGTATTTTTAATATCACACTGAATGGTACACTATTGATGGAGAAAAATTTTGGATGTTTTTCCATTCTCCATTATAGCCTATGAGATTCATTAGAATGAATGGGCCCATATGGTAAGGGTTAGGTTTAGGGTTAGAGTTCAGGACACACTTAGGTTTGGGTGAATATTGGGGTTGGGTTTAGGGTTGGATAAGATGTATTTTTAATATCACACTGAATGGTAAACTCTTGATGGGGAAAAATTTTGGATGTTTTTCCATTCTCCATTATAGCCTATGAGATTCATTAGAATGAATGGGCCCATATGGTAAGGGTTAGGGTTGGGGTTAGAGTTCAGGACACAGATATGTTCGGTTTAAAATTGGGGTCTGGTTTAGGGTTCGGTAAGATGTATTTTTAACATCACACTCAATGGTACACTCTTGATGGGGAAAAATTTTGGATGTTTTTCCATTCTCCATTATAGCCTATGAGATTCATTAGAATGAATGGGCCCATATGGTAAGGGTTAGGGTTAGGGTTAGAGTTCAGGAGAGATATGTTCGGTTTAAAATTGGGGTCTGGTTTAGGGTTGGGTAAGATGTATTTTTAATATCACACTGAATGGTACACTATTGATGGAGAAAAATTTTGGATGTTTTTCCATTCTCCATTATAGCCTATGAGATTCTTTAGAATGAATGGGCCCATATGGTAAGGGTTAGGTTTGGGGCTAGAGTTCAGGACACACTTAGGTTTGGGTGAATATTGGGGTTGGGTTTATGGTTGGATAAGATGTATTTTTAATATCACACTGAATGGTACACTCTTGATGGGGAAAAATTTTGGATGTTTTTCCATTCTCCATTATAGCCTATGAGATTCATTAGAATGAATGGGCCCATATGGTAAGGGTTAGGGTTAGGGTTAGAGTTCAGGACACACTTATGTTTGGGTGAATATTGGGGTTGGGTTTAGGGTTGGATAAGATGTATTTTTAATATCACACTGAATGGTAAACTCTTGATGGGGAAAAATTTTGGATGTTTTTCCATTCTCCATTATAGCCTATGAGATTCATTAGAATGAATGGGCCCATATGGTAAGGGTTAGGGTTAGGGTTAGAGTTCAGGACACAGATATGTTCGGTTTAAAATTGGGGTCTGGTTTAGGGTTGGGTAAGATGTATTTTTAATATCACACTGAACGGTACACTATTGATGGAGAAAAATTTTGGATGTTATTCCATTCTCCATTATAGCCTATGAGATTCATTAGAATGAATGGGCCCATATGGTAAGGGTTAGGGTTAGAGTTCAGGACACACTTATGTTTGGGTGAATATTGGGGTTGGGTTTAGGGTTGGATAAGATGTATTTTTAATATCACACTGAATGGTACACTCTTGATGGGGAAAAATTTTGGATGTTTTTCCATTCTCCATTATAGCCTATGAGATTCATTAGAATGAATGGGCCCATATGGTAAGGGTTAGGGTTAGGGTTAGAGTTCAGGACACACTTATGTTTGGGTGAATATTGGGGTTGGGTTTAGGGTGTGATAAGATGTATTTTTAATATCACACTGAATGGTAAACTCTTGATCGGGAAATATTTTGGATGTTTTTCCATTCTCCATTATAGCCTATGAGATTCATTAGAATGAATGGGCCCATATGGTAAGGGTTAGGGTTAGAGTTCAGGACACAGATATGTTCGGTTTAAAATTGGGGTCTGGTTTAGGGTTGGGTAAGATGTATTTTTAATATCACACTGAATGGTATACTATTGATGGAGAAAAATTTTGGATGTTATTCCATTCTCCATTATAGCCTATGAGATTCATTAGAATGAATGGGCCCATATGGTAAGGGTTAGGGTTGGGGTTAGAGTTCAGGACACAGATATGTTCGGTTTAAAATTGGGGTCTGGTTTAGGGTTGGGTAAGATGTATTTTTAACATCACACTGAATGGTACACTCTTGATGGGGAAAAATTTTGGATGTTTTTCCATTCTCCATTATAGCCTATGAGATTCATTAGAATGAATGGGCCCATATGGTAAGGGTTCGGGTTAGGGTTAGAGTTCAGGACAGATATGTTCGGTTTAAAATTGGGGTCTGGTTTAGGTTTGGGTAAGATGTATTTTTAATATCACACTGAATGGTACACTATTGATGGAGAAAAATTTTGGATGTTTTTCCATTCTCCATTATCGCCTATGATATTCATTAGAATGAATGGGCCCATATGGTAAGGGTTAGGGTTAGGGTTAGAGTTCAGGACACACTTAGGTTTGGGTGAATATTGGGGTTGGGTTTAGGGTTGGATAAGATGTATTTTTAATATCACACTGAATGGTACACTCTTGATGGGGAAAAATTTTGGATGTTTTTCCATTCTCCATTATAGCCTATGAGATTCATTAGAATGAATGGGCCCATATGGTAAGGGTTAGGGTTAGGGTTAGAGTTCAGGACACACTTATGTTTGGGTGAATATTGGGGTTGGGTTTAGGGTTGGATAACATGTATTTTTAATATGACACTGAATGGTAAACTCTTGATGGGGAAAAATTTTGGATGTTTTTCCATTCTCCATTATAGCCTATGAGATTCATTAGAATGAATGGGCCCATACGGTAAGGGTTAGGGTTAGGGTTAGAGTTCAGGACACAGATATGTTCGGTTTAAAATTGGGGTCTGGTTTAGGGTTGGGTAAGATGTATTTTTAATATCACACTGAATGGTACACTATTGATGGAGAAAAATTTTGGATATTTTTCCATTCTCCATTATAGCCTATGAGATTCATTAGAATGAATGGGCCCATATGGTAAGGGTTAGGGTTAGGGTTAGAGTTCAGGACACAGATATGTTCGGTTTAAAATTGGGTTCTGGTTTAGGGTTGGGTAAGATGTATTTTTAATATCACACTGAATGGTAAACTCTTGATGGGGAAAAATATTGGATGTTTTTCCATTCTCCATTATAGCCTATGAGATTCATTAGAATGAATGGGCCCATATGGTAAGGGTTAGGGGTAGGGTTAGAGTTCAGGACAGATATGTTCGGTTTAAAATTGGGGTCTGGTTTAGGGTTGGGTAAGATGTATTTTTAATATCACACTGAATGGTACACTATTGATGGAGAAAAATTTTGGATGTTTTTCCATTCTCCATTATCGCCTATGAGATTCATTAGAATGAATGGGCCCATATGGTAAGGGTTAGGGTTAGGGTTAGAGTTCAGGACACACTTAGGTTTGGGTGAATATTGGGGTTGGGTTTAGGGTTGGATAAGATGTATTTTTAATATCACACTGAATGGTAAACTCTTGATGGGGAAAAATTTTGGATGTTTTTCCATTCTCCATTATAGCCTATGAGATTCATTAGAATGAATGGGCCCATATGGTAAGGGTTAGGGTTAGGGTTAGAGTTCAGGACACACTTAGGTTTGGGTGAATATTGGGGTTGGGTTTAGGGTTGGATAACATGTATTTTTAATATCACACTGAATGGTAAACTCTTGATGGGGAAAAATATTCGATGTTTTTCCATTCTCCATTATAGCCTATGAGATTCATTAGAATGAATGGGCCCATATGGTAAGGGTTAGGGTTAGGGTTAGAGTTCAGGACACACTTATGTTTGGGTGAATATTGGGGTTGGGTTTAGGGTTGGATAAGATGTATTTTTAATATCACACTGAATGGTAAACTCTTGATGGGGAAAAATTTTGGATGTTTTTCCATTCTCCATTATAGCCTATGAGATTCATTAGAATGAATGGGCCCATATGGTAAGGGTTAGGGTTAGGGTTAGAGTTCAGGACACAGATATGTTCGGTTTAAAATTGGGGTCTGGTTTAGGGTTGGGTAAGATGTATTTTTAATATCACACTGAATGGTACACTATTGATGGAGAAAAATTTTGGATGTTATTCCATTCTCCATTATAGCCTATGAGATTCATTAGAATGAATGGGCCCATATGGTAAGGGTTAGGGTTAGAGTTCAGGACACACTTATGTTTGGGTGAATATTGGGGTTGGGTTTAGGGTTGGATAAGATGTATTTTTAATATCACACTGAATGGTACACTCTTGATGGGGAAAAATTTTGGATGTTTTTCCATTCTCCATTATAGCCTATGAGATTCATTAGAATGAATGGGCCCATATGGTAAGGGTTAGGGTTAGGGTTAGAGTTCAGGACACACTTATGTTTGGGTGAATATTGGGGTTGGGTTTAGGGTGTGATAAGATGTATTTTTAATATCACACTGAATGGTAAACTCTTGATCGGGAAATATTTTGGATGTTTTTCCATTCTCCATTATAGCCTATGAGATTCTTTAGAATGAATGGGCCCATATGGTAAGGGTTAGGGTTAGAGTTCAGGACACAGATATGTTCGGTTTAAAATTGGGGTCTGGTTTAGGGTTGGGTAAGATGTATTTTTAATATCACACTGAATGGTATACTATTGATGGAGAAAAATTTTGGATGTTATTCCATTCTCCACTATAGCCTATGAGATTCATTAGAATGAATGGGCCCATATGGTAAGGGTTAGGGTTGGGGTTAGAGTTCAGGACACAGATATGTTCGGTTTAAAATTGGGGTCTGGTTTAGGGTTGGGTAAGATGTATTTTTAACATCACACTGAATGGTACACTCTTGATGGGGAAAAATTTTGGATGTTTTTCCATTCTCCATTATAGCCTATGAGATTCATTAGAATGAATGGGCCCATATGGTAAGGGTTCGGGTTCGGGTTAGAGTTCAGGACAGATATGTTCGGTTTAAAATTGGGGTCTGGTTTAGGGTTGGGTAAGATGTATTTTTAATATCACACTGAATGGTACACTATTGATGGAGAAAAATTTTGGATGTTTTTCCATTCTCCATTATCGCCTATGATATTCATTAGAATGAATGGGCCCATATGGTAAGGGTTAGGGTTAGGGTTAGAGTTCAGGACACACTTAGGTTTGGGTGAATATTGGGGTTGGGTTTAGGGTTGGATAACATGTATTTTTAATATCACACTGAATGGTAAACTCTTGATGGGGAAAAATATTCGATGTTTTTCCATTCTCCATTATAGCCTATGAGATTCATTAGAATGAATGAGCCCATATGGTAAGGGTTAGGTTTAGGGTTAGAGGTCAGGACACACTTAGGTTTGGGTGAATATTGGGGTTGGGTTTAGGGTTGGATAAGATGTATTTTTAATAACACACTGAATGGTACACTCTTGATGGGGAAAAATTTTGGATGTTTTTCCATTCTCCATTATAGCCTATGAGATTCATTAGAATGAATGGGCCCATATGGTAAGGGTTAGGGTTAGGGTTAGAGTTCAGGACACACTTATGTTTGGGCGAATATTGGGGTTGGGTTTAGGGTTGGATAACATGTATTTTTAATATCACACTGAATGGTAAACTCTTGATGGGGAAAAATTTTGGATGTTTTTCCATTCTCCATTATAGCCTATGAGATTCATTAGAATGAATGGGCCCATATGGTAAGGGTTAGGGTTAGGGTTAGAGTTCAGGACACACTTATGTTTGGGTGAATATTGGGGTTGGGTTTAGGGTTGGATAAGATGTATTTTTAATATCACACAGAATGGTAAACTCTTGATGGGGAAAAATTTTGGATGTTTCCCCATTCTCCATTATAGCCTATGAGATTCATTAGAATGAATGGGTTAGGGTTAGGGTTAGAGTTCAGGACACAGATATGTTCGGTTTAAAATTGGGGTCTGGTTTAGGGTTGGGTAAGATGTATTTTTAATATCACACTGAATGGTACACTATTGATGGAGAAAAATTTTGGATGTTTTTCCATTCTCCATTATAGCCTATGAGATTCATTAGAATGAATGGGCCCATATGGTAAGGGTTAGGGTTAGGGTTAGAGTTCAGGACACAGATATGTTCGGTTTAAAATTGGGTTCTGGTTTAGGGTTGGGTAAGATGTATTTTTAATATCACACTGAATGGTAAACTCTTGATGGGGAAAAATATTGGATGTTTTTCCATTCTCCATTATAGCCTATGAGATTCATTAGAATGAATGGGCCCATATGGTAAGGGTTAGGGTTGGGGTTAGAGTTCAGGACACAGATATGTTCGGTTTAAAATTGGGGTCTGGTTTAGGGTTGGGTAAGATGTATTTTTAACATCACACTGAATGGTACACTCTTGATGGGGAAAAAATTTGGATGTTTTTCCATTCTCCATTATAGCCTATGAGATTCATTAGAATGAATGGGCCCATATGGTAAGGGTTCGGGTTAGGGTTAGAGTTCAGGACTGATATGTTCGGTTTAAAATTGGGGTCTGGTTTAGGGTTGGGTAAGATGTATTTTTAATATCACACTGAATGGTACACTATTGATGGAGAAAAATTTTGGATGTTTTTCCATTCTCCATTATCGCCTATGAGATTCATTAGAATGAATGGGCCCATATGGTAAGGGTTAGGGTTAGGGTTAGAGTTCAGGACACACTTAGGTTTGGGTGAATATTGGGGTTGGTTTTAGGGTTGGATAAGATGTATTTTTAATATCACACTGAATGGTAAACTCTTGATGGGGAAAAATTTTGGATGTTTTTCCATTCTCCATTATAGCCTATGAGATTCATTAGAATGAATGGGCCCATATGGTAAGGTTTAGGGTTAGGGTTAGAGTTCAGGACACACTTATGTTTGGGTGAATATTGGTGTCTGGTTTAGGGTTGGGTAAGATGTATTTTTAATATCACACTGAATGGTACACTATTGATGGAGAAAAATTTTGGATGTTTTTCCATTCTCCATTATAGCCTATGAGATTCATTAGAATGAATGGGCCCATATGGTAAGCGTTAGGGTTAGAGTTCAGGACACACTTATGTTTGGGTGAATATTGGGGTTGGGTTTAGGGTTGGATAAGATGTATTTTTAATATCACACTGAATGGTACACTCTTGATGGGGAAAAATTTTGGATGTTTTTCCATTCTCCATTATAGCCTATGAGATTCATTAGAATGAATGGGCCCATATGGTAAGGGTTAGGGTTAGGGTTAGAGTTCAGGACACACTTATGTTTGGGTGAATATTGGGGTTGGGTTTAGGGTGTGATAAGATGTATTTTTAATATCACACTGAATGGTAAACTCTTGATCGGGAAATATTTTGGATGTTTTTCCATTCTCCATTATAGCCTATGAGATTCATTAGAATGAATGGGCCCATATGGTAAGGGTTAGGGTTAGAGTTCAGGACAGAGATATGTTCGGTTTAAAATTGGGGTCTGGTTTAGGGTTGGGTAAGATGTATTTTTAATATCACACTGAATGGTATACTATTGATGGAGAAAAATTTTGGATGTTATTCCATTCTCCATTATAGCCTATGAGATTCATTAGAATGAATGGGCCCATATGGTAAGGGTTAGGGTTGGGGTTAGAGTTCAGGACACAGATATGTTCGGTTTAAAATTGGGGTCTGGTTTAGGGTTGGGTAAGATGTATTTTTAACATCACACTGAATGGTACACTCTTGATGGGGAAAAATTTTGGATGTTTTTCCATTCTCCATTGTAGCCTATGAGATTCATTAGAATGAATGGGCCCATATGGTAAGGGTTCGGGTTAGGGTTAGAGTTCAGGACAGATATGTTCGGTTTAAAATTGGGGTCTGGTTTAGGGTTGGGTAAGATGTATTTTTAATATCACACTGAATGGTACACTATTGATGGAGAAAAATTTTGGATGTTTTTCCATTCTCCATTATCGCCTATGATATTCATTAGAATGAATGGGCCCATATGGTAAGGGTTAGGGTTAGGGTTAGAGTTCAGGACACACTTAGGTTTGGGTGAATATTGGGGTTGGGTTTAGGGTTGGATAAGATGTATTTTTAATATCACACTGAATGGTACACTCTTGATGGGGAAAAATTTTGGATGTTTTTCCATTCTCCATTATAGCCTATGAGATTCATTAGAATGAATGGGCCCATATGGTAAGGGTTAGGGTTAGGGTTAGAG
Organism: Heteronotia binoei; assembly: GCF_032191835.1. Taxonomy (NCBI): domain Eukaryota; kingdom Metazoa; phylum Chordata; class Lepidosauria; order Squamata; family Gekkonidae; genus Heteronotia; species Heteronotia binoei. Next base: position 19,763,079 of record NC_083235.1, on the reverse strand, counting down.
TTCAGGACACACTTATGTTTGGGTGAATATTGGGGTTGTGTTTAGGGTTGGATAACATGTATTTTTAATATGACACTGAATGGTAAACTCTTGATGGGGAAAAATTTTGGATGTTTTTCCATTCTCCATTATAGCCTATGAGATTCATTAGAATGAATGGGCCCATACGGTAAGGGTTAGGGTTAGGGTTAGAGTTCAGGACACAGATATGTTCGGTTTAAAATTGGGGTCTGGTTTAGGGTTGGGTAAGATGTATTTTTAATATCACACTGAATGGTACACTATTGATGGAGAAAAATTTTGGATATTTTTCCATTCTCCATTATAGCCTATGAGATTCATTAGAATGAATGGGCCCATATGGTAAGGGTTAGGGTTAGGGTTAGAGTTTAGGACACAGATATGTTCGGTTTAAAATTGGGTTCTGGTTTAGGGTTGGGTAAGATGTATTTTTAATATCACACTGAATGGTAAACTCTTGATGGGGAAAAATATTGGATGTTTTTCCATTCTCCATTATAGCCTATGAGATTCATTAGAATGAATGGGCCCATATGGTAAGGGTTAGGGGTAGGGTTAGAGTTCAGGACAGATATGTTCGGTTTAAAATTGGGGTCTGGTTTAGGGTTGGGTAAGATGTATTTTTAATATCACACTGAATGGTACACTATTGATGGAGAAAAATTTTGGATGTTTTTCCATTCTCCATTATAGCCTATGAGATTCATTAGAATGAATGAGCCCATATGGTAAGGGTTAGGTTTAGGGTTAGAGTTCAGGACACACTTAGGTTTGGGTGAATATTGGGGTTGGGTTTAGGGTTGGATAAGATGTATTTTTAATAACACACTGAATGGTACACTCTTGATGGGGAAAAATTTTGGATGTTTTTCCATTCTCCATTATAGCCTATGAGATTCATTAGAATGAATGGGCCCATATGGTAAGGGTTAGGGTTAGGGTTAGAGTTCAGGACACACTTATGTTTGGGTGAATATTGGGGTTGGGTTTAGGGTTGGATAACATGTATTTTTAATATCACACTGAATGGTAAACTCTTGATGGGGAAAAATTTTGGATGTTTTTCCATTCTCCATTATAGCCTATGAGATTCATTAGAATGAATGGGCCCATATGGTAAGGGTTAGGGTTAGGGTTAGAGTTCAGGACACACTTATGTTTGGGTGAATATTGGGGTTGGGTTTAGGGTTGGATAAGATGTATTTTTAATATCACACTGAATGGTAAACTCTTGATGGGGAAAAATTTTGGATGTTTTTCCATTCTCCATTATAGCCTATGAGATTCATTAGAATGAATGGGTTAGGGTTAGGGTTAGAGTTCAGGACACAGATATGTTCGGTTTAAAATTGGGGTCTGGTTTAGGGTTGGGTAAGATGTATTTTTAATATCACACTGAATGGTACACTATTGATGGAGAAAAATTTTGGATGTTTTTCCATTCTCCATTATAGCCTATGAGATTCATTAGAATGAATGGGCCCATATGGTAAGGGTTAGGGTTAGGGTTAGAGTTCAGGACACAGATATGTTCGGTTTAAAATTGGGTTCTGGTTTAGGGTTGGGTAAGATGTATTTTTAATATCACACTGAATGGTAAACTCTTGATGGGGAAAAATATTGGATGTTTTTCCATTCTCCATTATAGCCTATGAGATTCATTAGAATGAATGGGCCCATATGGTAAGGGTTAGGGTTAGGGTTAGAGTTCAGGACACACTTAGGTTTGGGTGAATATTGGGGTTGGGTTTAGGGTTGGATAAGATGTATTTTTAATATCACACTGAATGGTAAACTCTTGATGGGGAAAAATTTTGGATGTTTTTCCATTCTCCATTATAGCCTACGACATTCATTAGAATGAATGGGCCCATATGGTAAGGTTTAGGGTTAGGGTTAGAGTTCAGGACACACTTATGTTTGGGTGAATATTGGGGTCTGGTTTAGGGTTGGGTAAGATGTATTTTTAATATCACACTGAATGGTACACTATTGATGGAGAAAAATTTTGGATGTTTTTCCATTCTCCATTATAGCCTATGAGATTCATTAGAATGAATGGGCCCATATGGTAAGGGTTAGGTTTAGGGTTAGAGTTCAGGACACACTTAGGTTTGGGTGAATATTGGGGTTGGGTTTAGGGTTGGATAAGATGTATTTTTAATATCACACTGAATGGTACACTCTTGATGGGGAAAAATTTTGGATGTTTTTCCATTCTCCATTATAGCCTATGAGATTCATTAGAATGAATGGGCCCATATGGTAAGGGTTAGGGTTAGGGTTAGAGTTCAGGACACACTTATGTTTGGGTGAATATTGGGGTTGGGTTTAGGGTTGGATAACATGTATTTTTAATATGACACTGAATGGTAAACTCTTGATGGGGAAAAATTTTGGATGTTTTTCCATTCTCCATTATAGCCTATGAGATTCATTAGAATGAATGGGCCCATACGGTAAGGGTTAGGGTTAGGGTTAGAGTTCAGGACACAGATATGTTCGGTTTAAAATTGGGGTCTGGTTTAGGGTTGGGTAAGATGTATTTTTAATATCACACTGAATGGTACACTATTGATGGAGAAAAATTTTGGATGTTTTTCCATTCTCCATTATAGCCTATGAGATTCATTAGAATGAATGGGGCCATATGGTAAGGGTTAGGGTTAGGGTTAGAGTTCAGGACACAGATATGTTCGGTTTAAAATTGGGTTCTGGTTTAGGGTTGGGTAAGATGTATTTTTAATATCACACTGAATGGTAAACTCTTGATGGGGAAAAATATTGGATGTTTTTCCATTCTCCATTATAGCCTATGAGATTCATTAGAATGAATGGGCCCATATGGTAAGGGTTAGGGGTAGGGTTAGAGTTCAGGACAGATATGTTCGGTTTAAAATTGGGGTCTGGTTTAGGGTTGGGTAAGATGTATTTTTAATATCACACTGAATGGTAAACTCTTGATGGGGAAAAATATTGGATGTTTTTCCATTCTCCATTATAGCCTATGAGATTCATTAGAATGAATGGGCCCATATGGTAAGGGTTAGGGTTAGGGTTAGAGTTCAGGACACACTTAGGTTTGGGTGAATATTGGGGTTGGGTTTAGGGTTGGATAAGATGTATTTTTAATATCACACTGAATGGTAAACTCTTGATGGGGAAAAATTTTGGATGTTTTTCCATTCTCCATTATAGCCTATGAGATTCATTAGAATGAATGGGCCCATATGGTAAGGGTTAGGGTTAGGGTTAGAGTTCAGGACACACTTAGGTTTGGGTGAATATTGGGGTTGGGTTTAGGGTTGGATAACATGTATTTTTAATATCACACTGAATGGTAAACTCTTGATGGGGAAAAATATTGGATGTTTTTCCATTCTCCATTATAGCCTATGAGATTCATTAGAATGAATGAGCCCATATGGTAAGGGTTAGGTTTAGGGTTAGAGTTCAGGACACACTTAGGTTTGGGTGAATATTGGGGTTGGGTTTAGGGTTGGATAAGATGTATTTTTAATATCACACTGAATGGTACACTCTTGATGGGGAAAAATTTTGGATGTTTTTCCATTCTCCATTATAGCCTATGAGATTCATTAGAATGAATGGGCCCATATGGTAAGGGTTAGGGTTAGGGTTAGAGTTCAGGACACACTTATGTTTGGGTGAATATTGGGGTTGGGTTTAGGGTTGGATAACATGTATTTTTAATATCACACTGAATGGTAAACTCTTGATGGGGAAAAATTTTGGATGTTTTTCCATTCTCCATTATAGCCTATGAGATTCATGAGAATGAATGGGCCCATATGGTAAGGGTTAGGGTTAGGGTTAGAGTTCAGGACACAGATATGTTCGGTTTAAAATTGGGGTCTGGTTTAGGGTTGGGTAAGATGTATTTTTAATATCACACTGAATGGTACACTATTGATGGGGAAAAATTTTGGATGTTTTTCCATTCTCCATTATAGCCTATGAGATTCAGTAGAATGAATGGGCCCATATGGTAAAGGTTAGGGTTAGGGTTAGAGTTCAGGACAAAGATATGTTCGGTTTAAAATTGGGTTCTGGTTTAGGGTTGGGTAAGATGTATTTTTAATATCACACTGAATGGTAAACTCTTGATGGGGAAAAATATTGGATGTTTTTCCATTCTCCATTATAGCCTATGAGATTCATTAGAATGAATGGGCCCATATGGTAAGGGTTAGGGTTAGGGTTAGAGTTCAGGACAGATATGTTCGGTTTAAAATTGGGGTCTGGTTTAGGGTTGGGTAAGATGTATTTTTAATATCACACTGAATGGTACACTATTGATGGAAAAATTTTTGGATGTTTTTCCATTCTCCATTATCACCTATGAGATTCATTAGAATGAATGGGCCCATATGGTAAGGCTTAGGGTTAGGGTTAGAGTTCAGGACACACTTAGGTTTGGGTGAATATTGGGGTTGGGTTTAGGGTTGGATAAGATGTATTTTTAATATCACACTGAATGGTACACTCTTGATGGGGAAAAATTTTGGATGTTTTTCCATTCTCCATTATAGCCTATGAGATTCATTAGAATGAATGGGCCCATATGGTAAGGCTTAGGGTTAGGGTTAGAGTTCAGGACACACTTATGTTTGGGTGAATATTGGGGTTGGGTTTAGGGTTGGATAAGATGTATTTTTAATATCACACTGAATGGTAAACTCTTGATGGGGAAAAATTTTGGATGTTTTTCCATTCTCCATTATAGCCTATGAGATTCATTAGAATGAATGGGCCCATATGGTAAGGGTTAGGGTTAGGGTTAGAGTTCAGGACACAGATATGTTCGGTTTAAAATTGGGGTCTGGTTTAGGGTTGGGTAAGATGTATTTTTAATATCACACTGAATGGTAAACTCTTGATGGGGAAAAATTTTGGATGTTTTTCCATTCTCCATTATAGCCTATGAGATTCATTAGAATGAATGGGCCCATATGGTAAGGGTTAGGGTTAGGGTTAGAGTTCAGGACACAGATATGTTCGGTTTAAAATTGGGGTCTGGTTTAGGGTTGGGTAAGATGTATTTTTAATATCACACTGAATGGTACACTATTGATGGAGAAAAATTTTGGATGTTATTCCATTCTCCATTATAGCCTATGAGATTAATTAGAATGAATAGGCCCATATGGTAAGGGTTAGGGTTAGAGTTCAGGACACACTTATGTTTGGGTGAATATTGGGGTTGGGTTTAGGGTTGGATAAGATGTATTTTTAATATCACACTGAATGGTACACTCTTGATGGGGAAAAATTTTGGATGTTTTTCCATTCTCCATTATAGCCTATGAGATTCATTAGAATGAATGGGCCCATATGGTAAGGGTTAGGGTTAGGGTTAGAGTTCAGGACACACTTATGTTTGGGTGAATATTGGGGTTGGGTTTAGGGTTGGATAAGATGTATTTTTAATATCACACTGAATGGTAAACTCTTGATGGGGAAAAATTTTGGATGTTTTTCCATTCTCCATTATAGCCTATGAGATTCATTAGAATGAATGGGCCCATATTGTAAGGGTTAGGGTTAGAGTTCAGGACACACTTATGTTTGGGTGAATATTGGGGTTGGGTTTAGGGTTGGATAAGATGAATTTTTAATATCACACTGAATGGTATACTATTGATGGAGAAAAATTTTGGATGTTATTCCACTCTCCATTATAGCCTATGGGATTCATTAGAATGAATGGGCCCATATGGTAAGGGTTAGGGTTAGGGTTAGAGTTCAAGACACACTTATGTTTGGGTGAATATTATGGTTGGGTTTAGGGTTGGATAACATGTATTTTTAATATCACACTGAATGGTACACTCTTGATGGGGAAAAATTTTGGATGTTTTTCCATTCTCCATTATAGCCTATGAGATTCATTAGAATGAATGGGCCCATATGGTAAGGGTTAGGGTTAGGGTTAGAGTTCAGGACACACTTAGGTTTGGGTGAATATTGGCGTTGGGTTTAGGGTTGGATAAGATGTATTTTTAATATCACACTGAATGGTACACTCTTGATGAGGAAAAATTTTGGATGTTATTCCATTCTCCATTATAGCCTATGGGATTCATTAGAATGAATGGGCCCATATGGTAAGGGTTAGGGTTAGGGTTAGAGTTCAAGACACACTTATGTTTGGGTGAATATTGGGGTTGGGTTTAGGGTTGGATAACATGTATTTTTAATATCACACTGAATGGTACACTCTTGATGGGGAAAAATTTTGGATGTTTTTCCATTCTCCATTATAGCCTATGAGATTCATTAGAATGAATGGGCCCATATGGTAAGGGTTAGGGTTAGGGTTAGAGTTCAGGACACACTTAGGTTTGGGTGAATATTGGCGTTGGGTTTAGGGTTGGATAAGATGTATTTTTAATATCACACTGAATGGTACACTCTTGATGGGGAAAAATTTTGGATGTTTTTCCATTCTCCATTATAGCCTATGAGATTCATGAGAATGAATGGGCCCATATGGTAAGGGTTAGGGTTAGGGTTAGAGTTCAGGACACACTTATGTTTGGGTGAATATTGGGGTTGGGTTTAGGGTTGGATAAGATGTATTTTTAATATCACACTGAATGGTAAACTCTTGATGGGGAAAAATTTTGGATGTTTTTCCATTCTCCATTATAGCCTATGAGATTCATTAGAATGAATGGGCCCATATGGTAAGGGTTAGGGTTGGGGTTAGAGTTCAGGACACAGATATGTTCGGTTTAAAATTGGGGTCTGGTTTAGGGTTGGGTAAGATGTATTTTTAACATCACACTGAATGGTACACTCTTGATGGGGAAAAATTTTGGATGTTTTTCCATTCTCCATTATAGCCTATGAGATTCATTAGAATGAATGGGCCCATATGTTAAGGGTTAGGGTTAGGGTTAGAGTTCAGGACAGATATGTTCGGTTTAAAATTGGGGTCTGGTTTAGGGTTGGGTAAGATGTATTTTTAATATCACACTGAATGGTACACTATTGATGGAGAAAAATTTTGGATGTTTTTCCATTCTCCATTATAGCCTATGAGATTCATTAGAATGAATGGGCCCATATGGTAAGGGTTAGGTTTGGGGCTAGAGTTCAGGACACACTTAGGTTTGGGTGAATATTGGGGTTGGGTTTAGGGTTGGATAAGATGTATTTTTAATATCACACTGAATGGTACACTCTTGATGGGGAAAAATTTTGGATGTTTTTCCATTCTCCATTATAGCCTATGAGATTCATTAGAATGAATGGGCCCATATGGTAAGGGTTAGGGTTAGGGTTAGAGTTCAGGACACACTTATGTTTGGGTGAATATTGGGGTTGGGTTTAGGGTTGGATAAGATGTATTTTTAATATCACACTGAATGGTAAACTCTTGATGGGGAAAAATTTTGGATGTTTTTCCATTCTCCATTATAGCCTATGAGATTCATTAGAATGAATGGGCCCATATGGTAAGGGTTAGGGTTAGGGTTAGAGTTCAGGACACAGATATGTTCGGTTTAAAATTGGGGTCTGGTTTAGGGTTGGGTAAGATGTATTTTTAATATCACACTGAATGGTACACTATTGATGGAGAAAAATTTTGGATGTTATTCCATTCTCCATTATAGCCTATGAGATTAATTAGAATGAATGGGCCCATATGGTAAGGGTTAGGGTTAGAGTTCAGGACACACTTATGTTTGGGTGAATATTGGGGTTGGGTTTAGGGTTGGATAAGATGTATTTTTAATATCACACTGAATGGTACACTCTTGATGGGGAAAAATTTTGGATGTTTTTCCATTCTCCATTATAGCCTATGAGATTCATTAGAATGAATGGGCCCATATGGTAAGGGTTAGGGTTAGGGTTAGAGTTCAGGACACACTTATGTTTGGGTGAATATTGGGGTTGGGTTTAGGGTTGGATAAGATGTATTTTTAATATCACACTGAATGGTAAACTCTTGATGGGGAAAAATTTTGGATGTTTTTCCATTCTCTATTATAGCCTATGAGATTCATTAGAATGAATGGGCCCATATGGTAAGGGTTAGGGTTAGAGTTCAGGACACACTTATGTTTGGGTGAATATTGGGGTTGGGTTTAGGGTTGGATAAGATGAATTTTTAATATCACACTGAATGGTATACTATTGATGGAGAAAAATTTTGGATGTTATTCCATTCTCCATTATAGCCTATGGGATTCATTAGAATGAATGGGCCCATATGGTAAGGGTTAGGGTTAGGGTTAGAGTTCAAGACACACTTATGTTTGGGTGAATATTATGGTTGGGTTTAGGGTTGGATAACATGTATTTTTAATATCACACTGAATGGTACACTCTTGATGGGGAAAAATTTTGGATGTTTTTCCATTCTCCATTATAGCCTAAGAGATTCATTAGAATGAATCGGCCCATATGGTAAGGGTTAGGGTTAGGGTTAGAGTTCAGGACACACTTAGGTTTGGGTGAATATTGGCGTTGGGTTTAGGGTTGGATAAGATGTATTTTTAATATCACACTGAATGGTACACTCTTGATGGGGAAAAATTTTGGATGTTTTTCCATTCTCCATTATAGCCTATGAGATTCATGAGAATGAATGGGCCCATATGGTAAGGGTTAGGGTTAGGGTTAGAGTTCAGGACACACTTATGTTTGGGTGAATATTGGGGTTGGGTTTAGGGTTGGATAAGATGTATTTTTAATATCACACTGAATGGTAAACTCTTGATGGGGAAAAATTTTGGATGTTTTTCCATTCTCCATTATAGCCTATGAGATTCATTAGAATGAATGGGCCCATATGGTAAGGGTTAGGGTTGGGGTTAGAGTTCAGGACACAGATATGTTCGGTTTAAAATTGGGGTCTGGTTTAGGGTTGGGTAAGATGTATTTTTAACATCACACTGAATGGTACACTCTTGATGGGGAAAAATTTTGGATGTTTTTCCATTCTCCATTATAGCCTATGAGATTCATTAGAATGAATGGGCCCATATGGTAAGGGTTAGGGTTAGAGTTCAGGACAGATATGTTCGGTTTAAAATTGGGGTCTGGTTTAGGGTTGGGTAAGATGTATTTTTAATATCACACTGAATGGTACACTATTGATGGAGAAAAATTTTGGATGTTTTTCCATTCTCCATTATAGCCTATGAGATTCATTAGAATGAATGGGCCCATATGGTAAGGGTTAGGTTTGGGGCTAGAGTTCAGGACACACTTAGGTTTGGGTGAATATTGGGGTTGGGTTTAGGGTTGGATAAGATGTATTTTTAATATCACACTGAATGGTACACTCTTGATGGGGAAAAATTTTGGATGTTTTTCCATTCTCCATTATAGCCTATGAGATTCATTAGAATGAATGGGCCCATATGGTAAGGGTTAGGGTTAGGGCTAGAGTTCAGGACACACTTATGTTTGGGTGAATATTGGGGTTGGGTTTAGGGTTGGATAAGATGTATTTTTAATATCACACTGAATGGTAAACTCTTGATGGGGAAAAATTTTGGATGTTTTTCCATTCTCCATTATAGCCTATGAGATTCATTAGAATGAATGGGCCCATATGGTAAGGGTTAGGGTTAGGGTTAGAGTTCAGGACACAGATATGTTCGGTTTAAAATTGGGGTCTGGTTTAGGGTTGGGTAAGATGTATTTTTAATATCACACTGAATGGTACACTATTGATGGAGAAAAATTTTGGATGTTATTCCATTCTCCATTATAGCCTATGAGATTCATTAGAATGAATGGGCCCATATGGTAAGGGTTAGGGTTAGAGTTCAGGACACACTTATGTTTGGGTGAATATTGGGGTTGGGTTTAGGGTTGGATAAGATGTATTTTTAATATCACACTGAATGGTACACTCTTGATGGGGAAAAATTTTGGATGTTTTTCCATTCTCCATTATAGCCTATGAGATTCATTAGAATGAATGGGCCCATATGGTAAGGGTTAGGGTTAGGGTTAGAGTTCAGGACACACTTATGTTTGGGTGAATATTGGGGTTGGGTTTAGGGTGTGATAAGATGTATTTTTAATATCACACTGAATGGTAAACTCTTGATCGGGAAATATTTTGGATGTTTTTCCATTCTCCATTATAGCCTATGAGATTCATTAGAATGAATGGGCCCATATGGTAAGGGTTAGGGTTAGAGTTCAGGACACAGATATGTTCGGTTTAAAATTGGGGTCTGGTTTAGGGTTGGGTAAGATGCATTTTTAATATCACACTGAATGGTATACTATTGATGGAGAAAAATTTTGGATGTTATTCCATTCTCCATTATAGCCTATGGGATTCATTAGAATGAATGGGCCCATATGGTAAGGGTTAGGGTTAGGGTTAGAGTTCAAGACACATTTATGTTTGGGTGAATATTGGGGTTGGGTTTAGGGTTGGATAACATGTATTTTTAATATCACACTGAATGGTACACTCTTGATGGGGAAAAATGTTGGATGTTTTTCCATTCTCCATTATAGCCTATGAGATTCATTAGAATGAATGGGCCCATATGGTAAGGGTTAGGGTTAGGGTTAGAGTTCAGGACACACTTAGGTTTGGGTGAATATTGGCGTTGGGTTTAGGGTTGGATAAGATGTATTTTTAATATCACACTGAATGGTACACTCTTGATGGGGAAAAATTTTGGATGTTTTTCCATTCTCCATTATAGCCTATGAGATTCATGAGAATGAATGGGCCCATATGGTAAGGGTTAGGGTTAGGGTTAGAGTTCAGGACACACTTATGTTTGGGTGAATATTGGGGTTGGGTTTAGGGTTGGATAAGATGTATTTTTAATATCACACTGAATGGTAAACTCTTGATGGGGAAAAATTTTGGATGTTTTTCCATTCTCCATTATAGCCTATGAGATTCATTAGAATGAATGGGCCCATATGGTAAGGGTTAGGGTTGGGGTTAGAGTTCAGGACACAGATATGTTCGGTTTAAAATTGGGGTCTGGTTTAGGGTTGGGTAAGATGTATTTTTAACATCACACTGAATGGTACACTCTTGATGGGGAAAAATTTTGGATGTTTTTCCATTCTCCATTATAGCCTATGAGATTCATTAGAATGAATGGGCCCATATGGTAAGGGTTAGGGTTAGGGTTAGAGTTCAGGACAGATATGTTCGGTTTAAAATTGGGGTCTGGTTTAGGGTTGGGTAAGATGTATTTTTAATATCACACTGAATGGTACACTATTGATGGAGAAAAATTTTGGATGTTTTTCCATTCTCCATTATAGCCTATGAGATTCATTAGAATGAATGGGCCCATATGGTAAGGGTTAGGTTTAGGGTTAGAGTTCAGGACACACTTAGGTTTGGGTGAATATTGGGGTTGGGTTTAGGGTTGGATAAGATGTATTTTTAATATCACACTGAATGGTACACTCTTGATGGGGAAAAATTTTGGATGTTTTTCCATTCTCCATTATAGCCTATGAGATTCATTAGAATGAATGGGCCCATATGGTAAGGGTTAGGGTTAGGGTTAGAGTTCAGGACACACTTATGTTTGGGTGAATATTGGGGTTGGGTTTAGGGTTGGATAAGATGTATTTTTAATATCACACTGAATGGTAAACTCTTGATGGGGGAAAATTTTGGATGTTTTTCCATTCTCCATTATAGCCTATGAGATTCATTAGAATGAATGGGCCCATATGGTAAGGGTTAGGGTTAGGGTTAGAGTTCAGGACACAGATTTGTTCGGTTTAAAATTGGGGTCTGGTTTAGTGTTGGGTAAGATGTATTTTTAATATCACACTGAATGGTACACTATTGATGGAGAAAAATTTTGGATGTTATTCCATTCTCCATTATAGCCTATGAGATTCATTAGAATGAATGGGCCCATATGGTAAGGGTTAGGGTTAGAGTTCAGGACACACTTATGTTTGGGTGAATATTGGGGTTGGGTTTAGGGTTGGATAACATGTATTTTTAATATCACACTGAATGGTACACTCTTGATGGGGAAAAATTTTGGATGTTTTTCCATTCTCCATTATAGCCTATGAGATTCATTAGAATGAATGGGCCCATATGGTAAGGGTTAGGGTTAGGGTTAGAGTTCAGGACACACTTATGTTTGGGTGAATATTGGGGTTGGGTTTAGGGTGTGATAAGATGTATTTTTAATATCACACTGAATGGTAAACTCTTGATCGGGAAATATTTTGGATGTTTTTCCATTCTCCATTATAGCCTATGAGATTCATTAGAATGAATGGGCCCATATGGTAAGGGTTAGGGTTAGAGTTCAGGACACAGATATGTTCGGTTTAAAATTGGGGTCTGGTTTAGGGTTGGGTAAGATGCATTTTTAATATCACACTGAATGGTATACTATTGATGGAGAAAAATTTTGGATGTTATTCCATTCTCCATTATAGCCTATGGGATTCATTAGAATGAATGGGCCCATATGGTAAGGGTTAGGGTTAGAGTTCAAGACACATTTATGTTTGGGTGAATATTGGGGTTGGGTTTAGGGTTGGATAACATGTATTTTTAATATCACACTGAATGGTACACTCTTGATGGGGAAAAATGTTGGATGTTTTTCCATTCTCCATTATAGCCTATGAGATTCATTAGAATGAATGGGCCCATATGGTAAGGGTTAGGGTTAGGGTTAGAGTTCAGGACACACTTAGGTTTGGGTGAATATTGGCGTTGGGTTTAGGGTTGGATAAGATGTATTTTTAATATCACACTGAATGGTACACTCTTGATGGGGAAAAATTTTGGATGTTTTTCCATTCTCCATTATAGCCTATGAGATTCATGAGAATGAATGGGCCCATATGGTAAGGGTTAGGGTTAGGGTTAGAGTTCAGGACACACTTATGTTTGGGTGAATATTGGGGTTGGGTTTAGGGTTGGATAAGATGTATTTTTAATATCACACTGAATGGTAAACTCTTGATGGGGAAAAATTTTGGATGTTTTTCCATTCTCCATTATAGCCTATGAGATTCATTAGAATGAATGGGCCCATATGGTAAGGGTTAGGGTTGGGGTTAGAGTTCAGGACACAGATATGTTCGGTTTAAAATTGGGGTCTGGTTTAGGGTTGGGTAAGATGTATTTTTAACATCACACTGAATGGTACACTCTTGATGGGGAAAAATTTTGGATGTTTTTCCATTCTCCATTATAGCCTATGAGATTCATTAGAATGAATGGGCCCATATGGTAAGGGTTAGGGTTAGGGTTAGAGTTCAGGACAGATATGTTCGGTTTAAAATTGGGGTCTGGTTTAGGGTTGGGTAAGATGTATTTTTAATATCACACTGAATGGTACACTATTGATGGAGAAAAATTTTGGATGTTTTTCCATTCTCCATTATAGCCTATGAGATTCATTAGAATGAATGGGCCCATATGGTAAGGGTTAGGTTTAGGGTTAGAGTTCAGGACACACTTAGGTTTGGGTGAATATTGGGGTTGGGTTTAGGGTTGGATAAGATGTATTTTTAATATCACACTGAATGGTACACTCTTGATGGGGAAAAATTTTGGATGTTTTTCCATTCTCCATTATAGCCTATGAGATTCATTAGAATGAATGGGCCCATATGGTAAGGGTTAGGGTTAGGGTTAGAGTTCAGGACACACTTATGTTTGGGTGAATATTGGGGTTGGGTTTAGGGTTGGATAAGATGTATTTTTAATATCACACTGAATGGTAAACTCTTGATGGGGGAAAATTTTGGATGTTTTTCCATTCTCCATTATAGCCTATGAGATTCATTAGAATGAATGGGCCCATATGGTAAGGGTTAGGGTTAGAGTTCAGGACACACTTATGTTTGGGTGAATATTGGGGTTGGGTTTAGGGTTGGATAACATGTATTTTTAATATCACACTGAATGGTACACTCTTGATGGGGAAAAATTTTGGATGTTTTTCCATTCTCCATTATAGCCTATGAGATTCATTAGAATGAATGGGCCCATATGGTAAGGGTTAGGGTTAGGGTTAGAGTTCAGGACACACTTAGGTTTGGGTGAATATTGGGGTTGGGTTTAGGGTTGGATAAGATGTATTTTTAATATCACACTGAATGGTACACTATTGATGGGGAAAAATTTTGGATGTTTTTCCATTCTCCATTATAGCCTATGAGATTCATTAGAATTAATGGGCCCATATGGTAAGGGTTAGGGTTAGGGTTAGAGTTCAGGACACACTTATGTTTGGGTGAATATTGGGGTTGGGTTTAGGGTTGGATAAGATGTATTTTTAATATCACACTGAATGGTAAACTCTTGATGGGGAAAAATTTTGGATGTTTTTCCATTCTCCATTATAGCCTATGAGATTCATTAGAATGAATGGGCCCATATGGTAAGGGTTAGGGTTGGGGTTAGAGTTCAGGACACAGATATGTTCGGTTTAAAATTGGGGTCTGGTTTAGGGTTGGGTAAGATGTATTTTTAACATCACACTCAATGGTACACTCTTGATGGGGAAAAATTTTGGATGTTTTTCCATTCTCCATTATAGCCTATGAGATTCATTAGAATGAATGGGCCCATATGGTAAGGGTTAGGGTTAGGGTTAGAGTTCAGGACAGATATGTTCGGTTTAAAATTGGGGTCTGGTTTAGGGTTGGGTAAGATGTATTTTTAATATCACACTGAATGGTACACTATTGATGGAGAAAAATTTTGGATGTTTTTCCATTCTCCATTATAGCCTATGAGATTCATTAGAATGAATGGGCCCATATGGTAAGGGTTAGGTTTGGGGCTAGAGTTCAGGACACAGATATGTTCGGTTTAAAATTGGGGTCTGGTTTAGGGTTGGGTAAGATGTATTTTTAATATCACACTGAATGGTACACTATTGATGGAGAAAAATTTTGGATGTTATTCCATTCTCCATTATAGCCTATGAGATTCATTAGAATGAATGGGCCCATATGGTAAGGGTTAGGGTTAGAGTTCAGGACACACTTATGTTTGGGTGAATATTGGGGTTGGGTTTAGGGTTGGATAAGATGTATTTTTAATATCACACTGAATGGTACACTCTTGATGGGGAAAAATTTTGGATGTTTTTCCATTCTCCATTATAGCCTATGAGATTCATTAGAATGAATGGGCCCATATGGTAAGGGTTAGGGTTAGGGTTAGAGTTCAGGACACACTTATGTTTGGGTGAATATTGGGGTTGGGTTTAGGGTGTGATAAGATGTATTTTTAATATCACACTGAATGGTAAACTCTTGATCGGGAAATATTTTGGATGTTTTTCCATTCTCCATTATAGCCTATGAGATTCATTAGAATGAATGGGCCCATATGGTAAGGGTTAGGGTTAGAGTTCAGGACACAGATATGTTCGGTTTAAAATTGGGGTCTGGTTTAGGGTTGGGTAAGATGTATTTTTAATATCACACTGAATGGTACACTATTGATGGAGAAAAATTTTGGATGTTTTTCCATTCTCCATTATCGCCTATGAGATTCATTAGAATGAATGGGCCCATATGGTAAGGGTTAGGGTTAGGGTTAGAGTTCAGGACACACTTAGGTTTGGGTGAATATTGGGGTTGGTTTTAGGGTTGGATAAGATGTATTTTTAATATCACACTGAATGGTAAACTCTTGATGGGGAAAAATTTTGGATGTTTTTCCATTCTCCATTATAGCCTATGACATTCATTAGAATGAATGGGCCCATATGGTAAGGTTTAGGGTTAGGGTTAGAGTTCAGGACACACTTATGTTTGGGTGAATATTGGGGTCTGGTTTAGGGTTGGGTAAGATGTATTTTTAATATCACACTGAATGGTACACTATTGATGGAGAAAAATTTTGGATGTTTTTCCATTCTCCATTATAGCCTATGAGATTCATTAGAATGAATGGGCCCATATGGTAAGCGTTAGGGTTAGAGTTCAGGACACACTTATGTTTGGGTGAATATTGGGGTTGGGTTTAGGGTTGGATAAGATGTATTTTTAATATCACACTGAATGGTACACTCTTGATGGGGAAAAATTTTGGATGTTTTTCCATTCTCCATTATAGCCTATGAGATTCATTAGAATGAATGGGCCCATATGGTAAGGGTTAGGGTTAGGGTTAGAGTTCAGGACACACTTATGTTTGGGTGAATATTGGGGTTGGGTTTAGGGTGTGATAAGATGTATTTTTAATATCACACTGAATGGTAAACTCTTGATCGGGAAATATTTTGGATGTTTTTCCATTCTCCATTATAGCCTATGAGATTCATTAGAATGAATGGGCCCATATGGTAAGGGTTAGGGTTAGAGTTCAGGACAGAGATATGTTCGGTTTAAAATTGGGGTCTGGTTTAGGGTTGGGTAAGATGTATTTTTAATATCACACTGAATGGTATACTATTGATGGAGAAAAATTTTGGATGTTATTCCATTCTCCATTATAGCCTATGAGATTCATTAGAATGAATGGGCCCATATGGTAAGGGTTAGGGTTGGGGTTAGAGTTCAGGACACAGATATGTTCGGTTTAAAATTGGGGTCTGGTTTAGGGTTGGGTAAGATGTATTTTTAACATCACACTGAATGGTACACTCTTGATGGGGAAAAATTTTGGATGTTTTTCCATTCTCCATTGTAGCCTATGAGATTCATTAGAATGAATGGGCCCATATGGTAAGGGTTCGGGTTAGGGTTAGAGTTCAGGACAGATATGTTCGGTTTAAAATTGGGGTCTGGTTTAGGGTTGGGTAAGATGTATTTTTAATATCACACTGAATGGTACACTATTGATGGAGAAAAATTTTGGATGTTTTTCCATTCTCCATTATCGCCTATGAGATTCATTAGAATGAATGGGCCCATATGGTAAGGGTTAGGGTTAGGGTTAGAGTTCAGGACACACTTAGGTTTGGGTGAATATTGGGGTTGGGTTTAGGGTTGGATAAGATGTATTTTTAATATCACACTGAATGGTACACTCTTGATGGGGAAAAATTTTGGATGTTTTTCCATTCTCCATTATAGCCTATGAGATTCATTAGAATGAATGGGCCCATATGGTAAGGGTTAGGGTTAGGGTTAGAGTTCAGGACACACTTATGTTTGGGTGAATATTGGGGTTGGGTTTAGGGTTGGATAACATGTATTTTTAATATGACACTGAATGGTAAACTCTTGATGGGGAAAAATTTTGGATGTTTTTCCATTCTCCATTATAGCCTATGAGATTCATTAGAATGAATGGGCCCATACGGTAAGGGTTAGGGTTAGGGTTAGAGTTCAGGACACAGATATGTTCGGTTTAAAATTGGGGTCTGGTTTAGGGTTGGGTAAGATGTATTTTTAATATCACACTGAATGGTACACTATTGATGGAGAAAAATTTTGGATATTTTTCCATTCTCCATTATAGCCTATGAGATTCATTAGAATGAATGGGCCCATATGGTAAGGGTTAGGGTTAGGGTTAGAGTTCAGGACACAGATATGTTCGGTTTAAAATTGGGTTCTGGTTTAGGGTTAGGTAAGATGTATTTTTAATATCACACTGAATGGTAAACTCTTGATGGGGAAAAATATTGGATGTTTTTCCATTCTCCATTATAGCCTATGAGATTCATTAGAATGAATGGGCCCATATGGTAAGGGTTAGGGGTAGGGTTAGAGTTCAGGACAGATATGTTCGGTTTAAAATTGGGGTCTGGTTTAGGGTTGGGTAAGATGTATTTTTAATATCACACTGAATGGTACACTATTGATGGAGAAAAATTTTGGATGTTTTTCCATTCTCCATTATCGCCTATGAGATTCATTAGAATGAATGGGCCCATATGGTAAGGGTTAGGGTTAGGGTTAGAGTTCAGGACACACTTAGGTTTGGGTGAATATTGGGGTTGGGTTTAGGGTTGGATAAGATGTATTTTTAATATCACACTGAATGGTAAACTCTTGATGGGGAAAAATTTTGGATGTTTTTCCATTCTCCATTATAGCCTATGAGATTCATTAGAATGAATGGGCCCATATGGTAAGGTTTAGGGTTAGGGTTAGAGTTCAGGACACACTTATGTTTGGGTGAATATTGGGGTCTGGTTTAGGGTTGGGTAAGATGTATTTTTAATATCACACTGAATGGTACACTATTGATGGAGAAAAATTTTGGATGTTTTTCCATTCTCCATTATAGCCTATGAGATTCATTAGAATGAATGGGCCCATATGGTAAGCGTTAGGGTTAGAGTTCAGGACACACTTATGTTTGGGTGAATATTGGGGTTGGGTTTAGGGTTGGATAAGATGTATTTTTAATATCACACTGAATGGTACACTCTTGATGGGGAAAAATTTTGGATGTTTTTCCATTCTCCATTATAGCCTATGAGATTCATTAGAATGAATGGGCCCATATGGTAAGGGTTAGGGTTAGGGTTAGAGTTCAGGACACACTTATGTTTGGGTGAATATTGGGGTTGGGTTTAGGGTGTGATAAGATGTATTTTTAATATCACACTGAATGGTAAACTCTTGATCGGGAAATATTTTGGATGTTTTTCCATTCTCCATTATAGCCTATGAGATTCATTAGAATGAATGGGCCCATATGGTAAGGGTTAGGGTTAGAGTTCAGGACAGAGATATGTTCGGTTTAAAATTGGGGTCTGGTTTAGGGTTGGGTAAGATGTATTTTTAATATCACACTGAATGGTATACTATTGATGGAGAAAAATTTTGGATGTTATTCCATTCTCCATTATAGCCTATGAGATTCATTAGAATGAATGGGCCCATATGGTAAGGGTTAGGGTTGGGGTTAGAGTTCAGGACACAGATATGTTCGGTTTAAAATTGGGGTCTGGTTTAGGGTTGGGTAAGATGTATTTTTAACATCACACTGAATGGTACACTCTTGATGGGGAAAAATTTTGGATGTTTTTCCATTCTCCATTATAGCCTATGAGATTCATTAGAATGAATGGGCCCATATGGTAAGGGTTCGGGTTAGGGTTAGAGTTCAGGACAGATATGTTCGGTTTAAAATTGGGGTCTGGTTTAGGGTTGGGTAAGATGTATTTTTAATATCACACTGAATGGTACACTATTGATGGAGAAAAATTTTGGATGTTTTTCCATTCTCCATTATCGCCTATGATATTCATTAGAATGAATGGGCCCATATGGTAAGGGTTAGGGTTAGGGTTAGAGTTCAGGACACACTTAGGTTTGGGTGAATATTGGGGTTGGGTTTAGGGTTGGATAAGATGTATTTTTAATATCACACTGAATGGTACACTCTTGATGGGGAAAAATTTTGGATGTTTTTCCATTCTCCATTATAGCCTATGAGATTCATTAGAATGAATGGGCCCATATGGTAAGGGTTAGGGTTAGGGTTAGAGTTCAGGACACACTTATGTTTGGGTGAATATTGGGGTTGGGTTTAGGGTTGGATAACATGTATTTTTAATATGACACTGAATGGTAAACTCTTGATGGGGAAAAATTTTGGATGTTTTTCCATTCTCCATTATAGCCTATGAGATTCATTAGAATGAATGGGCCCATACGGTAAGGGTTAGGGTTAGGGTTAGAGTTCAGGACACAGATATGTTCGGTTTAAAATTGGGGTCTGGTTTAGGGTTGGGTAAGATGTATTTTTAATATCACACTGAATGGTACACTATTGATGGAGAAAAATTTTGGATATTTTTCCATTCTCCATTATAGCCTATGAGATTCATTAGAATGAATGGGCCCATATGGTAAGGGTTAGGGTTAGGGTTAGAGTTCAGGACACAGATATGTTCGGTTTAAAATTGGGTTCTGGTTTAGGGTTGGGTAAGATGTATTTTTAATATCACACTGAATGGTAAACTCTTGATGGGGAAAAATATTGGATGTTTTTCCATTCTCCATTATAGCCTATGAGATTCATTAGAATGAATGGGCCCATATGGTAAGGGTTAGGGGTAGGGTTAGAGTTCAGGACAGATATGTTCGGTTTAAAATTGGGGTCTGGTTTAGGGTTGGGTAAGATGTATTTTTAATATCACACTGAATGGTACACTATTGATGGAGAAAAATTTTGGATGTTTTTCCATTCTCCATTATCGCCTATGAGATTCATTAGAATGAATGGGCCCATATGGTAAGGGTTAGGGTTAGGGTTAGAGTTCAGGACACACTTAGGTTTGGGTGAATATTGGGGTTGGGTTTAGGGTTGGATAAGATGTATTTTTAATATCACACTGAATGGTAAACTCTTGATGGGGAAAAATTTTGGATGTTTTTCCATTCTCCATTATAGCCTATGAGATTCATTAGAATGAATGGGCCCATATGGTAAGGGTTAGGGTTAGGGTTAGAGTTCAGGACACACTTAGGTTTGGGTGAATATTGGGGTTGGGTTTAGGGTTGGATAACATGTATTTTTAATATCACACTGAATCGTAAACTCTTGATGGGGAAAAATATTCGATGTTTTTCCATTCTCCATTATAGCCTATGAGATTCATTAGAATGAATGAGCCCATATGGTAAGGGTTAGGTTTAGGGTTAGAGTTCAGGACACACTTAGGTTTGGGTGAATATTGGGGTTGGGTTTAGGGTTGGATAAGATGTATTTTTAATAACACACTGAATGGTACACTCTTGATGGGGAATAATTTTGGATGTTTTTCCATTCTCCATTATAGCCTATGAGATTCATTAGAATGAATGGGCCCATATGGTAAGGGTTAGGGTTAGGGTTAGAGTTCAGGACACACTTAGGTTTGGGTGAATATTGGGGTTGGGTTTAGGGTTGGATAACATGTATTTTTAATATCACACTGAATGGTAAACTCTTGTTGGGGAAAAATTTTGGATGTTTTTCCATTCTCCATTATAGCCTATGAGATTCATTAGAATGAATGGGCCCATATGGTAAGGGTTAGGGTTAGGGTTAGAGTTCAGGACACACTTATGTTTGGGTGAATATTGGGGTTGGGTTTAGGGTTGGATAAGATGTATTTTTAATATCACACTGAATGGTAAACTCTTGATGGGGAAAAATTTTGGATGTTTTTCCATTCTCCATTATAGCCTATGAGATTCATTAGAATGAATGGGTTAGGGTTAGGGTTAGAGTTCAGGACACAGATATGTTCGGTTTAAAATTGGGGTCTGGTTTAGGGTTGGGTAAGATGTATTTTTAATATCACACTGAATGGTACACTATTGATGGAGAAAAATTTTGGATGTTTTTCCATTCTCCATTATAGCCTATGAGATTCATTAGAATGAATGGGCCCATATGGTAAGGGTTAGGGTTAGGGTTAGAGTTCAGGACACAGATATGTTCGGTTTAAAATTGGGTTCTGGTTTAGGGTTGGGTAAGATGTATTTTTAATATCACACTGAATGGTAAACTCTTGATGGGGAAAAATATTGGATGTTTTTCCATTCTCCATTATAGCCTATGAGATTCATTAGAATGAATGGGCCCATATGGTAAGGGTTAGGGTTAGGGTTAGAGTTCAGGACACACTTAGGTTTGGGTGAATATTGGGGTTGGGTTTAGGGTTGGATAAGATGTATTTTTAATATCACACTGAATGGTAAACTCTTGATGGGGAAAAATTTTGGATGTTTTTCCATTCTCCATTATAGCCTACGACATTCATTAGAATGAATGGGCCCATATGGTAAGGTTTAGGGTTAGGGTTAGAGTTCAGGACACACTTATGTTTGGGTGAATATTGGGGTCTGGTTTAGGGTTGGGTAAGATGTATTTTTAATATCACACTGAATGGTACACTATTGATGGAGAAAAATTTTGGATGTTTTTCCATTCTCCATTATAGCCTATGAGATTCATTAGAATGAATGGGCCCATATGGTAAGGGTTAGGTTTAGGGTTAGAGTTCAGGACACACTTAGGTTTGGGTGAATATTGGGGTTGGGTTTAGGGTTGGATAAGATGTATTTTTAATATCACACTGAATGGTACACTCTTGATGGGGAAAAATTTTGGATGTTTTTCCATTCTCCATTATAGCCTACGACATTCATTAGAATGAATGGGCCCATATGGTAAGGTTTAGGGTTAGGGTTGGAGTTCAGGACACACTTATGTTTGGGTGAATATTGGGGTCTGGTTTAGGGTTGGGTAAGATGTATTTTTAATATCACACTGAATGGTACACTATTGATGGAGAAAAATTTTGGATGTTTTTCCATTCTCCATTATAGCCTATGAGATTCATTAGAATGAATGGGCCCATATGGTAAGGGTTAGGTTTAGGGTTAGAGTTCAGGACACACTTAGGTTTGGGTGAATATTGGGGTTGGGTTTAGGGTTGGATAAGATGTATTTTTAATATCACACTGAATGGTACACTCTTGATGGGGAAAAATTTTGGATGTTTTTCCATTCTCCATTATAGCCTATGAGATTCATTAGAATGAATGGGCCCATATGGTAAGGGTTAGGGTTAGGGTTAGAGTTCAGGACACACTTATGTTTGGGTGAATATTGGGGTTGGGTTTAGGGTTGGATAACATGTATTTTTAATATGACACTGAATGGTAAACTCTTGATGGGGAAAAATTTTGGATGTTTTTCCATTCTCCATTATAGCCTATGAGATTCATTAGAATGAATGGGCCCATACGGTAAGGGTTAGGGTTAGGGTTAGAGTTCAGGACACAGATATGTTCAGTTTAAAATTGGGGTCTGGTTTAGGGTTGGGTAAGATGTATTTTTAATATCACACTGAATGGTACACTATTGATGGAGAAAAATTTTGGATGTTTTTCCATTCTCCATTATAGCCTATGAGATTCATTAGAATGAATGGGGCCATATGGTAAGGGTTAGGGTTAGGGTTAGAGTTCAGGACACAGATATGTTCGGTTTAAAATTGGGTTCTGGTTTAGGGTTGGGTAAGATGTATTTTTAATATCACACTGAATGGTAAACTCTTGATGGGGAAAAATATTGGATGTTTTTCCATTCTCCATTATAGCCTATGAGATTCATTAGAATGAATGGGCCCATATGGTAAGGGTTAGGGGTAGGGTTAGAGTTCAGGACAGATATGTTCGGTTTAAAATTGGGGTCTGGTTTAGGGTTGGGTAAGATGTATTTTTAATATCACACTGAATGGTAAACTCTTGATGGGGAAAAATATTGGATGTTTTTCCATTCTCCATTATAGCCTATGAGATTCATTAGAATGAATGGGCCCATATGGTAAGGGTTAGGGTTAGGGTTAGAGTTCAGGACACACTTAGGTTTGGGTGAATATTGGGGTTGGGTTTAGGGTTGGATAAGATGTATTTTTAATATCACACTGAATGGTAAACTCTTGATGGGGAAAAATTTTGGATGTTTTTCCATTCTCCATTATAGCCTATGAGATTCATTAGAATGAATGGGCCCATATGGTAAGGGTTAGGGTTAGGGTTAGAGTTCAGGACACACTTAGGTTTGGGTGAATATTGGGGTTGGGTTTAGGGTTGGATAACATGTATTTTTAATATCACACTGAATGGTAAACTCTTGATGGGGAAAAATATTGGATGTTTTTCCATTCTCCATTATAGCCTATGAGATTCATTAGAATGAATGAGCCCATATGGTAAGGGTTAGGTTTAGGGTTAGAGTTCAGGACACACTTAGGTTTGGGTGAATATTGGGGTTGGGTTTAGGGTTGGATAAGATGTATTTTTAATATCACACTGAATGGTACACTCTTGATGGGGAAAAATTTTGGATGTTTTTCCATTCTCCATTATAGCCTATGAGATTCATTAGAATGAATGGGCCCATATGGTAAGGGTTAGGGTTAAGGTTAGAGTTCAGGACACACTTATGTTTGGGTGAATATTGGGGTTGGGTTTAGGGTTGGATAACATGTATTTTTAATATCACACTGAATGGTAAACTCTTGATGGGGAAAAATTTTGGATGTTTTTCCATTCTCCATTATAGCCTATGAGATTCATGAGAATGAATGGGCCCATATGGTAAGGGTTAGGGTTAGGGTTAGAGTTCAGGACACAGATATGTTCGGTTTAAAATTGGGGTCTGGTTTAGGGTTGGGTAAGATGTATTTTTAATATCACACTGAATGGTACACTATTGATGGGGAAAAATTTTGGATGTTTTTCCATTCTCCATTATAGCCTATGAGATTCAGTAGAATGAATGGGCCCATATGGTAAAGGTTAGGGTTAGGGTTAGAGTTCAGGACAAAGATATGTTCGGTTTAAAATTGGGTTCTGGTTTAGGGTTGGGTAAGATGTATTTTTAATATCACACTGAATGGTAAACTCTTGATGGGGAAAAATATTGGATGTTTTTCCATTCTCCATTATAGCCTATGAGATTCATTAGAATGAATGGGCCCATATGGTAAGGGTTAGGGTTAGGGTTAGAGTTCAGGACAGATATGTTCGGTTTAAAATTGGGGTCTGGTTTAGGGTTGGGTAAGATGTATTTTTAATATCACACTGAATGGTACACTATTGATGGAAAAATTTTTGGATGTTTTTCCATTCTCCATTATCACCTATGAGATTCATTAGAATGAATGGGCCCATATGGTAAGGCTTAGGGTTAGGGTTAGAGTTCAGGACACACTTAGGTTTGGGTGAATATTGGGGTTGGGTTTAGGGTTGGATAAGATGTATTTTTAATATCACACTGAATGGTACACTCTTGATGGGGAAAAATTTTGGATGTTTTTCCATTCTCCATTATAGCCTATGAGATTCATTAGAATGAATGGGCCCATATGGTAAGGCTTAGGGTTAGGGTTAGAGTTCAGGACACACTTATGTTTGGGTGAATATTGGGGTTGGGTTTAGGGTTGGATAAGATGTATTTTTAATATCACACTGAATGGTAAACTCTTGATGGGGAAAAATTTTGGATGTTTTTCCATTCTCCATTATAGCCTATGAGATTCATTAGAATGAATGGGCCCATATGGTAAGGGTTAGGGTTAGGGTTAGAGTTCAGGACACAGATATGTTCGGTTTAAAATTGGGGTCTGGTTTAGGGTTGGGTAAGATGTATTTTTAATATCACACTGAATGGTACACTATTGATGGAGAAAAATTTTGGATGTTTTTCCATTCTCCATTATAGCCTATGAGATTCATTAGAATGAATGGGCCCATATGGTAAGGGTTAGGGTTAGGGTTAGAGTTCAGGACACAGATATGTTCGGTTTAAAATTGGGTTCTGGTTTTGGGTTGGGTAAGATGTATTTTTAATATCACACTGAATGGTAAACTCTTGATGGGGAAAAATATTGGATGTTTTTCCATTCTCCATTATAGCCTATGAGATTCATTAGAATGAATGGGCCCATATGGTAAGGGTTAGGGTTGGGGTTAGAGTTCAGGACACAGATATGTTCGGTTTAAAATTGGGGTCTGGTTTAGGGTTGGGTAAGATGTATTTTTAACATCACACTGAATGGTACACTCTTGATGGGGAAAAATTTTGGATGTTTTTCCATTCTCCATTATAGCCTATGAGATTCATTAGAATGAATGGGCCCATATGGTAAGGGTTCGGGTTAGGGTTAGAGTTCAGGACACAGATATGTTCGGTTTAAAATTGGGGTATGGTTTAGGGTTGGGTAAGATGTATTTTTAATATCACACTGAATGGTACACTATTGATGGAGAAAAATTTTGGATGTTTTTCCATTCTCCATTATCGCCTATGAGATTCATTAGAATGAATGGGCCCATATGGTAAGGGTTAGGGTTAGGGTTATTGTTCAGGACACACTTAGGTTTGGGTGAATATTGGGGTTGGGTTTAGGGTTGGATAAGATGTATTTTTAATATCACACTGAATGGTAAACTCTTGATGGGGAAAAATTTTGGATGTTTTTCCATTCTCCATTATAGCCTATGAGATTCATTAGAATGAATGGGTTAGGGTTAGGGTTAGAGTTCAGGACACAGATATGTTCGGTTTAAAATTGGGGTCTGGTTTAGGGTTGGGTAAGATGTATTTTTAATATCACACTGAATGGTACACTATTGATGGAGAAAAATTTTGGATGTTTTTCCATTCTCCATTATAGCCTATGAGATTCATTAGAATGAATGGGCCCATATGGTAAGGGTTAGGGTTAGGGTTAGAGTTCAGGACACAGATATGTTCGGTTTAAAATTGGGTTCTGGTTTAGGGTTGGGTAAGATGTATTTTTAATATCACACTGAATGGTAAACTCTTGATGGGGAAAAATATTGGATGTTTTTCCATTCTCCATTTTAGCCTATGAGATTCATTAGAATGAATGGGCCCATATGGTAAGGGTTAGGGTTAGGGTTAGAGTTCAGGACACACTTAGGTTTGGGTGAATATTGGGGTTGGGTTTAGGGTTGGATAAGATGTATTTTTAATATCACACTGAATGGTAAACTCTTGATGGGGAAAAATTTTGGATGTTTTTCCATTCTCCATTATAGCCTACGACATTCATTAGAATGAATGGGCCCATATGGTAAGGTTTAGGGTTAGGGTTAGAGTTCAGGACACACTTATGTTTGGGTGAATATTGGGGTCTGGTTTAGGGTTGGGTAAGATGTATTTTTAATATCACACTGAATGGTACACTATTGATGGAGAAAAATTTTGGATGTTTTTCCATTCTCCATTATAGCCTATGAGATTCATTAGAATGAATGGGCCCATATGGTAAGGGTTAGGTTTAGGGTTAGAGTTCAGGACACACTTAGGTTTGGGTGAATATTGGGGTTGGGTTTAGGGTTGGATAAGATGTATTTTTAATATCACACTGAATGGTACACTCTTGATGGGGAAAAATTTTGGATGTTTTTCCATTCTCCATTATAGCCTACGACATTCATTAGAATGAATGGGCCCATATGGTAAGGTTTAGGGTTAGGGTTAGAGTTCAGGACACACTTATGTTTGGGTGAATATTGGGGTCTGGTTTAGGGTTGGGTAAGATGTATTTTTAATATCACACTGAATGGTACACTATTGATGGAGAAAAATTTTGGATGTTTTTCCATTCTCCATTATAGCCTATGAGATTCATTAGAATGAATGGGCCCATATGGTAAGGGTTAGGTTTAGGGTTAGAGTTCAGGACACACTTAGGTTTGGGTGAATATTGGGGTTGGGTTTAGGGTTGGATAAGATGTATTTTTAATATCACACTGAATGGTACACTCTTGATGGGGAAAAATTTTGGATGTTTTTCCATTCTCCATTATAGCCTATGAGATTCATTAGAATGAATGGGCCCATATGGTAAGGGTTAGGGTTAGGGTTAGAGTTCAGGACACACTTATGTTTGGGTGAATATTGGGGTTGGGTTTAGGGTTGGATAACATGTATTTTTAATATGACACTGAATGGTAAACTCTTGATGGGGAAAAATTTTGGATGTTTTTCCATTCTCCATTATAGCCTATGAGATTCATTAGAATGAATGGGCCCATACGGTAAGGGTTAGGGTTAGGGTTAGAGTTCAGGACACAGATATGTTCGGTTTAAAATTGGGGTCTGGTTTAGGGTTGGGTAAGATGTATTTTTAATATCACACTGAATGGTACACTATTGATGGAGAAAAATTTTGGATGTTTTTCCATTCTCCATTATAGCCTATGAGATTCATTAGAATGAATGGGGCCATATGGTAAGGGTTAGGGTTAGGGTTAGAGTTCAGGACACAGATATGTTCGGTTTAAAATTGGGTTCTGGTTTAGGGTTGGGTAAGATGTATTTTTAATATCACACTGAATGGTAAACTCTTGATGGGGAAAAATATTGGATGTTTTTCCATTCTCCATTATAGCCTATGAGATTCATTAGAATGAATGGGCCCATATGGTAAGGGTTAGGGGTAGGGTTAGAGTTCAGGACAGATATGTTCGGTTTAAAATTGGGGTCTGGTTTAGGGTTGGGTAAGATGTATTTTTAATATCACACTGAATGGTAAACTCTTGATGGGGAAAAATATTGGATGTTTTTCCATTCTCCATTATAGCCTATGAGATTCATTAGAATGAATGGGCCCATATGGTAAGGGTTAGGGTTAGGGTTAGAGTTCAGGACACACTTAGGTTTGGGTGAATATTGGGGTTGGGTTTAGGGTTGGATAAGATGTATTTTTAATATCACACTGAATGGTAAACTCTTGATGGGGAAAAATTTTGGATGTTTTTCCATTCTCCATTATAGCCTATGAGATTCATTAGAATGAATGGGCCCATATGGTAAGGGTTAGGGTTAGGGTTAGAGTTCAGGACACACTTAGGTTTGGGTGAATATTGGGGTTGGGTTTAGGGTTGGATAACATGTATTTTTAATATCACACTGAATGGTAAACTCTTGATGGGGAAAAATATTGGATGTTTTTCCATTCTCCATTATAGCCTATGAGATTCATTAGAATGAATGAGCCCATATGGTAAGGGTTAGGTTTAGGGTTAGAGTTCAGGACACACTTAGGTTTGGGTGAATATTGGGGTTGGGTTTAGGGTTGGATAAGATGTATTTTTAATATCACACTGAATGGTACACTCTTGATGGGGAAAAATTTTGGATGTTTTTCCATTCTCCATTATAGCCTATGAGATTCATTAGAATGAATGGGCCCATATGGTAAGGGTTAGGGTTAAGGTTAGAGTTCAGGACACACTTATGTTTGGGTGAATATTGGGGTTGGGTTTAGGGTTGGATAACATGTATTTTTAATATCACACTGAATGGTAAACTCTTGATGGGGAAAAATTTTGGATGTTTTTCCATTCTCCATTATAGCCTATGAGATTCATGAGAATGAATGGGCCCATATGGTAAGGGTTAGGGTTAGGGTTAGAGTTCAGGACACAGATATGTTCGGTTTAAAATTGGGGTCTGGTTTAGGGTTGGGTAAGATGTATTTTTAATATCACACTGAATGGTACACTATTGATGGGGAAAAATTTTGGATGTTTTTCCATTCTCCATTATAGCCTATGAGATTCAGTAGAATGAATGGGCCCATATGGTAAAGGTTAGGGTTAGGGTTAGAGTTCAGGACAAAGATATGTTCGGTTTAAAATTGGGTTCTGGTTTAGGGTTGGGTAAGATGTATTTTTAATATCACACTGAATGGTAAACTCTTGATGGGGAAAAATATTGGATGTTTTTCCATTCTCCATTATAGCCTATGAGATTCATTAGAATGAATGGGCCCATATGGTAAGGGTTAGGGTTAGGGTTAGAGTTCAGGACAGATATGTTCGGTTTAAAATTGGGGTCTGGTTTAGGGTTGGGTAAGATGTATTTTTAATATCACACTGAATGGTACACTATTGATGGAAAAATTTTTGGATGTTTTTCCATTCTCCATTATCACCTATGAGATTCATTAGAATGAATGGGCCCATATGGTAAGGCTTAGGGTTAGGGTTAGAGTTCAGGACACACTTAGGTTTGGGTGAATATTGGGGTTGGGTTTAGGGTTGGATAAGATGTATTTTTAATATCACACTGAATGGTACACTCTTGATGGGGAAAAATTTTGGATGTTTTTCCATTCTCCATTATAGCCTATGAGATTCATTAGAATGAATGGGCCCATATGGTAAGGCTTAGGGTTAGGGTTAGAGTTCAGGACACACTTATGTTTGGGTGAATATTGGGGTTGGGTTTAGGGTTGGATAAGATGTATTTTTAATATCACACTGAATGGTAAACTCTTGATGGGGAAAAATTTTGGATGTTTTTCCATTCTCCATTATAGCCTATGAGATTCATTAGAATGAATGGGCCCATATGGTAAGGGTTAGGGTTAGGGTTAGAGTTCAGGACACAGATATGTTCGGTTTAAAATTGGGGTCTGGTTTAGGGTTGGGTAAGATGTATTTTTAATATCACACTGAATGGTACACTATTGATGGAGAAAAATTTTGGATGTTTTTCCATTCTCCATTATAGCCTATGAGATTCATTAGAATGAATGGGCCCATATGGTAAGGGTTAGGGTTAGGGTTAGAGTTCAGGACACAGATATGTTCGGTTTAAAATTGGGTTCTGGTTTTGGGTTGGGTAAGATGTATTTTTAATATCACACTGAATGGTAAACTCTTGATGGGGAAAAATATTGGATGTTTTTCCATTCTCCATTATAGCCTATGAGATTCATTAGAATGAATGGGCCCATATGGTAAGGGTTAGGGTTGGGGTTAGAGTTCAGGACACAGATATGTTCGGTTTAAAATTGGGGTCTGGTTTAGGGTTGGGTAAGATGTATTTTTAACATCACACTGAATGGTACACTCTTGATGGGGAAAAATTTTGGATGTTTTTCCATTCTCCATTATAGCCTATGAGATTCATTAGAATGAATGGGCCCATATGGTAAGGGTTCGGGTTAGGGTTAGAGTTCAGGACACAGATATGTTCGGTTTAAAATTGGGGTATGGTTTAGGGTTGGGTAAGATGTATTTTTAATATCACACTGAATGGTACACTATTGATGGAGAAAAATTTTGGATGTTTTTCCATTCTCCATTATCGCCTATGAGATTCATTAGAATGAATGGGCCCATATGGTAAGGGTTAGGGTTAGGGTTAGAGTTCAGGACACACTTAGGTTTGGGTGAATATTGGGGTTGGGTTTAGGGTTGGATAAGATGTATTTTTAATATCACACTGAATGGTAAACTCTTGATGGGGAAAAATTTTGGATGTTTTTCCATTCTCCATTATAGCCTATGACATTCATTAGAATGAATGGGCCCATATGGTAAGGGTTAGGGTTAGGGTTAGAGTTCAGGACACACTTATGTTTGGGTGAATATTGGGGTCTGGTTTAGGGTTGGGTAAGATGTATTTTTAATATCACACTGAATGGTAAACTCTTGATGGGGAAAAATATTGGATGTTTTTCCATTCTCCATTATAGCCTGTGAGATTCATTAGAATGAATGGGCCCATATGGTAAGGGTTAGGGTTGGGGTTAGAGTTCAGGACACAGATATGTTCGGTTTAAAATTGGGGTCTGGTTTAGGGTTGGGTAAGATGTATTTTTAACATCACACTGAATGGTACACTCTTGATGGGGAAAAATTTTGGATGTTTTTCCATTCTCCATTATAGCCTATGAGATTCATTAGAATGAATGGGCCCATATGGTAAGGGTTAGGGTTAGGGTTAGAGTTCAGGACAGATATGTTCGGTTTAAAATTGGGGTCTGGTTTAGGGTTGGGTAAGATGTATTTTTAATATCACACTGAATGGTACACTATTGATGGAAAAATTTTTGGATGTTTTTCCATTCTCCATTATCACCTATGAGATTCATTAGAATGAATCGGCCCATATGGTAAGGGTTAGGGTTAGGGTTAGAGTTCAGGACACACTTAGGTTTGGGTGAATATTGGGGTTGGGTTTAGGGTTGGATAAGATGTATTTTTAATATCACACTGAATGGTACACTCTTGATGGGGAAAAATTTTGGATGTTTTTCCATTCTCCATTATAGCCTATGAGATTCATTAGAATGAATGGGCCCATATGGTAAGGCTTAGGGTTAGGGTTAGAGTTCAGGACACACTTATGTTTGGGTGAATATTGGGGTTGGGTTTAGGGTTGGATAAGATGTATTTTTAATATCACACTGAATGGTAAACTCTTGATGGGGAAAAATTTTGGATGTTTTTCCATTCTCCATTATAGCCTATGAGATTCATTAGAATGAATGGGCCCATATGGTAAGGGTTAGGGTTAGGGTTAGAGTTCAGGACACACTTAGGTTTGGGTGAATATTGGGGTTGGGTTTAGGGTTGGATAACATGTATTTTTAATATCACACTGAATGGTAAACTCTTGATGGGGAAAAATATTGGATGTTTTTCCATTCTCCATTATAGCCTATGAGATTCATTAGAATGAATGAGCCCATATGGTAAGGGTTAGGTTTAGGGTTAGAGTTCAGGACACACTTAGGTTTGGGTGAATATTGGGGTTGGGTTTAGGGTTGGATAAGATGTATTTTTAATATCACACTGAATGGTACACTCTTGATGGGGAAAAATTTTGGATGTTTTTCCATTCTCCATTATAGCCTATGAGATTCATTAGAATGAATGGGCCCATATGGTAAGGGTTAGGGTTAAGGTTAGAGTTCAGGACACACTTATGTTTGGGTGAATATTGGGGTTGGGTTTAGGGTTGGATAACATGTATTTTTAATATCACACTGAATGGTAAACTCTTGATGGGGAAAAATTTTGGATGTTTTTCCATTCTCCATTATAGCCTATGAGATTCATGAGAATGAATGGGCCCATATGGTAAGGGTTAGGGTTAGGGTTAGAGTTCAGGACACAGATATGTTCGGTTTAAAATTGGGGTCTGGTTTAGGGTTGGGTAAGATGTATTTTTAATATCACACTGAATGGTACACTATTGATGGGGAAAAATTTTGGATGTTTTTCCATTCTCCATTATAGCCTATGAGATTCAGTAGAATGAATGGGCCCATATGGTAAAGGTTAGGGTTAGGGTTAGAGTTCAGGACAAAGATATGTTCGGTTTAAAATTGGGTTCTGGTTTAGGGTTGGGTAAGATGTATTTTTAATATCACACTGAATGGTAAACTCTTGATGGGGAAAAATATTGGATGTTTTTCCATTCTCCATTATAGCCTATGAGATTCATTAGAATGAATGGGCCCATATGGTAAGGGTTAGGGTTAGGGTTAGAGTTCAGGACAGATATGTTCGGTTTAAAATTGGGGTCTGGTTTAGGGTTGGGTAAGATGTATTTTTAATATCACACTGAATGGTACACTATTGATGGAAAAATTTTTGGATGTTTTTCCATTCTCCATTATCACCTATGAGATTCATTAGAATGAATGGGCCCATATGGTAAGGCTTAGGGTTAGGGTTAGAGTTCAGGACACACTTAGGTTTGGGTGAATATTGGGGTTGGGTTTAGGGTTGGATAAGATGTATTTTTAATATCACACTGAATGGTACACTCTTGATGGGGAAAAATTTTGGATGTTTTTCCATTCTCCATTATAGCCTATGAGATTCATTAGAAT
This sequence comes from Heteronotia binoei, assembly GCF_032191835.1. NCBI lineage: Eukaryota > Metazoa > Chordata > Lepidosauria > Squamata > Gekkonidae > Heteronotia > Heteronotia binoei. Next base: position 19,729,939 of record NC_083235.1, on the reverse strand, counting down.
GAATGGGCCCATATGGTAAGGCTTAGGGTTAGGGTTAGAGTTCAGGACACACTTATGTTTGGGTGAATATTGGGGTTGGGTTTAGGGTTGGATAAGATGTATTTTTAATATCACACTGAATGGTAAACTCTTGATGGGGAAAAATTTTGGATGTTTTTCCATTCTCCATTATAGCCTATGAGATTCATTAGAATGAATGGGCCCATATGGTAAGGGTTAGGGTTAGGGTTAGAGTTCAGGACACAGATATGTTCGGTTTAAAATTGGGGTCTGGTTTAGGGTTGGGTAAGATGTATTTTTAATATCACACTGAATGGTACACTATTGATGGAGAAAAATTTTGGATGTTTTTCCATTCTCCATTATAGCCTATGAGATTCATTAGAATGAATGGGCCCATATGGTAAGGGTTAGGGTTAGGGTTAGAGTTCAGGACACAGATATGTTCGGTTTAAAATTGGGTTCTGGTTTTGGGTTGGGTAAGATGTATTTTTAATATCACACTGAATGGTAAACTCTTGATGGGGAAAAATATTGGATGTTTTTCCATTCTCCATTATAGCCTATGAGATTCATTAGAATGAATGGGCCCATATGGTAAGGGTTAGGGTTGGGGTTAGAGTTCAGGACACAGATATGTTCGGTTTAAAATTGGGGTCTGGTTTAGGGTTGGGTAAGATGTATTTTTAACATCACACTGAATGGTACACTCTTGATGGGGAAAAATTTTGGATGTTTTTCCATTCTCCATTATAGCCTATGAGATTCATTAGAATGAATGGGCCCATATGGTAAGGGTTCGGGTTAGGGTTAGAGTTCAGGACACAGATATGTTCGGTTTAAAATTGGGGTATGGTTTAGGGTTGGGTAAGATGTATTTTTAATATCACACTGAATGGTACACTATTGATGGAGAAAAATTTTGGATGTTTTTCCATTCTCCATTATCGCCTATGAGATTCATTAGAATGAATGGGCCCATATGGTAAGGGTTAGGGTTAGGGTTAGAGTTCAGGACACACTTAGGTTTGGGTGAATATTGGGGTTGGGTTTAGGGTTGGATAAGATGTATTTTTAATATCACACTGAATGGTAAACTCTTGATGGGGAAAAATTTTGGATGTTTTTCCATTCTCCATTATAGCCTATGACATTCATTAGAATGAATGGGCCCATATGGTAAGGGTTAGGGTTAGGGTTAGAGTTCAGGACACACTTATGTTTGGGTGAATATTGGGGTCTGGTTTAGGGTTGGGTAAGATGTATTTTTAATATCACACTGAATGGTAAACTCTTGATGGGGAAAAATATTGGATGTTTTTCCATTCTCCATTATAGCCTGTGAGATTCATTAGAATGAATGGGCCCATATGGTAAGGGTTAGGGTTGGGGTTAGAGTTCAGGACACAGATATGTTCGGTTTAAAATTGGGGTCTGGTTTAGGGTTGGGTAAGATGTATTTTTAACATCACACTGAATGGTACACTCTTGATGGGGAAAAATTTTGGATGTTTTTCCATTCTCCATTATAGCCTATGAGATTCATTAGAATGAATGGGCCCATATGGTAAGGGTTAGGGTTAGGGTTAGAGTTCAGGACAGATATGTTCGGTTTAAAATTGGGGTCTGGTTTAGGGTTGGGTAAGATGTATTTTTAATATCACACTGAATGGTACACTATTGATGGAAAAATTTTTGGATGTTTTTCCATTCTCCATTATCACCTATGAGATTCATTAGAATGAATCGGCCCATATGGTAAGGGTTAGGGTTAGGGTTAGAGTTCAGGACACACTTAGGTTTGGGTGAATATTGGGGTTGGGTTTAGGGTTGGATAAGATGTATTTTTAATATCACACTGAATGGTACACTCTTGATGGGGAAAAATTTTGGATGTTTTTCCATTCTCCATTATAGCCTATGAGATTCATTAGAATGAATGGGCCCATATGGTAAGGCTTAGGGTTAGGGTTAGAGTTCAGGACACACTTATGTTTGGGTGAATATTGGGGTTGGGTTTAGGGTTGGATAAGATGTATTTTTAATATCACACTGAATGGTAAACTCTTGATGGGGAAAAATTTTGGATGTTTTTCCATTCTCCATTATAGCCTATGAGATTCATTAGAATGAATGGGCCCATATGGTAAGGGTTAGGGTTAGGGTTAGAGTTCAGGACACAGATATGTTCGGTTTAAAATTGGGGTCTGGTTTAGGGTTGGGTAAGATGTATTTTTAATATCACACTGAATGGTACACTATTGATGGAGAAAAATTTTGGATGTTTTTCCATTCTCCATTATAGCCTATGAGATTCATTAGAATGAATGGGCCCATATGGTAAGGGTTAGGGTTAGGGTTAGAGTTCAGGACACAGATATGTTCGGTTTAAAATTGGGTTCTGGTTTTGGGTTGGGTAAGATGTATTTTTAATATCACACTGAATGGTAAACTCTTGATGGGGAAAAATATTGGATGTTTTTCCATTCTCCATTATAGCCTATGAGATTCATTAGAATGAATGGGCCCATATGGTAAGGGTTAGGGTTGGGGTTAGAGTTCAGGACACAGATATGTTCGGTTTAAAATTGGGGTCTGGTTTAGGGTTGGGTAAGATGTATTTTTAACATCACACTGAATGGTACACTCTTTATGGGGAAAAATTTTGGATGTTTTTCCATTCTCCATTATAGCCTATGAGATTCATTAGAATGAATGGGCCCATATGGTAAGGGTTCGGGTTAGGGTTAGAGTTCAGGACACAGATATGTTCGGTTTAAAATTGGGGTCTGGTTTAGGGTTGGGTAAGATGTATTTTTAATATCACACTGAATGGTACACTATTGATGGAGAAAAATTTTGGATGTTTTTCCATTCTCCATTATCGCCTATGAGATTCATTAGAATGAATGGGCCCATATGGTAAGGGTTAGGGTTAGGGTTAGAGTTCAGGACACACTTAGGTTTGGGTGAATATTGGGGTTGGGTTTAGGTTTGGATAAGATGTATTTTTAATATCACACTGAATGGTAAACTCTTGATGGGGAAAAATTTTGGATGTTTTTCCATTCTCCATTATAGCCTATGACATTCATTAGAATGAATGGGGCCATATGGTAAGGGTTAGGGTTAGGGTTAGAGTTCAGGACACAGATATGTTCGGTTTAAAATTGGGTTCTGGTTTAGGGTTGGGTAAGATGTATTTTTAATATCACACTGAATGGTAAACTCTTGATGGGGAAAAATATTGGATGTTTTTCCATTCTCCATTATAGCCTATGAGATTCATTAGAATGAATGGGCCCATATGGTAAGGGTTAGGGGTAGGGTTAGAGTTCAGGACAGATATGTTCGGTTTAAAATTGGGGTCTGGTTTAGGGTTGGGTAAGATGTATTTTTAATATCACACTGAATGGTAAACTCTTGATGGGGAAAAATATTGGATGTTTTTCCATTCTCCATTATAGCCTATGAGATTCATTAGAATGAATGGGCCCATATGGTAAGGGTTAGGGTTAGGGTTAGAGTTCAGGACACACTTAGGTTTGGGTGAATATTGGGGTTGGGTTTAGGGTTGGATAAGATGTATTTTTAATATCACACTGAATGGTAAACTCTTGATGGGGAAAAATTTTGGATGTTTTTCCATTCTCCATTATAGCCTATGAGATTCATTAGAATGAATGGGCCCATATGGTAAGGGTTAGGGTTAGGGTTAGAGTTCAGGACACACTTAGGTTTGGGTGAATATTGGGGTTGGGTTTAGGGTTGGATAACATGTATTTTTAATATCACACTGAATGGTAAACTCTTGATGGGGAAAAATATTGGATGTTTTTCCATTCTCCATTATAGCCTATGAGATTCATTAGAATGAATGAGCCCATATGGTAAGGGTTAGGTTTAGGGTTAGAGTTCAGGACACACTTAGGTTTGGGTGAATATTGGGGTTGGGTTTAGGGTTGGATAAGATGTATTTTTAATATCACACTGAATGGTACACTCTTGATGGGGAAAAATTTTGGATGTTTTTCCATTCTCCATTATAGCCTATGAGATTCATTAGAATGAATGGGCCCATATGGTAAGGGTTAGGGTTAAGGTTAGAGTTCAGGACACACTTATGTTTGGGTGAATATTGGGGTTGGGTTTAGGGTTGGATAACATGTATTTTTAATATCACACTGAATGGTAAACTCTTGATGGGGAAAAATTTTGGATGTTTTTCCATTCTCCATTATAGCCTATGAGATTCATGAGAATGAATGGGCCCATATGGTAAGGGTTAGGGTTAGGGTTAGAGTTCAGGACACAGATATGTTCGGTTTAAAATTGGGGTCTGGTTTAGGGTTGGGTAAGATGTATTTTTAATATCACACTGAATGGTACACTATTGATGGGGAAAAATTTTGGATGTTTTTCCATTCTCCATTATAGCCTATGAGATTCAGTAGAATGAATGGGCCCATATGGTAAAGGTTAGGGTTAGGGTTAGAGTTCAGGACAAAGATATGTTCGGTTTAAAATTGGGTTCTGGTTTAGGGTTGGGTAAGATGTATTTTTAATATCACACTGAATGGTAAACTCTTGATGGGGAAAAATATTGGATGTTTTTCCATTCTCCATTATAGCCTATGAGATTCATTAGAATGAATGGGCCCATATGGTAAGGGTTAGGGTTAGGGTTAGAGTTCAGGACAGATATGTTCGGTTTAAAATTGGGGTCTGGTTTAGGGTTGGGTAAGATGTATTTTTAATATCACACTGAATGGTACACTATTGATGGAAAAATTTTTGGATGTTTTTCCATTCTCCATTATCACCTATGAGATTCATTAGAATGAATGGGCCCATATGGTAAGGCTTAGGGTTAGGGTTAGAGTTCAGGACACACTTAGGTTTGGGTGAATATTGGGGTTGGGTTTAGGGTTGGATAAGATGTATTTTTAATATCACACTGAATGGTACACTCTTGATGGGGAAAAATTTTGGATGTTTTTCCATTCTCCATTATAGCCTATGAGATTCATTAGAATGAATGGGCCCATATGGTAAGGCTTAGGGTTAGGGTTAGAGTTCAGGACACACTTATGTTTGGGTGAATATTGGGGTTGGGTTTAGGGTTGGATAAGATGTATTTTTAATATCACACTGAATGGTAAACTCTTGATGGGGAAAAATTTTGGATGTTTTTCCATTCTCCATTATAGCCTATGAGATTCATTAGAATGAATGGGCCCATATGGTAAGGGTTAGGGTTAGGGTTAGAGTTCAGGACACAGATATGTTCGGTTTAAAATTGGGGTCTGGTTTAGGGTTGGGTAAGATGTATTTTTAATATCACACTGAATGGTACACTATTGATGGAGAAAAATTTTGGATGTTTTTCCATTCTCCATTATAGCCTATGAGATTCATTAGAATGAATGGGCCCATATGGTAAGGGTTAGGGTTAGGGTTAGAGTTCAGGACACAGATATGTTCGGTTTAAAATTGGGTTCTGGTTTTGGGTTGGGTAAGATGTATTTTTAATATCACACTGAATGGTAAACTCTTGATGGGGAAAAATATTGGATGTTTTTCCATTCTCCATTATAGCCTATGAGATTCATTAGAATGAATGGGCCCATATGGTAAGGGTTAGGGTTGGGGTTAGAGTTCAGGACACAGATATGTTCGGTTTAAAATTGGGGTCTGGTTTAGGGTTGGGTAAGATGTATTTTTAACATCACACTGAATGGTACACTCTTGATGGGGAAAAATTTTGGATGTTTTTCCATTCTCCATTATAGCCTATGAGATTCATTAGAATGAATGGGCCCATATGGTAAGGGTTCGGGTTAGGGTTAGAGTTCAGGACACAGATATGTTCGGTTTAAAATTGGGGTATGGTTTAGGGTTGGGTAAGATGTATTTTTAATATCACACTGAATGGTACACTATTGATGGAGAAAAATTTTGGATGTTTTTCCATTCTCCATTATCGCCTATGAGATTCATTAGAATGAATGGGCCCATATGGTAAGGGTTAGGGTTAGGGTTAGAGTTCAGGACACACTTAGGTTTGGGTGAATATTGGGGTTGGGTTTAGGGTTGGATAAGATGTATTTTTAATATCACACTGAATGGTAAACTCTTGATGGGGAAAAATTTTGGATGTTTTTCCATTCTCCATTATAGCCTATGACATTCATTAGAATGAATGGGCCCATATGGTAAGGGTTAGGGTTAGGGTTAGAGTTCAGGACACACTTATGTTTGGGTGAATATTGGGGTCTGGTTTAGGGTTGGGTAAGATGTATTTTTAATATCACACTGAATGGTAAACTCTTGATGGGGAAAAATATTGGATGTTTTTCCATTCTCCATTATAGCCTGTGAGATTCATTAGAATGAATGGGCCCATATGGTAAGGGTTAGGGTTGGGGTTAGAGTTCAGGACACAGATATGTTCGGTTTAAAATTGGGGTCTGGTTTAGGGTTGGGTAAGATGTATTTTTAACATCACACTGAATGGTACACTCTTGATGGGGAAAAATTTTGGATGTTTTTCCATTCTCCATTATAGCCTATGAGATTCATTAGAATGAATGGGCCCATATGGTAAGGGTTAGGGTTAGGGTTAGAGTTCAGGACAGATATGTTCGGTTTAAAATTGGGGTCTGGTTTAGGGTTGGGTAAGATGTATTTTTAATATCACACTGAATGGTACACTATTGATGGAAAAATTTTTGGATGTTTTTCCATTCTCCATTATCACCTATGAGATTCATTAGAATGAATCGGCCCATATGGTAAGGGTTAGGGTTAGGGTTAGAGTTCAGGACACACTTAGGTTTGGGTGAATATTGGGGTTGGGTTTAGGGTTGGATAAGATGTATTTTTAATATCACACTGAATGGTACACTCTTGATGGGGAAAAATTTTGGATGTTTTTCCATTCTCCATTATAGCCTATGAGATTCATTAGAATGAATGGGCCCATATGGTAAGGCTTAGGGTTAGGGTTAGAGTTCAGGACACACTTATGTTTGGGTGAATATTGGGGTTGGGTTTAGGGTTGGATAAGATGTATTTTTAATATCACACTGAATGGTAAACTCTTGATGGGGAAAAATTTTGGATGTTTTTCCATTCTCCATTATAGCCTATGAGATTCATTAGAATGAATGGGCCCATATGGTAAGGGTTAGGGTTAGGGTTAGAGTTCAGGACACAGATATGTTCGGTTTAAAATTGGGGTCTGGTTTAGGGTTGGGTAAGATGTATTTTTAATATCACACTGAATGGTACACTATTGATGGAGAAAAATTTTGGATGTTTTTCCATTCTCCATTATAGCCTATGAGATTCATTAGAATGAATGGGCCCATATGGTAAGGGTTAGGGTTAGGGTTAGAGTTCAGGACACAGATATGTTCGGTTTAAAATTGGGTTCTGGTTTTGGGTTGGGTAAGATGTATTTTTAATATCACACTGAATGGTAAACTCTTGATGGGGAAAAATATTGGATGTTTTTCCATTCTCCATTATAGCCTATGAGATTCATTAGAATGAATGGGCCCATATGGTAAGGGTTAGGGTTGGGGTTAGAGTTCAGGACACAGATATGTTCGGTTTAAAATTGGGGTCTGGTTTAGGGTTGGGTAAGATGTATTTTTAACATCACACTGAATGGTACACTCTTTATGGGGAAAAATTTTGGATGTTTTTCCATTCTCCATTATAGCCTATGAGATTCATTAGAATGAATGGGCCCATATGGTAAGGGTTCGGGTTAGGGTTAGAGTTCAGGACACAGATATGTTCGGTTTAAAATTGGGGTCTGGTTTAGGGTTGGGTAAGTTGTATTTTTAATATCACACTGAATGGTACACTATTGATGGAGAAAAATTTTGGATGTTTTTCCATTCTCCATTATCGCCTATGAGATTCATTAGAATGAATGGGCCCATATGGTAAGGGTTAGGGTTAGGGTTAGAGTTCAGGACACACTTAGGTTTGGGTGAATATTGGGGTTGGGTTTAGGTTTGGATAAGATGTATTTTTAATATCACACTGAATGGTAAACTCTTGATGGGGAAAAATTTTGGATGTTTTTCCATTCTCCATTATAGCCTATGACATTCATTAGAATGAATGGGCCCATATGGTAAGGGTTAGGGTTAGGGTTAGAGTTCAGGACACACTTATGTTTGGGTGAATATTGGGGTCTGGTTTAGGGTTGGGTAAGATGTATTTTTAATATCACACTGAATGGTAAACTCTTGATGGGGAAAAATATTGGATGTTTTTCCATTCTCCATTATAGCCTGTGAGATTCATTAGAATGAATGGGCCCATATGGTAAGGGTTAGGGTTGGGGTTAGAGTTCAGGACACAGATATGTTCGGTTTAAAATTGGGGTCTGGTTTAGGGTTGGGTAAGATGTATTTTTAACATCACACTGAATGGTACACTCTTGATGGGGAAAAATTTTGGATGTTTTTCCATTCTCCATTATAGCCTATGAGATTCATTAGAATGAATGGGCCCATATGGTAAGGGTTAGGGTTAGGGTTAGAGTTCAGGACAGATATGTTCGGTTTAAAATTGGGGTCTGGTTTAGGGTTGGTTAAGATGTATTTTTAATATCACACTGAATGGTACACTATTGATGGAAAAATTTTTGGATGTTTTTCCATTCTCCATTATCACCTATGAGATTCATTAGAATGAATGGGCCCATATGGTAAGGGTTAGGGTTAGGGTTAGAGTTCAGGACACACTTATGTTTGGGTGAATATTGGGGTTGGGTTTAGGGTTGGATAAGATGTATTTTTAATATCACACTGAATGGTAAACTCTTGATGGGGAAAAATTTTGGATGTTTTTCCATTCTCCATTATAGCCTATGAGATTCATTAGAATGAATGGGCCCATATGGTAAGGGTTAGGGTTAGGGTTAGAGTTCAGGACACAGATATGTTCGGTTTAAAATTGGGGTCTGGTTTAGGGTTGGGTAAGATGTATTTTTAATATCACACTGAATGGTACACTATTGATGGAGAAAAATTTTGGATGTTTTTCCATTCTCCATTATCGCCTATGAGATTCATTAGAATGAATGGGCCCATATGGTAAGGGTTAGGGTTAGGGTTAGAGTTCAGGACACACTTAGGTTTGGGTGAATATTGGGGTTGGGTTTAGGGTTGGATAACATGTATTTTTAATATCACACTGAATGGTAAACTCTTGATGGGGAAAAATTTTGGATGTTTTTCCATTCTCCATTATAGCCTATGACATTCATTAGAATGAATGGGCCCATATGGTAAGGGTTAGGGTTAGGGTTAGAGTTCAGGACACACTTATGTTTGGGTGAATATTGGGGTCTGGTTTAGGGTTGGGTAAGATGTATTTTTAATATCACACTGAATGGTAAACTCTTGATGGGGAAAAATATTGGATGTTTTTCCATTCTCCATTATAGCCTATGAGATTCATTAGAATGAATGGGCCCATATGGTAAGGGTTAGGGTTGGGGTTAGAGTTCAGGACACAGATATGTTCGGTTTAAAATTGGGGTCTGGTTTAGGGTTGGGTAAGATGTATTTTTAACATCACACTGAATGGTACACTCTTGATGGGGAAAAATTTTGGATGTTTTTCCATTCTCCATTATAGCCTATGAGATTCATTAGAATGAATGGGCCCATATGGTAAGGGTTAGGGTTAGGGTTAGAGTTCAGGACAGATATTTTCGGTTTAAAATTGGGGTCTGGTTTAGGGTTGGGTAAGATGTATTTTTAATATCACACTGAATGGTACACTATTGATGGAAAAATTTTTGGATGTTTTTCCATTCTCCATTATCACCTATGAGATTCATTAGAATGAATGGGCCCATATGGTAAGGGTTAGGGTTAGGGTTAGAGTTCAGGACACACTTAGGTTTGGGTGAATATTGGGGTTGGGTTTAGGGTTGGATAAGATGTATTTTTAATATCACACTGAATGGTACACTCTTGATGGGGAAAAATTTTGGATGTTTTTCCATTCTCCATTATAGCCTATGAGATTCATTAGAATGAATGGGCCCATATGGTAAGGGTTAGGGTTAGGGTTAGAGTTCAGGACACACTTATGTTTGGGTGAATATTGGGGTTGGGTTTAGGGTTGGATAACATGTATTTTTAATATCACACTGAATGGTAAACTCTTGATGGGGAAAAATTTTGGATGTTTTTCCATTCTCCATTATAGCCTATGAGATTCATTAGAATGAATGGGCCCATATGGTAAGGGTTAGGGTTAGGGTTAGAGTTCAGGACACAGATATGTTCGGTTTAAAATTGGGTTCTGGTTTAGGGTTGGGTAAGATGTATTTTTAATATCACACTGAATGGTAAACTCTTGATGGGGAAAAATATTGGATGTTTTTCCATTCTCCATTATAGCCTATGAGATTCATTAGAATGAATGGGCCCATATGGTAAGGGTTAGGGTTGGGGTTAGAGTTCAGGACACAGATATGTTCGGTTTAAAATTGGGGTCTGGTTTAGGGTTGGGTAAGATGTATTTTTAACATCACACTGAATGGTACACTCTTGATGGGGAAAAATTTTGGATGTTTTTCCATTCTCCATTATAGCCTATGAGATTCATTAGAATGAATGGGCCCATATGGTAAGGGTTCGGGTTAGGGTTAGAGTTCAGGACACAGATATGTTCGGTTTAAAATTGGGGTCTAGTTTAGGGTTGGGTAAGATGTATTTTTAATATCACACTGAATGGTACACTATTGATGGAGAAAAATTTTGGATGTTTTTGCATTCTCCATTATCGCCTATGAGATTCATTAGAATGAATGGGCCCATATGGTAAGGGTTAGGGTTAGGGTTAGAGTTCAGGACACACTTAGGTTTTGGTGAATATTGGGGTTTGGTTTAGGTTTGGATAAGATGTATTTTTAATATCACACTGAATGGTAAACTCTTGATGGGGAAAAATTTTGGATGTTTTTCCATTCTCCATTATAGCCTATGACATTCATTAGAATGAATGGGCCCATATGGTAAGGGTTAGGGTTAGGGTTAGAGTTCAGGACACACTTATGTTTGGGTGAATATTGGGGTCTGGTTTAGGGTTGGGTAAGATGTATTTTTAATATCACACTGAATGGTAAACTCTTGATGGGGAAAAATATTGGATGTTTTTCCATTCTCCATTATAGCCTATGAGATTCATTAGAATGAATGGGCCCATATGGTAAGGGTTAGGGTTGGGGTTAGAGTTCAGGACACAGATATGTTCGGTTTAAAATTGGGGTCTGGTTTAGGGTTGGGTAAGATGTATTTTTAACATCACACTGAATGGTACACTCTTGATGGGGAAAAATTTTGGATGTTTTTCCATTCTCCATTATAGCCTATGAGATTCATTAGAATGAATGGGCCCATATGGTAAGGGTTCGGGTTAGGGTTAGAGTTCAGGACACAGATATGTTCGGTTTAAAATTGGGGTCTGGTTTAGGGTTGGGTAAGATGTATTTTTAATATCACACTGAATGGTACACTATTGATGGAGAAAAATTTTGGATGTTTTTCCATTCTCCATTATCGCCTATGAGATTCATTAGAATGAATGGGCCCATATGGTAAGGGTTAGGGTTAGGGTTAGAGTTCAGGACACACTTAGGTTTGGGTGAATATTGGGGTTGGGTTTAGGGTTGGATAAGATGTATTTTTAATATCACACTGAATGGTAAACTCTTGATGAAGAAAAATTTTGGATGTTTTTCCATTCTCCATTATAGCCTATGACATTCATTAGAATGAATGGGCCCATATGGTAAGGGTTAGGGTTAGGGTTAGAGTTCAGGACACACTTATGTTTGGGTGAATATTGGGGTCTGGTTTAGGGTTGGTTAAGATGTATTTTTAATATCACACTGAATGGTACACTATTGATGGAGAAAAATTTTGGATGTTTTTCCATTCTCCATTATAGCCTATGAGATTCATTAGAATGAATGGGCCCATATGGTAAGGGTTAGGTTTAGGGTTAGAGTTCAGGACACACTTAGGTTTGGGTGAATATTGGGGTTGGGTTTAGGGTTGGATAAGATGTATTTTTAATATCACACTGAATGGTAAACTCTTGATGGGGAAAAATTTTGGATGTTTTTCCATTCTCCATTATAGCCTATGAGATTCATTAGAATGAATGGGCCCATATGGTAAGGGCTAGGGTTAGGGTTAGAGTTCAGGACACAGATATGTTCGGTTTAAAATTGGGGTCTGGTTTAGGGTTGGGTAAGATGTATTTTTAACATCACACTGAATGGTACACTCTTGATGGGGAAAAATTTTGGATGTTTTTCCATTCTCCATTATAGCCTATGAGATTCATTAGAATGAATGGGCCCATATGGTAAGGGTTAGGGTTGGGGTTAGAGTTCAGGACACAGATATGTTCGGTTTAAAATTGGGGTCTGGTTTAGGGTTGGGTAAGATGTATTTTTAACATCACACTGAATGGTACACTCTTGATGGGGAAAAATTTTGGATGTTTTTCCATTCTCCATTATAGCCTATGAGATTCATTAGAATGAATGGGCCCATATGGTAAGGGTTCGGGTTAGGGTTAGAGTTCAGGACACAGATATGTTCGGTTTAAAATTGGGGTCTGGTTTAGGGTTGGGTAAGATGTATTTTTAATATCACACTGAATGGTACACTATTGATGGAGAAAAATTTTGGATGTTTTTGCATTCTCCATTATCGCCTATGAGATTCATTAGAATGAATGGGCCCATATGGTAAGGGTTAGGGTTAGGGTTAGAGTTCAGGACACACTTAGGTTTGGGTGAATATTGGGTTTGGTTTAGGTTTGGATAAGATGTATTTTTAATATCACACTGAATGGTAAACTCTTGATGGGGAAAAATTTTGGATGTTTTTCCATTCTCCATTATAGCCTATGACATTCATTAGAATGAATGGGCCCATATGGTAAGGGTTAGGGTTAGGGTTAGAGTTCAGGACACACTTATGTTTGGGTTAATATTGGGGTCTGGTTTAGGGTTGGGTAAGATGTATTTTTAATATCACACTGAATGGTAAACTCTTGATGGGGAAAAATATTGGATGTTTTTCCATTCTCCATTATAGCCTATGAGATTCATTAGAATGAATGTGCCGATATGGTAAGGGTTAGGGTTGGGGTTAGAGTTCAGGACACAGATATGTTCGGTTTAAAATTGGGGTCTGGTTTAGGGTTGGGTAAGATGTATTTTTAACATCACACTGAATGGTACACTCTTGATGGGGAAAAATTTTGGATGTTTTTCCATTCTCCATTATAGCCTATGAGATTCATTAGAATGAATGGGCCCATATGGTAAGGGTTCGGGTTAGGGTTAGAGTTCAGGACACAGATATGTTCGGTTTAAAATTGGGGTCTGGTTTAGGGTTGGGTAAGATGTATTTTTAATATCACACTGAATGGTACACTATTGATGGAGAAAAATTTTGGATGTTTTTCCATTCTCCATTATCGCCTATGAGATTCATTAGAATGAATGGGCCCATATGGTAAGGGTTAGGGTTAGGGTTAGAGTTCAGGACACACTTAGGTTTGGGTGAATATTGGGGTTGGGTTTAGGGTTGGATAAGATGTATTTTTAATATCACACTGAATGGTAAACTCTTGATGGGGAAAAATTTTGGATGTTTTTCCATTCTCCATTATAGCCTATGACATTCATTAGAATGAATGGGCCCATATGGTAAGGGTTAGGGTTAGAGTTCAGGACACACTTATGTTTGGGTGAATATTGGGGTCTGGTTTAGGGTTGGTTAAGATGTATTTTTAATATCACACTGAATGGTACACTCTTGATGGGGAAAAATTTTGGATGTTTTTCCATTCTCCATTATAGCCTATGAGATTCATTAGAATGAATGGGCCCATATGGTAAGGGTTCGGGTTAGGGTTAGAGTTCAGGACACACTTATGTTTGGGTGAATATTGGGGTTGGGTTTAGGGTTGGATAACATGTATTTTCAATATGACACTGAATGGTAAACTCTTGATGGGGAAAAATTTTGGATGTTTTTCCATTCTCCATTATAGCCTATGAGATTCATTAGAATGAATGGGCCCATATGGTAAGGGTTAGGGTTAGGGTTAGAGTTCAGGACACAGATATGTTCGGTTTAAAATTGGGTTCTGGTTTAGGGTTGGGTAAGATGTATTTTTAATATCACACTGAATGGTAAACTCTTGATGGGAAAAATATTGGATGTTTTTCCATTCTCCATTATAGCCTATGAGATTCATTAGAATGAATGGGCCCATATGGTAAGGGTTAGGGTTAGGGTTAGAGTTCAGGACACAGATATGTTCGGTTTAAAATTGGGGTCTGGTTTAGGGTTGGGTAAGATGTATTTTTAATATCACACTGAATGGTACACTATTGATGGAGAAAAATTTTGGATGTTTTTCCATTCTCCATTATCGCCTATGAGATTCATTAGAATGAATGGGCCCATATGGTAAGGGTTAGGGTTAGGGTTAGAGTTCAGGACACACTTAGGTTTGGGTGAATATTGGGGTTGGGTTTAGGGTTGGATAAGATGTATTTTTAATATCACACTGAATGGTAAACTCTTGATGGGGAAAAATTTTGGATGTTTTTCCATTCTCCATTATAGCCTATGACATTCATTAGAATGAATGGGCCCATATGGTAAGGGTTAGGGTTAGGGTTAGAGTTCAGGACACACTTATGTTTGGGTGAATATTGGGGTCTGGTTTAGGGTTGGTTAAGATGTATTTTTAATATCACACTGAATGGTACACTATTGATGGAGAAAAATTTTGGATGTTTTTCCATTCTCCATTATAGCCTATGAGATTCATTAGAATGAATGGGCCCATATGGTAAGGGTTAGGTTTAGGGTTAGAGTTCAGGACACACTTAGGTTTGGGTGAATATTGGGGTTGGGTTTAGGGTTGGATAAGATGTATTTTTAATATCACACTGAATGGTACACTCTTGATGGGGAAAAATTTTGGATGTTTTTCCATTCTCCATTATAGCCTATGAGATTCATTAGAATGAATGGGCCCATATGGTAAGGGTTAGGGTTAGGGTTAGAGTTCAGGACACACTTATGTTTGGGTGAATATTGGGGTTGGGTTTAGGGTTGGATAACATGTATTTTCAATATGACACTGAATGGTAAACTCTTGATGGGGAAAAATTTTGGATGTTTTTCCATTCTCCATTATAGCCTATGAGATTCATTAGAATGAATGGGCCCATATGGTAAGGGTTAGCGTTAGGGTTAGAGTTCAGGACACAGATATGTTCGGTTTAAAATTGGGGTCTGGTTTAGGGTTGGGTAAGATGTATTTTTAATATCACACTGAATGGTACACTATTGATGGAGAAAAATTTTGGATGTTTTTCCATTCTCCATTATAGCCTATGAGATTCATTAGAATGAATGGGCCCATATGGTAAGGGTTAGGGTTAGGGTTAGAGTTCAGGACACACTTATGTTTGGGTGAATATTGGGGTTGGGTTTAGGGTTGGAAAACATGTATTTTTAATATCACACTGAATGGTAAACTCTTGATGGGGAAAAATATTGGATGTTTTTCCATTCTCCATTATAGCCTATGAGATTCATTAGAATGAATGAGCCCATATGGTAAGGGTTAGGTTTAGGGTTAGAGTTCAGGACACACTTAGGTTTGGGTGAATATTGGGGTTGGGTTTAGGGTTGGATAAGATGTATTTTTAATATCACACTGAATGGTACACTCTTGATGGGGAAAAATTTTGGATGTTTTTCCATTCTCCATTATAGCCTATGAGATTCATTAGAATGAATGGGCCCATATGGTAAGGGTTAGGGTTAGGGTTAGAGTTCAGGACACACTTATGTTTGGGTGAATATTGGGGTTGGGTTTAGGGTTGGATAACATGTATTTTTAATATCACACTGAATGGTAAACTCTTGATGGGGAAAAATTTTGGATGTTTTTCCATTCTCCATTATAGCCTATGAGATTCATTAGAATGAATGGGCCCATATGGTAAGGGTTAGGGTTAGGGTTAGAGTTCAGGACACAGATATGTTCGGTTTAAAATTGGGGTCTGGTTTAGGGTTGGGTAAGATGTATTTTTAATATCACACTGAATGGTACACTATTGATGGAGAAAAATTTTGGATGTTTTTCCATTCTCCATTATAGCCTATGAGATTCATTAGAATGAATGGGCCCATATGGTAAGGGTTAGGGTTAGGGTTAGAGTTCAGGACACAGATATGTTCGGTTTAAAATTGGGGTCTGGTTTAGGGTTGGGTAAGATGTATTTTTAACATCACACTGAATGGTACACTCTTCATGGGGAAAAATTTTGGATGTTTTTCCATTCTCCATTATAGCCTATGAGATTCATTAGAATGAATGGGCCCATATGGTAAGGGTTAGGGTTAGGGTTAGAGTTCAGGACAGATATGTTCGGTTTAAAATTGGGGTCTGGTTTAGGGTTGGGTAAGATGTATTTTTAATATCACACTGAATGGTACACTATTGATGGAAAAATTTTTGGATGTTTTTCCATTCTCCATTATCACCTATGAGATTCATTAGAATGAATGGGCCCATATGGTAAGGGTTAGGGTTAGGGTTAGAGTTCAGGACACACTTAGGTTTGGGTGAATATTGGGGTTGGGTTTAGGGTTGGATAAGATGTATTTTTAATATCACACTGAATGGTACACTCTTGATGGGGAAAAATTTTGGATGTTTTTCCATTCTCCATTATAGCCTATGGGATTCATTAGAATGAATGGGCCCATATGGTAAGGGTTAGGGTTAGGGTTAGAGTTCAGGACACACTTATGTTTGGGTGAATATTGGGGTTGGGTTTAGGGTTGGATAAGATGTATTTTTAATATCACACTGAATGGTAAACTCTTGATGGGGAAAAATTTTGGATGTTTTTCCATTCTCCATTATAGCCTATGAGATTCATTAGAATGAATGGGCCCATATGGTAAGGGTTAGGGTTAGGGTTAGAGTTCAGGACACAGATATGTTCGGTTTAAAATTGGGGTCTGTTTTAGGGTTGGGTAAGATGTATTTTTAATATCACACTGAATGGTACACTATTGATGGAGAAAAATTTTGGATGTTTTTCCATTCTCCATTATAGCCTATGAGATTCATTAGAATGAATGGGCCCATATGGTAAGGGTTAGGGTTAGGGTTAGAGTTCAGGACACAGATATGTTCGGTTTAAAATTGGGTTCTGGTTTAGGGTTGGGTAACATGTATTTTTAATATCACACTGAATGGTAAACTCTTGATGGGGAAAAATATTGGATGTTTTTCCATTCTCCATTATAGCCTATGAGATTCATTAGAATGAATGGGCCCATATGGTAAGGGTTAGGGTTGGGGTTAGAGTTCAGGACACAGATATGTTCGGTTTAAAATTGGGGTCTGGTTTAGGGTTGGGTAAGATGTATTTTTAACATCACACTGAATGGTACACTCTTGATGGGGAAAAATTTTGGATGTTTTTCCATTCTCCATTATAGCCTATGAGATTCATTAGAATGAATGGGCCCATATGGTAAGGGTTCGGGTTAGGGTTAGAGTTCAGGACACAGATATGTTCGGTTTAAAATTGGGGTCTGGTTTAGGGTTGGGTAAGATGTATTTTTAATATCACACTGAATGGTACACTATTGATGGAGAAAAATTTTGGATGTTTTTCCATTCTCCATTATCGCCTATGAGATTCATTAGAATGAATGGGCCCATATGGTAAGGGTTAGGGTTAGGGTTAGAGTTCAGGACACACTTAGGTTTGGGTGAATATTGGGGTTTGGTTTAGGTTTGGATAAGATGTATTTTTAATATCACACTGAATGGTAAACTCTTGATGGGGAAAAATTTTGGATGTTTTTCCATTCTCCATTATAGCCTATGACATTCATTAGAATGAATGGGCCCATATGGTAAGGGTTAGGGTTAGGGTTAGAGTTCAGGACACACTTATGTTTGGGTGAATATTGGGGTCTGGTTTAGGGTTGGGTAAGATGTATTTTTAATATCACACTGAATGGTAAACTCTTGATGGGGAAAAATATTGGATGTTTTTCCATTCTCCATTATAGCCTATGAGATTCATTAGAATGAATGGGCCCATATGGTAAGGGTTAGGGTTGGGGTTAGAGTTCAGGACACAGATATGTTCGGTTTAAAATTGGGGTCTGGTTTAGGGTTGGGTAAGATGTATTTTTAATATCACACTGAATGGTACACTATTGATGGAGAAAAATTTTGGATGTTTTTCCATTCTCCATTATCGCCTATGAGATTCATTAGAATGAATGGGCCCATATGGTAAGGGTTAGGGTTAGGGTTAGAGTTCAGGACACACTTAGGTTTGGGTGAATATTGGGGTTGGGTTTAGGGTTGGATAAGATGTATTTTTAATATCACACTGAATGGTAAACTCTTGATGGGGAAAAATTTTGGATGTTTTTCCATTCTCCATTATAGCCTATGACATTCATTAGAATGAATGGGCCCATATGGTAAGGGTTAGGGTTAGGGTTAGAGTTCAGGACACACTTATGTTTGGGTGAATATTGGGGTCTGGTTTAGGGTTGGTTAAGATGTATTTTTAATATCACACTGAATGGTACACTATTGATGGAGAAAAATTTTGGATGTTTTTCCATTCTCCATTATAGCCTATGAGATTCATTAGAATGAATGGGCCCATATGGTAAGGGTTAGGTTTAGGGTTAGAGTTCAGGACACACTTAGGTTTGGGTGAATATTGGGGTTGGGTTTAGGGTTGGATAAGATGTATTTTTAATATCACACTGAATGGTACACTCTTGATGGGGAAAAATTTTGGATGTTTTTCCATTCTCCATTATAGCCTATGAGATTCATTAGAATGAATGGGCCCATATGGTAAGGGTTAGGGTTAGGGTTAGAGTTCAGGACACACTTATGTTTGGGTGAATATTGGGGTTGGGTTTAGGGTTGGATAACATGTATTTTCAATATGACACTGAATGGTAAACTCTTGATGGGGAAAAATTTTGGATGTTTTTCCATTCTCCATTATAGCCTATGAGATTCATTAGAATGAATGGGCCCATATGGTAAGGGTTAGGGTTAGGGTTAGAGTTCAGGACACAGATATGTTCGGTTTAAAATTGGGGTCTGGTTTAGGGTTGGGTAAGATGTATTTTTAATATCACACTGAATGGTACACTATTGATGGAGAAAAATTTTGGATGTTTTTCCATTCTCCATTATAGCCTATGAGATTCATTAGAATGAATGGGCCCATATGGTAAGCGTTAGGGTTAGGGTTAGAGTTCAGGACACAGATATGTTCGGTTTAAAATTGGGTTCTGGTTTAGGGTTGGGTAAGATGTATTTTTAATATCACACTGAATGGTAAACTCTTGATGGGAAAAATATTGGATGTTTTTCCATTCTCCATTATAGCCTATGAGATTCATTAGAATGAATGGGCCCATATGGTAAGGGTTAGGGTTAGGGTTAGAGTTCAGGACACAGATATGTTCGGTTTAAAATTGGGGTCTGGTTTAGGGTTGGGTAAGATGTATTTTTAATATCACACTGAATGGTACACTATTGATGGAGAAAAATTTTGGATGTTTTTCCATTCTCCATTATCGCCTATGAGATTCATTAGAATGAATGGGCCCATATGGTAAGGGTTAGGGTTAGGGTTAGAGTTCAGGACACACTTAGGTTTGGGTGAATATTGGGGTTGGGTTTAGGGTTGGATAAGATGTATTTTTAATATCACACTGAATGGTAAACTCTTGATGGGGAAAAATTTTGGATGTTTTTCCATTCTCCATTATAGCCTATGACATTCATTAGAATGAATGGGCCCATATGGTAAGGGTTAGGGTTAGGGTTAGAGTTCAGGACACACTTATGTTTGGGTGAATATTGGGGTCTGGTTTAGGGTTGGGTAAGATGTATTTTTAATATCACACTGAATGGTACACTATTGATGGAGAAAAATTTTGGATGTTTTTCCATTCTCCATTATAGCCTATGAGATTCATTAGAATGAATGGGCCCATATGGTAAGGGTTAGGGTTAGGGTTAGAGTTCAGGACACACTTATGTTTGGGTGAATATTGGGGTTGGGTTTAGGGTTGGATAACATGTATTTTTAATATCACACTGAATGGTAAACTCTTGATGGGGAAAAATATTGGATGTTTTTCCATTCTCCATTATAGCCTATGAGATTCATTAGAATGAATGAGCCCATATGGTAAGGGTTAGGTTTAGGGTTAGAGTTCAGGACACACTTAGGTTTGGGTGAATATTGGGGTTGGGTTTAGGGTTGGATAAGATGTATTTTTAATATCACACTGAATGGTACACTCTTGATGGGGAAAAATTTTGGATGTTTTTCCATTCTCCATTATAGCCTATGAGATTCATTAGAATGAATGGGCCCATATGGTAAGGGTTAGGGTTAGGGTTAGAGTTCAGGACACACTTATGTTTGGGTGAATATTGGGGTTGGGTTTAGGGTTGGATAACATGTATTTTTAATATCACACTGAATGGTAAACTCTTGATGGGGAAAAATTTTGGATGTTTTTCCATTCTCCATTATAGCCTATGAGATTCATTAGAATGAATGGGCCCATATGGTAAGGGTTAGGGTTAGGGTTAGAGTTCAGGACACAGATATGTTCGGTTTAAAATTGGGGTCTGGTTTAGGGTTGGGTAAGATGTATTTTTAATATCACACTGAATGGTACACTATTGATGGAGAAAAATTTTGGATGTTTTTCCATTCTCCATTATAGCCTATGAGATTCATTAGAATGAATGGGCCCATATGGTAAGGGTTAGGGTTAGGGTTAGAGTTCAGGACACAGATATGTTCGGTTTAAAATTGGGTTCTGGTTTAGGGTTGGGTAAGATGTATTTTTAATATCACACTGAATGGTAAACTCTTGATGGGGAAAAATATTGGATGTTTTTCCATTCTCCATTATAGCCTATGAGATTCATTAGAATGAATGGGCCCATATGGTAAGGGTTAGGGTTGGGGTTAGAGTTCAGGACACAGATATGTTCGGTTTAAAATTGGGGTCTGGTTTAGGGTTGGGTAAGATGTATTTTTAACATCACACTGAATGGTAAACTCTTGATGGGGAAAAATTTTGGATGTTTTTCCATTCTCCATTATAGCCTATGAGATTCATTAGAATGAATGGGCCCATATGGTAAGGGTTAGGGTTAGGGTTAGAGTTCAGGACAGATATGTTCGGTTTAAAATTGGGGTCTGGTTTAGGGTTGGGTAAGATGTATTTTTAATATCACACTGAATGGTACACTATTGATGGAAAAATTTTTGGATGTTTTTCCATTCTCCATTATCACCTATGAGATTCATTAGAATGAATGGGCCCATATGGTAAGGGTTAGGGTTAGGGTTAGAGTTCAGGACACACTTAGGTTTGGGTGAATATTGGGGTTGGGTTTAGGGTTGGATAAGATGTATTTTTAATATCACACTGAATGGTAAACTCTTGATGGGGAAAAATTTTGGATGTTTTTCCATTCTCCATTATCGCCTATGAGATTCATTAGAATGAATGGGCCCATATGGTAAGGGTTAGGGTTAGGGTTAGAGTTCAGGACACACTTAGGTTTTGGTGAATATTGGGGTTGGGTTTAGGGTTGGATAAGATGTATTTTTAATATCACACTGAATGGTAAACTCTTGATGGGGAAAAATTTTGGATGTTTTTCCATTCTCCATTATAGCCTATGAGATTCATTAGAATGAATGGGCCCATATGGTAAGGGTTAGGGTTAGGGTTAGAGTTCAGGACACAGATATGTTCGGTTTAAAATTGGGGTCTGGTTTAGGGTTGGGTAAGATGTATTTTTAATATCACACTGAATGGTACACTATTGATGGAGAAAAATTTTGGATGTTTTTCCATTCTCCATTATCGCCTATGAGATTCATTAGAATGAATGGGCCCATGTGGTAAGGGTTAGGGTTAGGGTTAGAGTTCAGGACACACTTAGGTTTGGGTGAATATTGGGGTTGGGTTTAGGGTTGGATAAGATGTATTTTTAATATCACACTGAATGGTAAACTCTTGATGGGGAAAAATTTTGGATGTTTTTCCATTCTCCATTATAGCCTATGACATTCATTAGAATGAATGGGCCCATATGGTAAGTGTTAGGGTTAGGGTTAGAGTTCAGGACACACTTATGTTTGGGTGAATATTGGGGTCTGGTTTAGGGTTGGGTAAGATGTATTTTTAATATCACACTGAATGGTACACTATTGATGGAGAAAAATTTTGGATGTTTTTCCATTCTCCATTATAGCCTATGAGATTCATTAGAATGAATGGACCCATATGGTAAGGGTTAGGTTTAGGGTTAGAGTTCAGGACACACTTAGGTTTGGGTGAATATTGGGGTTGGGTTTAGGGTTGGATAAGATGTATTTTTAATATCACACTGAATGGTACACTCTTGATGGGGAAAAATTTTGGATGTTTTTCCATTCTCCATTATAGCCTATGAGATTCATTAGAATGAATGGGCCCATATGGTAAGGGTTAGGGTTAGGGTTAGAGTTCAGGACACACTTATGTTTGGGTGAATATTGGGGTTGGGTTTAGGGTTGGATAACATGTATTTTTAATATGACACTGAATGGTAAACTCTTGATGGGGAAAAATTTTGGATGTTTTTCCATTCTCCATTATAGCCTATGAGATTCATTAGAATGAATGGGCCCATATGGTAAGGGTTAGGGTTAGGGTTAGAGTTCAGGACACAGATATGTTCGGTTTAAAATTGGGGTCTGGTTTAGGGTTGGGTAAGATGTATTTTTAATATCACACTGAATGGTACACTATTGATGGAGAAAAATTTTGGATGTTTTTCCATTCTCCATTATAGCCTTTGAGATTCATTAGAATGAATGGGCCCATATGGTAAGGGTTAGGGTTAGGGTTAGAGTTCAGGACACAGATATGTTCGGTTTAAAATTGGGTTCTGGTTTAGGGTTGGGTAAGATGTATTTTTAATATCACACTGAATGGTAAACTCTTGATGGGGAAAAATATTGGATGTTTTTCCATTCTCCATTATAGCCTATGAGATTCATTAGAATGAATGGGCCCATATGGTAAGGGTTAGGGTTAGGGTTAGAGTTCAGGACACACTTATGTTTGGGTGAATATTGGGGTTGGGTTTAGGGTTGGATAACATGTATTTTTAATATCACACTGAATGGTAAACTCTTGATGGGGAAAAATATTGGATGTTTTTCCATTCTCCATTATAGCCTATGAGATTCATTAGAATGAATGAGCCCATATGGTAAGGGTTAGGTTTAGGGTTAGAGTTCAGGACACACTTAGGTTTGGGTGAATATTGGGGTTGGGTTTAGGGTTGGATAAGATGTATTTTTAATATCACACTAAATGGTACACTCTTGATGGGGAAAAATTTTGGATGTTTTTCCATTCTCCATTATAGCCTATGAGATTCATTAGAATGAATGGGCCCATATGGTAAGGGTTAGGGTTAGGGTTAGAGTTCAGGACACACTTATGTTTGGGTGAATATTGGGGTTGGGTTTAGGGTTGGATAACATGTATTTTTAATATCACACTGAATGGTAAACTCCTGATGGGGAAAAATTTTGGATGTTTTTCCATTCTCCATTATAGCCTATGAGATTCATTAGAATGAATGGGCCCATATGGTAAGGGTTAGGGTTAGGGTTAGAGTTCAGGACACAGATATGTTCGGTTTAAAATTGGGTTCTGGTTTAGGGTTGGGTAAGATGTATTTTTAATATCACACTGAATGGTAAACTCTTGATGGGGAAAAATATTGGATGTTTTTCCATTCTCCATTATAGCCTATGAGATTCATTAGAATGAATGGGCCCATATGGTAAGGGTTAGGGTTGGGGTTAGAGTTCAGGACACAGATATGTTCGGTTTAAAATTGGGGTCTGGTTTAGGGTTGGGTAAGATGTATTTTTAACATCACACTGAATGGTACACTCTTCATGGGGAAAAATTTTGGATGTTTTTCCATTCTCCATTATAGCCTATGAGATTCATTAGAATGAATGGGCCCATATGGTAAGGGTTAGGGTTAGGGTTAGAGTTCAGGACAGATATGTTCGGTTTAAAATTGGGGTCTGGTTTAGGGTTGGGTAAGATGTATTTTTAATATCACACTGAATGGTACACTATTGATTGAAAAATTTTTGGATGTTTTTCCATTCTCCATTATCACCTATGAGATTCATTAGAATGAATGGGCCCATATGGTAAGGGTTAGGGTTAGGGTTAGAGTTCAGGACACACTTAGGTTTGGGTGAATATTGGGGTTGGGTTTAGGGTTGGATAAGATGTATTTTTAATATCACACTGAATGGTAAACTCTTGATGGGGAAAAATTTTGGATGTTTTTCCATTCTCCATTATCGCCTATGAGATTCATTAGAATGAATGGGCCCATATGGTAAGGGTTAGGGTTAGGGTTAGAGTTCAGGACACACTTAGGTTTTGGTGAATATTGGGGTTGGGTTTAGGGTTGGATAAGATGTATTTTTAATATCACACTGAATGGTAAACTCTTGATGGGGAAAAATTTTGGATGTTTTTCCATTCTCCATTATAGCCTATGAGATTCATTAGAATGAATGGGCCCATATGGTAAGGGTTAGGGTTAGGGTTAGAGTTCAGGACACAGATATATTCGGTTTAAAATTGGGGTCTGGTTTAGGGTTGGGTAAGATGTATTTTTAATATCACACTGAATGGTACACTCTTGATGGGGAAAAATATTGGATGTTTTTCCATTCTCCATTATAGCTTATGAGATTCATTAGAATGAATGGGCCCATATGGTAAGGGTTAGGGTTGGGGTTAGAGTTCAGGACACAGATATGTTCGGTTTAAAATTGGGGTCTGGTTTAGGGTTGGGTAAGATGTATTTTTAACATCACACTGAATGGTACACTCTTCATGGGGAAAAATTTTGGATGTTTTTCCATTCTCCATTATAGCCTATGAGATTCATTAGAATGAATGGGCCCATATGGTAAGGGTTAGGGTTAGGGTTAGAGTTCAGGACAGATATGTTCGGTTTAAAATTGGGGTCTGGTTTAGGGTTGGGTAAGATGTATTTTTAATATCACACTGAATGGTACACTATTGATGGAAAAATTTTTGGATGTTTTTCCATTCTCCATTATCACCTATGAGATTCATTAGAATGAATGGGCCCATATGGTAAGGGTTAGGGTTAGGGTTAGAGTTCAGGACACACTTAGGTTTGGGTGAATATTGGGGTTGGGTTTAGGGTTGGATAAGATGTATTTTTAATATCACACTGAATGGTAAACTCTTGATGGGGAAAAATTTTGGATGTTTTTCCATTCTCCATTATCGCCTATGAGATTCATTAGAATGAATGGGCCCATATGGTAAGGGTTAGGGTTAGGGTTAGAGTTCAGGACACACTTAGGTTTTGGTGAATATTGGGGTTGGGTTTAGGGTTGGATAAGATGTATTTTTAATATCACACTGAATGGTAAACTCTTGATGGGGAAAAATTTTGGATGTTTTTCCATTCTCCATTATAGCCTATGAGATTCATTAGAATGAATGGGCCCATATGGTAAGGGTTAGGGTTAGGGTTAGAGTTCAGGACACAGATATGTTCGGTTTAAAATTGGGGTCTGGTTTAGGGTTGGGTAAGATGTATTTTTAATATCACACTGAATGGTACACTATTGATGGAGAAAAATTTTGGATGTTTTTCCATTCTCCATTATAGCCTATGAGATTCATTAGAATGAATGGGCCCATATGGTAAGGGTTAGGGTTAGGGTTAGAGTTCAGGACACAGATATGTTCGGTTTAAAATTGGGTTCTGGTTTAGGGTTGGGTAAGATGTATTTTTAATATCACACTGAATGGTAAACTCTTGATGGGGAAAAATATTGGATGTTTTTCCATTCTCCATTATAGCCTATGAGATTCATTAGAATGAATGGGCCCATATGGTAAGGGTTAGGGTTAGGGTTAGAGTTCAGGACACAGATATGTTCGGTTTAAAATTGGGGTCTGGTTTAGGGTTGGGTAAGATGTATTTTTAATATCACACTGAATGGTACACTATTGATGGAGAAAAATTTTGGATGTTTTTCCATTCTCCATTATAGCCTATGAGATTCATTAGAATGAATGGGCCCATATGGTAAGGGTTAGGGTTAGGGTTAGAGTTCAGGACACAGATATGTTCGGTTTAAAATTGGGTTCTGGTTTAGGGTTGGGTAAGATGTATTTTTAATATCACACTGAATGGTAAACTCTTGATGGGGAAAAATATTGGATGTTTTTCCATTCTCCATTATAGCCTATGAGATTCATTAGAATGAATGGGCCCATATGGTAAGGGTTAGGGTTGGGGTTAGAGTTCAGGACACAGATATGTTCGGTTTAAAATTGGGGTCTGGTTTAGGGTTGGGTAAGATGTATTTTTAACATCACACTGAATGGTACACTCTTGATGGGGAAAAATTTTGGATGTTTTTCCATTCTCCATTATAGCCTATGAGATTCATTAGAATGAATGGGCCCATATGGTAAGGGTTAGGGTTAGGGTTAGAGTTCAGGACACAGATATGTTCGGTTTAAAATTGGGGTCTGGTTTAGGGTTGGGTAAGATGTATTTTTAATATCACACTGAATGGTACACTATTGATGGAAAATTTTTTGGATGTTTTTCCATTCTCCATTATCACCTATGAGATTCATTAGAATGAATGGGCCCATATGGTAAGGGTTAGGGTTAGGGTTAGAGTTCAGGACACACTTAGGTTTGGGTGAATATTGGGGTTGGGTTTAGGGTTGGATAAGATGTATTTTTAATATCACACTGAATGGTAAACTCTTGATGGGGAAAAATTTTGGATGTTTTTCCATTCTCCATTATCGCCTATGAGATTCATTAGAATGAATGGGCCCATATGGTAAGGGTTAGGGTTAGGGTTAGAGTTCAGGACACACTTAGGTTTTGGTGAATATTGGGGTTGGGTTTAGGGTTGGATAAGATGTATTTTTGATATCACACTGAATGGTAAACTCTTGATGGGGAAAAATTTTGGATGTTTTTCCATTCTCCATTATAGCCTATGAGATTCATTAGAATGAATGGGCCCATATGGTAAGGGTTAGGGTTAGGGTTAGAGTTCAGGGCACAGATATGTTCGGTTTAAAATTGGGGTCTGGTTTAGGGTTGGGTAAGATGTATTTTTAATATCACACTGAATGGTACACTATTGATGGAGAAAAATTTTGGATGTTTTTTCATTCTCCATTATAGCCTATGAGATTCATTAGAATGAATGGGCCCATATGGTAAGGGTTAGGGTTAGGGTTAGAGTTCAGGACACAGATATGTTCGGTTTAAAATTGGGTTCTGGTTTAGGGTTGGGTAAGATGTATTTTTAATATCACACTGAATGGTAAACTCTTGATGGGGAAAAATATTGGATGTTTTTCCATTCTCCATTATAGCCTATGAGATTCATTAGAATGAATGGGCCCATATGGTAAGGGTTAGGGTTGGGGTTAGAGTTCAGGACACAGATATGTTCGGTTTAAAATTGGGGTCTGGTTTAGGGTTGGGTAAGATGTATTTTTAACATCACACTGAATGGTACACTCTTCATGGGGAAAAATTTTGGATGTTTTTCCATTCTCCATTATAGCCTATGAGATTCATTAGAATGAATGGGCCCATATGGTAAGGGTTAGGGTTAGGGTTAGAGTTCAGGACAGATATGTTCGGTTTAAAATTGGGGTCTGGTTTAGGGTTGGGTAAGATGTATTTTTAATATCACACTGAATGGTACACTATTGATGGAAAAATTTTTGGATGTTTTTCCATTCTCCATTATCACCTATGAGATTCATTAGAATGAATGGGCCCATATGGTAAGGGTTAGGGTTAGGGTTAGAGTTCAGGACACACTTAGGTTTGGGTGAATATTGGGGTTGGGTTTAGGGTTGGATAAGATGTATTTTTAATATCACACTGAATGGTAAACTCTTGATGGGGAAAAATTTTGGATGTTTTTCCATTCTCCATTATCGCCTATGAGATTCATTAGAATGAATGGGCCCATATGGTAAGGGTTAGGGTTAGGGTTAGAGTTCAGGACACACTTAGGTTTTGGTGAATATTGGGGTTGGGTTTAGGGTTGGATAAGATGTATTTTTAATATCACACTGAATGGTAAACTCTTGATGGGGAAAAATTTTGGATGTTTTTCCATTCTCCATTATAGCCTATGAGATTCATTAGAATGAATGGGCCCATATGGTAAGGGTTAGGGTTAGGGTTAGAGTTCAGGACACAGATATGTTCGGTTTAAAATTGGGGTCTGGTTTAGGGTTGGGTAAGATGTATTTTTAATATCACACTGAATGGTACACTATTGATGGAGAAAAATTTTGGATGTTTTTCCATTCTCCATTATAGCCTATGAGATTCATTAGAATGAATGGGCCCATATGGTAAGGGTTAGGGTTAGGGTTAGAGTTCAGGACACAGATATGTTCGGTTTAAAATTGGGGTCTGGTTTAGGGTTGGGTAAGATGTATTTTTAATATCACACTGAATGGTACACTATTGATGGAGAAAAATTTTGGATGTTTTTCCATTCTCCATTATAGCCTATGAGATTCATTAGAATGAATGGGCCCATATGGTAAGGGTTAGGGTTAGGGTTAGAGTTCAGGACACAGATATGTTCGGTTTAAAATTGGGTTCTGGTTTAGGGTTGGGTAAGATGTATTTTTAATATCACACTGAATGGTAAACTCTTGATGGGGAAAAATATTGGATGTTTTTCCATTCTCCATTATAGCCTATGAGATTCATTAGAATGAATGGGCCCATATGGTAAGGGTTAGGGTTGGGGTTAGAGTTCAGGACACAGATATGTTCGGTTTAAAATTGGGGTCTGGTTTAGGGTTGGGTAAGATGTATTTTTAACATCACACTGAATGGTACACTCTTGATGGGGAAAAATTTTGGATGTTTTTCCATTCTCCATTATAGCCTATGAGATTCATTAGAATGAATGGGCCCATATGGTAAGGGTTAGGGTTAGGGTTAGAGTTCAGGACACAGATATGTTCGGTTTAAAATTGGGGTCTGGTTTAGGGTTGGGTAAGATGTATTTTTAATATCACACTGAATGGTACACTATTGATGGAAAAATTTTTGGATGTTTTTCCATTCTCCATTATCACCTATGAGATTCATTAGAATGAATGGGCCCATATGGTAAGGGTTAGGGTTAGGGTTAGAGTTCAGGACACACTTAGGTTTGGGTGAATATTGGGGTTGGGTTTAGGGTTGGATAAGATGTATTTTTAATATCACACTGAATGGTAAACTCTTGATGGGGAAAAATTTTGGATGTTTTTCCATTCTCCATTATCGCCTATGAGATTCATTAGAATGAATGGGCCCATATGGTAAGGGTTAGGGTTAGGGTTAGAGTTCAGGACACACTTAGGTTTTGGTGAATATTGGGGTTGGGTTTAGGGTTGGATAAGATGTATTTTTAATATCACACTGAATGGTAAACTCTTGATGGGGAAAAATTTTGGATGTTTTTCCATTCTCCATTATAGCCTATGAGATTCATTAGAATGAATGGGCCCATATGGTAAGGGTTAGGGTTAGGGTTAGAGTTCAGGGCACAGATATGTTCGGTTTAAAATTGGGGTCTGGTTTAGGGTTGGGTAAGATGTATTTTTAATATCACACTGAATGGTACACTATTGATGGAGAAAAATTTTGGATGTTTTTTCATTCTCCATTATAGCCTATGAGATTCATTAGAATGAATGGGCCCATATGGTAAGGGTTAGGGTTAGGGTTAGAGTTCAGGACACAGATATGTTCGGTTTAAAATTGGGTTCTGGTTTAGGGTTGGGTAAGATGTATTTTTAATATCACACTGAATGGTAAACTCTTGATGGGGAAAAATATTGGATGTTTTTCCATTCTCCATTATAGCCTATGAGATTCATTAGAATGAATGGGCCCATATGGTAAGGGTTAGGGTTGGGGTTAGAGTTCAGGACACAGATATGTTCGGTTTAAAATTGGGGTCTGGTTTAGGGTTGGGTAAGATGTATTTTTAACATCACACTGAATGGTACACTCTTCATGGGGAAAAATTTTGGATGTTTTTCCATTCTCCATTATAGCCTATGAGATTCATTAGAATGAATGGGCCCATATGGTAAGGGTTAGGGTTAGGGTTAGAGTTCAGGACAGATATGTTCGGTTTAAAATTGGGGTCTGGTTTAGGGTTGGGTAAGATGTATTTTTAATATCACACTGAATGGTACACTATTGATGGAAAAATTTTTGGATGTTTTTCCATTCTCCATTATCACCTATGAGATTCATTAGAATGAATGGGCCCATATGGTAAGGGTTAGGGTTAGGGTTAGAGTTCAGGACACACTTAGGTTTGGGTGAATATTGGGGTTGGGTTTAGGGTTGGATAAGATGTATTTTTAATATCACACTGAATGGTAAACTCTTGATGGGGAAAAATTTTGGATGTTTTTCCATTCTCCATTATCGCCTATGAGATTCATTAGAATGAATGGGCCCATATGGTAAGGGTTAGGGTTAGGGTTAGAGTTCAGGACACACTTAGGTTTTGGTGAATATTGGGGTTGGGTTTAGGGTTGGATAAGATGTATTTTTAATATCACACTGAATGGTAAACTCTTGATGGGGAAAAATTTTGGATGTTTTTCCATTCTCCATTATAGCCTATGAGATTCATTAGAATGAATGGGCCCATATGGTAAGGGTTAGGGTTAGGGTTAGAGTTCAGGACACAGATATGTTCGGTTTAAAATTGGGGTCTGGTTTAGGGTTGGGTAAGATGTATTTTTAATATCACACTGAATGGTACACTATTGATGGAGAAAAATTTTGGATGTTTTTCCATTCTCCATTATAGCCTATGAGATTCATTAGAATGAATGGGCCCATATGGTAAGGGTTAGGGTTAGGGTTAGAGTTCAGGACACAGATATGTTCGGTTTAAAATTGGGGTCTGGTTTAGGGTTGGGTAAGATGTATTTTTAATATCACACTGAATGGTACACTATTGATGGAGAAAAATTTTGGATGTTTTTTCATTCTCCATTATAGCCTATGAGATTCATTAGAATGAATGGGCCCATATGGTAAGGGTTAGGGTTAGGGTTAGAGTTCAGGACACAGATATGTTCGGTTTAAAATTGGGTTCTGGTTTAGGGTTGGGTAAGATGTATTTTTAATATCACACTGAATGGTAAACTCTTGATGGGGAAAAATATTGGATGTTTTTCCATTCTCCATTATAGCCTATGAGATTCATTAGAATGAATGGGCCCATATGGTAAGGGTTAGGGTTGGGGTTAGAGTTCAGGACACAGATATGTTCGGTTTAAAATTGGGGTCTGGTTTAGGGTTGGGTAAGATGTATTTTTAACATCACACTGAATGGTACACTCTTGATGGGGAAAAATTTTGGATGTTTTTCCATTCTCCATTATAGCCTATGAGATTCATTAGAATGAATGGGCCCATATGGTAAGGGTTAGGGTTAGGGTTAGAGTTCAGGACACAGATATGTTCGGTTTAAAATTGGGGTCTGGTTTAGGGTTGGGTAAGATGTATTTTTAATATCACACTGAATGGTACACTATTGATGGAAAAATTTTTGGATGTTTTTCCATTCTCCATTATCACCTATGAGATTCATTAGAATGAATGGGCCCATATGGTAAGGGTTAGGGTTAGGGTTAGAGTTCAGGACACACTTAGGTTTGGGTGAATATTGGGGTTGGGTTTAGGGTTGGATAAGATGTATTTTTAATATCACACTGAATGGTAAACTCTTGATGGGGAAAAATTTTGGATGTTTTTCCATTCTCCATTATCGCCTATGAGATTCATTAGAATGAATGGGCCCATATGGTAAGGGTTAGGGTTAGGGTTAGAGTTCAGGACACACTTAGGTTTTGGTGAATATTGGGGTTGGGTTTAGGGTTGGATAAGATGTATTTTTAATATCACACTGAATGGTAAACTCTTGATGGGGAAAAATTTTGGATGTTTTTCCATTCTCCATTATAGCCTATGAGATTCATTAGAATGAATGGGCCCATATGGTAAGGGTTAGGGTTAGGGTTAGAGTTCAGGACACAGATATGTTCGGTTTAAAATTGGGGTCTGGTTTAGGGTTGGGTAAGATGTATTTTTAATATCACACTGAATGGTACACTATTGATGGAGAAAAATTTTGGATGTTTTTTCATTCTCCATTATAGCCTATGAGATTCATTAGAATGAATGGGCCCATATGGTAAGGGTTAGGGTTAGGGTTAGAGTTCAGGACACAGATATGTTCGGTTTAAAATTGGGTTCTGGTTTAGGGTTGGGTAAGATGTATTTTTAATATCACACTGAATGGTAAACTCTTGATGGGGAAAAATATTGGATGTTTTTCCATTCTCCATTATAGCCTATGAGATTCATTAGAATGAATGGGCCCATATGGTAAGGGTTAGGGTTGGGGTTAGAGTTCAGGACACAGATATGTTCGGTTTAAAATTGGGGTCTGGTTTAGGGTTGGGTAAGATGTATTTTTAACATCACACTGAATGGTACACTCTTCATGGGGAAAAATTTTGGATGTTTTTCCATTCTCCATTATAGCCTATGAGATTCATTAGAATGAATGGGCCCATATGGTAAGGGTTAGGGTTAGGGTTAGAGTTCAGGACACAGATATGTTCGGTTTAAAATTGGGGTCTGGTTTAGGGTTGGGTAAGATGTATTTTTAATATCACACTGAATGGTACACTATTGATGGAAAAATTTTTGGATGTTTTTCCATTCTCCATTATCACCTATGAGATTCATTAGAATGAATGGGCCCATATGGTAAGGGTTAGGGTTAGGGTTAGAGTTCAGGACACACTTAGGTTTGGGTGAATATTGGGGTTGGGTTTAGGGTTGGATAAGATGTATTTTTAATATCACACTGAATGGTAAACTCTTGATGGGGAAAAATTTTGGATGTTTTTCCATTCTCCATTATCGCCTATGAGATTCATTAGAATGAATGGGCCCATATGGTAAGGGTTAGGGTTAGGGTTAGAGTTCAGGACACACTTAGGTTTTGGTGAATATTGGGGTTGGGTTTAGGGTTGGATAAGATGTATTTTTAATATCACACTGAATGGTAAACTCTTGATGGGGAAAAATTTTGGATGTTTTTCTATTCTCCATTATAGCCTATGAGATTCATTAGAATGAATGGGCCCATATGGTAAGGGTTAGGGTTAGGGTTAGAGTTCAGGACACAGATATGTTCGGTTTAAAATTGGGGTCTGGTTTAGGGTTGGGTAAGATGTATTTTTAATATCACACTGAATGGTACACTATTGATGGAGAAAAATTTTGGATGTTTTTCCATTCTCCATTATAGCCTATGAGATTCATTAGAATGAATGGGCCCATATGGTAAGGGTTAGGGTTAGGGTTAGAGTTCAGGACACAGATATGTTCGGTTTAAAATTGGGTTCTGGTTTAGGGTTGGGTAAGATGTATTTTTAATATCACACTGAATGGTAAACTCTTGATGGGGAAAAATATTGGATGTTTTTCCATTCTCCATTATAGCCTATGAGATTCATTAGAATGAATGGGCCCATATGGTAAGGGTTAGGGTTAGGGTTAGAGTTCAGGACACAGATATGTTCGGTTTAAAATTGGGGTCTGGTTTAGGGTTGGGTAAGATGTATTTTTAATATCACACTGAATGGTACACTATTGATGGAGAAAAATTTTGGATGTTTTTCCATTCTCCATTATAGCCTATGAGATTCATTAGAATGAATGGGCCCATATGGTAAGGGTTAGGGTTAGGGTTAGAGTTCAGGACACAGATATGTTCGGTTTAAAATTGGGTTCTGGTTTAGGGTTGGGTAAGATGTATTTTTAATATCACACTGAATGGTAAACTCTTGATGGGGAAAAATATTGGATGTTTTTCCATTCTCCATTATAGCCTATGAGATTCATTAGAATGAATGGGCCCATATGGTAAGGGTTAGGGTTGGGGTTAGAGTTCAGGACACAGATATGTTCGGTTTAAAATTGGGGTCTGGTTTAGGGTTGGGTAAGATGTATTTTTAATATCACACTGAATGGTACACTATTGATGGAGAAAAATTTTGGATGTTTTTCCATTCTCCATTATAGCCTATGAGATTCATTAGAATGAATGGGCCCATATGGTAAGGGTTAGGGTTAGGGTTAGAGTTCAGGACACAGATATGTTCGGTTTAAAATTGGGTTCTGGTTTAGGGTTGGGTAAGATGTATTTTTAATATCACACTGAATGGTAAACTCTTGATGGGGAAAAATATTGGATGTTTTTCCATTCTCCATTATAGCCTATGAGATTCATTAGAATGAATGGGCCCATATGGTAAGGGTTAGGGTTAGGGTTAGAGTTCAGGACACAGATATGTTCGGTTTAAAATTGGGGTCTGGTTTAGGGTTGGGTAAGATGTATTTTTAATATCACACTGAATGGTACACTATTGATGGAGAAAAATTTTGGATGTTTTTCCATTCTCCATTATAGCCTATGAGATTCATTAGAATGAATGGGCCCATATGGTAAGGGTTAGGGTTAGGGTTAGAGTTCAGGACACAGATATGTTCGGTTTAAAATTGGGTTCTGGTTTAGGGTTGGGTAAGATGTATTTTTAATATCACACTGAATGGTAAACTCTTGATGGGGAAAAATATTGGATGTTTTTCCATTCTCCATTATAGCCTATGAGATTCATTAGAATGAATGGGCCCATATGGTAAGGGTTAGGGTTGGGGTTAGAGTTCAGGACACAGATATGTTCGGTTTAAAATTGGGGTCTGGTTTAGGGTTGGGTAAGATGTATTTTTAACATCACACTGAATGGTACACTATTGATGGAGAAAAATTTTGGATGTTTTTCCATTCTCCATTATAGCCTATGAGATTCATTAGAATGAATGGGCCCATATGGTAAGGGTTAGGGTTAGGGTTAGAGTTCAGGACACAGATATGTTCGGTTTAAAATTGGGTTCTGGTTTAGGGTTGGGTAAGATGTATTTTTAATATCACACTGAATGGTAAACTCTTGATGGGGAAAAATATTGGATGTTTTTCCATTCTCCATTATAGCCTATGAGATTCATTAGAATGAATGGGCCCATATGGTAAGGGTTAGGGTTAGGGTTAGAGTTCAGGACACAGATATGTTCGGTTTAAAATTGGGGTCTGGTTTAGGGTTGGGTAAGATGTATTTTTAATATCACACTGAATGGTACACTATTGATGGAGAAAAATTTTGGATGTTTTTCCATTCTCCATTATAGCCTATGAGATTCATTAGAATGAATGGGCCCATATGGTAAGGGTTAGGGTTAGGGTTAGAGTTCAGGACACAGATATGTTCGGTTTAAAATTGGGTTCTGGTTTAGGGTTGGGTAAGATGTATTTTTAATATCACACTGAATGGTAAACTCTTGATGGGGAAAAATATTGGATGTTTTTCCATTCTCCATTATAGCCTATGAGATTCATTAGAATGAATGGGCCCATATGGTAAGGGTTAGGGTTGGGGTTAGAGTTCAGGACACAGATATGTTCGGTTTAAAATTGGGGTCTGGTTTAGGGTTGGGTAAGATGTATTTTTAATATCACACTGAATGGTACACTATTGATGGAGAAAAATTTTGGATGTTTTTCCATTCTCCATTATAGCCTATGAGATTCATTAGAATGAATGGGCCCATATGGTAAGGGTTAGGGTTAGGGTTAGAGTTCAGGACACAGATATGTTCGGTTTAAAATTGGGTTCTGGTTTAGGGTTGGGTAAGATGTATTTTTAATATCACACTGAATGGTAAACTCTTGATGGGGAAAAATATTGGATGTTTTTCCATTCTCCATTATAGCCTATGAGATTCATTAGAATGAATGGGCCCATATGGTAAGGGTTAGGGTTAGGGTTAGAGTTCAGGACACAGATATGTTCGGTTTAAAATTGGGGTCTGGTTTAGGGTTGGGTAAGATGTATTTTTAATATCACACTGAATGGTACACTATTGATGGAGAAAAATTTTGGATGTTTTTCCATTCTCCATTATAGCCTATGAGATTCATTAGAATGAATGGGCCCATATGGTAAGGGTTAGGGTTAGGGTTAGAGTTCAGGACACAGATATGTTCGGTTTAAAATTGGGTTCTGGTTTAGGGTTGGGTAAGATGTATTTTTAATATCACACTGAATGGTAAACTCTTGATGGGGAAAAATATTGGATGTTTTTCCATTCTCCATTATAGCCTATGAGATTCATTAGAATGAATGGGCCCATATGGTAAGGGTTAGGGTTGGGGTTAGAGTTCAGGACACAGATATGTTCGGTTTAAAATTGGGGTCTGGTTTAGGGTTGGGTAAGATGTATTTTTAACATCACACTGAATGGTACACTCTTGATGGGGAAAAATTTTGGATGTTTTTCCATTCTCCATTATAGCCTATGAGATTCATTAGAATGAATGGGCCCATATGGTAAGGGTTAGGGTTAGGGTTAGAGTTCAGGACACAGATATGTTCGGTTTAAAATTGGGGTCTGGTTTAGGGTTGGGTAAGATGTATTTTTAATATCACACTGAATGGTACACTATTGATGGAAAAATTTTTGGATGTTTTTCCATTCTCCATTATCACCTATGAGATTCATTAGAATGAATGGGCCCATATGGTAAGGGTTAGGGTTAGGGTTAGAGTTCAGGACACACTTAGGTTTGGGTGAATATTGGGGTTGGGTTTAGGGTTGGATAAGATGTATTTTTAATATCACACTGAATGGTAAACTCTTGATGGGGAAAAATTTTGGATGTTTTTCCATTCTCCATTATCGCCTATGAGATTCATTAGAATGAATGGGCCCATATGGTAAGGGTTAGGGTTAGGGTTAGAGTTCAGGACACACTTAGGTTTTGGTGAATATTGGGGTTGGGTTTAGGGTTGGATAAGATGTATTTTTAATATCACACTGAATGGTAAACTCTTGATGGGGAAAAATTTTGGATGTTTTTCCATTCTCCATTATAGCCTATGAGATTCATTAGAATGAATGGGCCCATATGGTAAGGGTTAGGGTTAGGGTTAGAGTTCAGGACACAGATATGTTCGGTTTAAAATTGGGGTCTGGTTTAGGGTTGGGTAAGATGTATTTTTAATATCACACTGAATGGTAAACTCTTGATGGGGAAAAATATTGGATGTTTTTCCATTCTCCATTATAGCCTATGAGATTCATTAGAATGAATGGGCCCATATGGTAAGGGTTAGGGTTAGGGTTAGAGTTCAGGACACAGATATGTTCGGTTTAAAATTGGGTTCTGGTTTAGGGTTGGGTAAGATGTATTTTTAATATCACACTGAATGGTAAACTCTTGATGGGGAAAAATATTGGATGTTTTTCCATTCTCCATTATAGCCTATGAGATTCATTAGAATGAATGGGCCCATATGGTAAGGGTTAGGGTTAGGGTTAGAGTTCAGGACACAGATATGTTCGGTTTAAAATTGGGGTCTGGTTTAGGGTTGGGTAAGATGTATTTTTAATATCACACTGAATGGTACACTATTGATGGAGAAAAATTTTGGATGTTTTTCCATTCTCCATTATAGCCTATGAGATTCATTAGAATGAATGGGCCCATATGGTAAGGGTTAGGGTTAGGGTTAGAGTTCAGGACACAGATATGTTCGGTTTAAAATTGGGTTCTGGTTTAGGGTTGGGTAAGATGTATTTTTAATATCACACTGAATGGTAAACTCTTGATGGGGAAAAATATTGGATGTTTTTCCATTCTCCATTATAGCCTATGAGATTCATTAGAATGAATGGGCCCATATGGTAAGGGTTAGGGTTGGGGTTAGAGTTCAGGACACAGATATGTTCGGTTTAAAATTGGGGTCTGGTTTAGGGTTGGGTAAGATGTATTTTTAACATCACACTGAATGGTACACTCTTGATGGGGAAAAATTTTGGATGTTTTTCCATTCTCCATTATAGCCTATGAGATTCATTAGAATGAATGGGCCCATATGGTAAGGGTTAGGGTTAGGGTTAGAGTTCAGGACACAGATATGTTCGGTTTAAAATTGGGGTCTGGTTTAGGGTTGGGTAAGATGTATTTTTAATATCACACTGAATGGTACACTATTGATGGAAAATTTTTTGGATGTTTTTCCATTCTCCATTATCACCTATGAGATTCATTAGAATGAATGGGCCCATATGGTAAGGGTTAGGGTTAGGGTTAGAGTTCAGGACACACTTAGGTTTGGGTGAATATTGGGGTTGGGTTTAGGGTTGGATAAGATGTATTTTTAATATCACACTGAATGGTAAACTCTTGATGGGGAAAAATTTTGGATGTTTTTCCATTCTCCATTATCGCCTATGAGATTCATTAGAATGAATGGGCCCATATGGTAAGGGTTAGGGTTAGGGTTAGAGTTCAGGACACACTTAGGTTTTGGTGAATATTGGGGTTGGGTTTAGGGTTGGATAAGATGTATTTTTAATATCACACTGAATGGTAAACTCTTGATGGGGAAAAATTTTGGATGTTTTTCTATTCTCCATTATAGCCTATGAGATTCATTAGAATGAATGGGCCCATATGGTAAGGGTTAGGGTTAGGGTTAGAGTTCAGGACACAGATATGTTCGGT
Organism: Heteronotia binoei; assembly: GCF_032191835.1. Taxonomy (NCBI): domain Eukaryota; kingdom Metazoa; phylum Chordata; class Lepidosauria; order Squamata; family Gekkonidae; genus Heteronotia; species Heteronotia binoei. Next base: position 19,690,932 of record NC_083235.1, on the reverse strand, counting down.
TTAAAATTGGGGTCTGGTTTAGGGTTGGGTAAGATGTATTTTTAATATCACACTGAATGGTACACTATTGATGGAGAAAAATTTTGGATGTTTTTCCATTCTCCATTATAGCCTATGAGATTCATTAGAATGAATGGGCCCATATGGTAAGGGTTAGGGTTAGGGTTAGAGTTCAGGACACAGATATGTTCGGTTTAAAATTGGGTTCTGGTTTAGGGTTGGGTAAGATGTATTTTTAATATCACACTGAATGGTAAACTCTTGATGGGGAAAAATATTGGATGTTTTTCCATTCTCCATTATAGCCTATGAGATTCATTAGAATGAATGGGCCCATATGGTAAGGGTTAGGGTTAGGGTTAGAGTTCAGGACACAGATATGTTCGGTTTAAAATTGGGGTCTGGTTTAGGGTTGGGTAAGATGTATTTTTAATATCACACTGAATGGTACACTATTGATGGAGAAAAATTTTGGATGTTTTTCCATTCTCCATTATAGCCTATGAGATTCATTAGAATGAATGGGCCCATATGGTAAGGGTTAGGGTTAGGGTTAGAGTTCAGGACACAGATATGTTCGGTTTAAAATTGGGTTCTGGTTTAGGGTTGGGTAAGATGTATTTTTAATATCACACTGAATGGTAAACTCTTGATGGGGAAAAATATTGGATGTTTTTCCATTCTCCATTATAGCCTATGAGATTCATTAGAATGAATGGGCCCATATGGTAAGGGTTAGGGTTGGGGTTAGAGTTCAGGACACAGATATGTTCGGTTTAAAATTGGGGTCTGGTTTAGGGTTGGGTAAGATGTATTTTTAATATCACACTGAATGGTACACTATTGATGGAGAAAAATTTTGGATGTTTTTCCATTCTCCATTATAGCCTATGAGATTCATTAGAATGAATGGGCCCATATGGTAAGGGTTAGGGTTAGGGTTAGAGTTCAGGACACAGATATGTTCGGTTTAAAATTGGGTTCTGGTTTAGGGTTGGGTAAGATGTATTTTTAATATCACACTGAATGGTAAACTCTTGATGGGGAAAAATATTGGATGTTTTTCCATTCTCCATTATAGCCTATGAGATTCATTAGAATGAATGGGCCCATATGGTAAGGGTTAGGGTTAGGGTTAGAGTTCAGGACACAGATATGTTCGGTTTAAAATTGGGGTCTGGTTTAGGGTTGGGTAAGATGTATTTTTAATATCACACTGAATGGTACACTATTGATGGAGAAAAATTTTGGATGTTTTTCCATTCTCCATTATAGCCTATGAGATTCATTAGAATGAATGGGCCCATATGGTAAGGGTTAGGGTTAGGGTTAGAGTTCAGGACACAGATATGTTCGGTTTAAAATTGGGTTCTGGTTTAGGGTTGGGTAAGATGTATTTTTAATATCACACTGAATGGTAAACTCTTGATGGGGAAAAATATTGGATGTTTTTCCATTCTCCATTATAGCCTATGAGATTCATTAGAATGAATGGGCCCATATGGTAAGGGTTAGGGTTGGGGTTAGAGTTCAGGACACAGATATGTTCGGTTTAAAATTGGGGTCTGGTTTAGGGTTGGGTAAGATGTATTTTTAACATCACACTGAATGGTACACTATTGATGGAGAAAAATTTTGGATGTTTTTCCATTCTCCATTATAGCCTATGAGATTCATTAGAATGAATGGGCCCATATGGTAAGGGTTAGGGTTAGGGTTAGAGTTCAGGACACAGATATGTTCGGTTTAAAATTGGGTTCTGGTTTAGGGTTGGGTAAGATGTATTTTTAATATCACACTGAATGGTAAACTCTTGATGGGGAAAAATATTGGATGTTTTTCCATTCTCCATTATAGCCTATGAGATTCATTAGAATGAATGGGCCCATATGGTAAGGGTTAGGGTTAGGGTTAGAGTTCAGGACACAGATATGTTCGGTTTAAAATTGGGGTCTGGTTTAGGGTTGGGTAAGATGTATTTTTAATATCACACTGAATGGTACACTATTGATGGAGAAAAATTTTGGATGTTTTTCCATTCTCCATTATAGCCTATGAGATTCATTAGAATGAATGGGCCCATATGGTAAGGGTTAGGGTTAGGGTTAGAGTTCAGGACACAGATATGTTCGGTTTAAAATTGGGTTCTGGTTTAGGGTTGGGTAAGATGTATTTTTAATATCACACTGAATGGTAAACTCTTGATGGGGAAAAATATTGGATGTTTTTCCATTCTCCATTATAGCCTATGAGATTCATTAGAATGAATGGGCCCATATGGTAAGGGTTAGGGTTGGGGTTAGAGTTCAGGACACAGATATGTTCGGTTTAAAATTGGGGTCTGGTTTAGGGTTGGGTAAGATGTATTTTTAATATCACACTGAATGGTACACTATTGATGGAGAAAAATTTTGGATGTTTTTCCATTCTCCATTATAGCCTATGAGATTCATTAGAATGAATGGGCCCATATGGTAAGGGTTAGGGTTAGGGTTAGAGTTCAGGACACAGATATGTTCGGTTTAAAATTGGGTTCTGGTTTAGGGTTGGGTAAGATGTATTTTTAATATCACACTGAATGGTAAACTCTTGATGGGGAAAAATATTGGATGTTTTTCCATTCTCCATTATAGCCTATGAGATTCATTAGAATGAATGGGCCCATATGGTAAGGGTTAGGGTTAGGGTTAGAGTTCAGGACACAGATATGTTCGGTTTAAAATTGGGGTCTGGTTTAGGGTTGGGTAAGATGTATTTTTAATATCACACTGAATGGTACACTATTAATGGAGAAAAATTTTGGATGTTTTTCCATTCTCCATTATAGCCTATGAGATTCATTAGAATGAATGGGCCCATATGGTAAGGGTTAGGGTTAGGGTTAGAGTTCAGGACACAGATATGTTCGGTTTAAAATTGGGTTCTGGTTTAGGGTTGGGTAAGATGTATTTTTAATATCACACTGAATGGTAAACTCTTGATGGGGAAAAATATTGGATGTTTTTCCATTCTCCATTATAGCCTATGAGATTCATTAGAATGAATGGGCCCATATGGTAAGGGTTAGGGTTGGGGTTAGAGTTCAGGACACAGATATGTTCGGTTTAAAATTGGGGTCTGGTTTAGGGTTGGGTAAGATGTATTTTTAACATCACACTGAATGGTACACTCTTGATGGGGAAAAATTTTGGATGTTTTTCCATTCTCCATTATAGCCTATGAGATTCATTAGAATGAATGGGCCCATATGGTAAGGGTTAGGGTTAGAGTTCAGGACACAGATATGTTCGGTTTAAAATTGGGGTCTGGTTTAGGGTTGGGTAAGATGTATTTTTAATATCACACTGAATGGTACACTATTGATGGAAAAATTTTTGGATGTTTTTCCATTCTCCATTATCACCTATGAGATTCATTAGAATGAATGGGCCCATATGGTAAGGGTTAGGGTTAGGGTTAGAGTTCAGGACACACTTAGGTTTGGGTGAATATTGGGGTTGGGTTTAGGGTTGGATAAGATGTATTTTTAATATCACACTGAATGGTAAACTCTTGATGGGGAAAAATTTTGGATGTTTTTCCATTCTCCATTATCGCCTATGAGATTCATTAGAATGAATGGGCCCATATGGTAAGGGTTAGGGTTAGGGTTAGAGTTCAGGACACACTTAGGTTTTGGTGAATATTGGGGTTGGGTTTAGGGTTGGATAAGATGTATTTTTAATATCACACTGAATGGTAAACTCTTGATGGGGAAAAATTTTGGATGTTTTTCCATTCTCCATTATAGCCTATGAGATTCATTAGAATGAATGGGCCCATATGGTAAGGGTTAGGGTTAGGGTTAGAGTTCAGGACACAGATATGTTCGGTTTAAAATTGGGGTCTGGTTTAGGGTTGGGTAAGATGTATTTTTAATATCACACTGAATGGTAAACTCTTGATGGGGAAAAATATTGGATGTTTTTCCATTCTCCATTATAGCCTATGAGATTCATTAGAATGAATGGGCCCATATGGTAAGGGTTAGGGTTAGGGTTAGAGTTCAGGACACAGATATGTTCGGTTTAAAATTGGGTTCTGGTTTAGGGTTGGGTAAGATGTATTTTTAATATCACACTGAATGGTAAACTCTTGATGGGGAAAAATATTGGATGTTTTTCCATTCTCCATTATAGCCTATGAGATTCATTAGAATGAATGGGCCCATATGGTAAGGGTTAGGGTTAGGGTTAGAGTTCAGGACACAGATATGTTCGGTTTAAAATTGGGGTCTGGTTTAGGGTTGGGTAAGATGTATTTTTAATATCACACTGAATGGTACACTATTGATGGAGAAAAATTTTGGATGTTTTTCCATTCTCCATTATAGCCTATGAGATTCATTAGAATGAATGGGCCCATATGGTAAGGGTTAGGGTTAGGGTTAGAGTTCAGGACACAGATATGTTCGGTTTAAAATTGGGTTCTGGTTTAGGGTTGGGTAAGATGTATTTTTAATATCACACTGAATGGTAAACTCTTGATGGGGAAAAATATTGGATGTTTTTCCATTCTCCATTATAGCCTATGAGATTCATTAGAATGAATGGGCCCATATGGTAAGGGTTAGGGTTGGGGTTAGAGTTCAGGACACAGATATGTTCGGTTTAAAATTGGGGTCTGGTTTAGGGTTGGGTAAGATGTATTTTTAACATCACACTGAATGGTACACTCTTGATGGGGAAAAATTTTGGATGTTTTTCCATTCTCCATTATAGCCTATGAGATTCATTAGAATGAATGGGCCCATATGGTAAGGGTTAGGGTTAGGGTTAGAGTTCAGGACACAGATATGTTCGGTTTAAAATTGGGGTCTGGTTTAGGGTTGGGTAAGATGTATTTTTAATATCACACTGAATGGTACACTATTGATGGAAAATTTTTTGGATGTTTTTCCATTCTCCATTATCACCTATGAGATTCATTAGAATGAATGGGCCCATATGGTAAGGGTTAGGGTTAGGGTTAGAGTTCAGGACACACTTAGGTTTGGGTGAATATTGGGGTTGGGTTTAGGGTTGGATAAGATGTATTTTTAATATCACACTGAATGGTAAACTCTTGATGGGGAAAAATTTTGGATGTTTTTCCATTCTCCATTATCGCCTATGAGATTCATTAGAATGAATGGGCCCATATGGTAAGGGTTAGGGTTAGGGTTAGAGTTCAGGACACACTTAGGTTTTGGTGAATATTGGGGTTGGGTTTAGGGTTGGATAAGATGTATTTTTAATATCACACTGAATGGTAAACTCTTGATGGGGAAAAATTTTGGATGTTTTTCCATTCTCCATTATAGCCTATGACATTCATTAGAATGAATGGGCCCATATGGTAAGGGTTAGGGTTAGGGTTAGAGTTCAGGACACACTTATGTTTGGGTGAATATTGGGGTCTGGTTTCGGGTTGGGTAAGATGTATTTTTAATATCACACTGAATGGTACACTATTGATGGTGAAAAATTTTGGATGTTTTTCCATTCTCCATTATAGCCTATGAGATTCATTAGAATGAATGGGCACATATGGTAAGGGTTAGGTTTAGGGTTAGAGTTCAGGACACACTTAGGTTTGGGTGAATATTGGGGTTGGGTTTAGGGTTGGATAAGATGTATTTTTAATATCACACTGAATGGTACACTCTTGATGGGGAAAAATTTTGGATGTTTTTCCATTCTCCATTATAGCCTATGAGATTCATTAGAATGAATGGGCCCATATGGTAAGGGTTAGGGTTAGGGTTAGAGTTCAGGACACACTTATGTTTGGGTGAATATTGGGGTTGGGTTTAGGGTTGGATAACATGTATTTTTAATATCACACTGAATGGTAAACTCTTGATGGGGAAAAATTTTGGATGTTTTTCCATTCTCCATTATAGCCTATGAGATTCATTAGAATGAATGGGCCCATATGGTAAGGGTTAGGGTTAGGGTTAGAGTTCAGGACACAGATATGTTCGGTTTAAAATTGGGGTTTGGTTTAGGGTTGGGTAAGATGTATTTTTAATATCACACTGAATGGTAAACTCTTGATGGGGAAAAATATTGGATGTTTTTCCATTCTCCATTATAGCCTATGAGATTCATTAGAATGAATGGGCCCATATGGTAAGGGTTAGGGTTGGGGTTAGAGTTCAGGACACAGATATGTTCGGTTTAAAATTGGGGTCTGGTTTAGGGTTGGGTAAGATGTATTTTTAACATCACACTGAATGGTACACTCTTGATGGGGAAAAATTTTGGATGTTTTTCCATTCTCCATTATAGCCTATGAGATTCATTAGAATGGATGGGCCCATATGGTAAGGGTTAGGGTTAGGGTTAGAGTTCAGGACAGATATGTTCGGTTTAAAATTGGGGTCTGGTTTAGGGTTGGGTAAGATGTATTTTTAATATCACACTGAATGGTACACTATTGATGGAAAAAATTTTGGATGTTTTTCCATTCTCCATTATCACCTATGAGATTCATTAGAATGAATGGGCCCATATGGTAAGGGTTAGGGTTAGGGTTAGAGTTCAGGACACACTTAGGTTTGGGTGAATATTGGGGTTGGGTTTAGGGTTGGATAAGATGTATTTTTAATATCACACTGAATGGTACACTCTTGATGGGGAAAAATTTTGGATGTTTTTCCATTCTCCATTATAGCCTATGAGATTCATTAGAATGAATGGGCCCATATGGTAAGGGTTAGGGTTAGGGTTAGAGTTCAGGACACACTTATGTTTGGGTGAATATTGGGGTTGGGTTTAGGGTTGGATAACATGTATTTTTAATATCACACTGAATGGTAAACTCTTGATGGGGAAAAATTTTGGATGTTTTTCCATTCTCCATTATAGCCTATGAGATTCATTAGAATGAATGGGCCCATATGGTAAGGGTTAGGGTTAGGGTTAGAGTTCAGGACACAGATATGTTCGGTTTAAAATTGGGGTCTGGTTTAGCGTTGGGTAAGATGTATTTTTAATATCACACTGAATGGTACACTATTGATGGAGAAAAATTTTGGATGTTTTTCCATTCTCCATTATAGCCTATGAGATTCATTAGAATGAATGGGCCCATATGGTAAGGGTTAGGTTTAGGGTTAGAGTTCAGGACACACTTAGGTTTGGGTGAATATTGGGGTTGGGTTTAGGGTTGGGTAAGATGTATTTTTAATATCACACTGAATGGTACACTATTGATGGAGAAAAATTTTGGATGTTTTTCCATTCTCCATTATAGCCTATGAGATTCATTAGAATGAATGGGCCCATATGGTAAGTGTTAGGGTTAGGGTTAGAGTTCAGGACACAGATATGTTCGGTTTAAAATTGGGTTCTGGTTTAGGGTTGGGTAAGATGTATTTTTAATATCACACTGAATGGTAAACTCTTGATGGGGAAAAATATTGGATGTTTTTCCATTCTCCATTATAGCCTATGAGATTCATTAGAATGAATGGGCCCATATGGTAAGGGTTAGGGTTAGGGTTAGGGTTCAGGACAGATATGTTCGGTTTAAAATTGGGGTCTGGTTTAGGGTTGGGTAAGATGTATTTTTAATATCACACTGAATGGTACACTATTGATGGAGAAAAATTTTGGATGTTTTTCCATTCTCCATTATCGCCTATGAGATTCATTAGAATGAATGGGCCCATATGGTAAGGGTTAGGGTTAGGGTTAGAGTTCAGGACACACTTAGGTTTGGGTGAATGTTGGGGTTGGGTTTAGAGTTGGATAAGATGTATTTTTAATATCACACTGAATGGTAAACTCTTGATGGGGAAAAATTTTGGATGTTTTTCCATTCTCCATTATAGCCTATGACATTCATTAGAATGAATGGGCCCATATGGTAAGGGTTAGGGTTAGGGTTAGGGTTAGAGTTCAGGACACTCTTATGTTTGGGTGAATATTGGGGTCTGGTTTAGGGTTGGGTAAGATGTATTTTTAATATCACACTGAATGGTAAACTCTTGATGGGGAAAAATTTTGGATGTTTTTCCATTCTCCATTATAGCCTATGAGATTCATTAGAATGAATGGGCCCATATGGTAAGGGTTAGGGTTAGGGTTAGAGTTCAGGACAGATATGTTCGGTTTAAAATTGGGGTCTGGTTTAGGGTTGGGTAAGATGTATTTTTAATATCACACTGAATGGTACACTATTGATGGAAAAAATTTTGGATGTTTTTCCATTCTCCATTATCACCTATGAGATTCATTAGAATGAATGGGCCCATATGGTAAGGGTTAGGGTTAGGGTTAGAGTGCAGGACACACTTAGGTTTGGGTGAATATTGGGGTTGGGTTTAGGGTTGGATAAGATGTATTTTTAATATCACACTGAATGGTAAACTCTTGATGGGGAAAAATTTTGGATGTTTTTCCATTCTCCATTATCGCCTATGAGATTCATTAGAATGAATGGGCCCATATGGTAAGGGTTAGGGTTAGGGTTAGAGTTCAGGACACACTTATGTTTGGGTGAATATTGGGGTCTGGTTTATGGTTGGGTAAGATGTATTTTTAATATCACACTGAATGGTACACTATTGATGGAGAAAAATTTTGGATGTTTTTCCATTCTCCATTATAGCCTATGAGATTCATTAGAATGAATGGGCCCATATGGTAAGGGTTAGGTTTAGGGTTAGAGTTCAGGACACACTTAGGTTTGGGTGAATATTGGGGTTGGGTTTAGGGTTGGATAAGATGTATTTTTAATATCACACTGAATGGTACACTCTTGATGGGGAAAAATTTTGGATGTTTTTCCATTCTCCATTATAGCCTATGAGATTCATTAGAATGAATGGGCCCATATGGTAAGGGTTAGGGTTAGGGTTAGAGTTCAGGACACAGATATGTTCGGTTTAAAATTGGGTTCTGGTTTAGGGTTGGGTAAGATGTATTTTTAATATCACACTGAATGGTAAACTCTTGATGGGGAAAAATATTGGATGTTTTTCCATTCTCCATTATAGCCTATGAGATTCATTAGAATGAATGGGCCCATATGGTAAGGGTTAGGGTTGGGGTTAGAGTTCAGGACACAGATATGTTCGGTTTAAAATTGGGGTCTGGTTTAGGGTTGGGTAAGATGTATTTTTAACATCACACTGAATGGTACACTCTTGATGGGGAAAAATTTTGGATGTTTTTCCATTCTCCATTATAGCCTATGAGATTCATTAGAATGAATGGGCCCATATGGTAAGGGTTAGGGTTAGGGTTAGAGTTCAGGACACAGATATGTTCGGTTTAAAATTGGGGTCTGGTTTAGGGTTGGGTAAGATGTATTTTTAATATCACACTGAATGGTACACTATTGATGGAAAAATTTTTGGATGTTTTTCCATTCTCCATTATCACCTATGAGATTCATTAGAATGAATGGGCCCATATGGTAAGGGTTAGGGTTAGGGTTAGAGTTCAGGACACACTTAGGTTTGGGTGAATATTGGGGTTGGGTTTAGGGTTGGATAAGATGTATTTTTAATATCACACTGAATGGTAAACTCTTGATGGGGAAAAATTTTGGATGTTTTTCCATTCTCCATTATCGCCTATGAGATTCATTAGAATGAATGGGCCCATATGGTAAGGGTTAGGGTTAGGGTTAGAGTTCAGGACACACTTAGGTTTTGGTGAATATTGGGGTTGGGTTTAGGGTTGGATAAGATGTATTTTTAATATCACACTGAACGGTAAACTCTTGATGGGGAAAAATTTTGGATGTTTTTCCATTCTCCATTATAGCCTATGACATTCATTAGAATGAATGGGCCCATATGGTAAGGGTTAGGGTTAGGGTTAGAGTTCAGGACACACTTATGTTTGGGTGAATATTGGGGTCTGGTTTCGGGTTGGGTAAGATGTATTTTTAATATCACACTGAATGGTACACTATTGATGGTGAAAAATTTTGGATGTTTTTCCATTCTCCATTATAGCCTATGAGATTCATTAGAATGAATGGGCACATATGGTAAGGGTTAGGTTTAGGGTTAGAGTTCAGGACACACTTAGGTTTGGGTGAATATTGGGGTTGGGTTTAGGGTTGGATAAGATGTATTTTTAATATCACACTGAATGGTACACTCTTGATGGGGAAAAATTTTGGATGTTTTTCCATTCTCCATTATAGCCTATGAGATTCATTAGAATGAATGGGCCCATATGGTAAGGGTTAGGGTTAGGGTTAGAGTTCAGGACACACTTATGTTTGGGTGAATATTGGGGTTGGGTTTAGGGTTGGATAACATGTATTTTTAATATCACACTGAATGGTAAACTCTTGATGGGGAAAAATTTTGGATGTTTTTCCATTCTCCATTATAGCCTATGAGATTCATTAGAATGAATGGGCCCATATGGTAAGGGTTAGGGTTAGGGTTAGAGTTCAGGACACAGATATGTTCGGTTTAAAATTGGGGTCTGGTTTAGGGTTGGGTAAGATGTATTTTTAATATCACACTGAATGGTACACTATTGATGGAAAAATTTTTGGATGTTTTTCCATTCTCCATTATCACCTATGAGATTCATTAGAATGAATGGGCCCATATGGTAAGGGTTAGGGTTAGGGTTAGAGTTCAGGACACACTTAGGTTTGGGTGAATATTGGGGTTGGGTTTAGGGTTGGATAAGATGTATTTTTAATATCACACTGAATGGTAAACTCTTGATGGGGAAAAATTTTGGATGTTTTTCCATTCTCCATTATCGCCTATGAGATTCATTAGAATGAATGGGCCCATATGGTAAGGGTTAGGGTTAGGGTTAGAGTTCAGGACACACTTAGGTTTTGGTGAATATTGGGGTTGGGTTTAGGGTTGGATAAGATGTATTTTTAATATCACACTGAACGGTAAACTCTTGATGGGGAAAAATTTTGGATGTTTTTCCATTCTCCATTATAGCCTATGACATTCATTAGAATGAATGGGCCCATATGGTAAGGGTTAGGGTTAGGGTTAGAGTTCAGGACACACTTATGTTTGGGTGAATATTGGGGTCTGGTTTCGGGTTGGGTAAGATGTATTTTTAATATCACACTGAATGGTACACTATTGATGGTGAAAAATTTTGGATGTTTTTCCATTCTCCATTATAGCCTATGAGATTCATTAGAATGAATGGGCACATATGGTAAGGGTTAGGTTTAGGGTTAGAGTTCAGGACACACTTAGGTTTGGGTGAATATTGGGGTTGGGTTTAGGGTTGGATAAGATGTATTTTTAATATCACACTGAATGGTACACTCTTGATGGGGAAAAATTTTGGATGTTTTTCCATTCTCCATTATAGCCTATGAGATTCATTAGAATGAATGGGCCCATATGGTAAGGGTTAGGGTTAGGGTTAGAGTTCAGGACACACTTATGTTTGGGTGAATATTGGGGTTGGGTTTAGGGTTGGATAACATGTATTTTTAATATCACACTGAATGGTAAACTCTTGATGGGGAAAAATTTTGGATGTTTTTCCATTCTCCATTATAGCCTATGAGATTCATTAGAATGAATGGGCCCATATGGTAAGGGTTAGGGTTAGGGTTAGAGTTCAGGACACAGATATGTTCGGTTTAAAATTGGGGTCTGGTTTAGGGTTGGGTAAGATGTATTTTTAATATCACACTGAATGGTACACTATTGATGGAAAAATTTTTGGATGTTTTTCCATTCTCCATTATCACCTATGAGATTCATTAGAATGAATGGGCCCATATGGTAAGGGTTAGGGTTAGGGTTAGAGTTCAGGACACACTTAGGTTTGGGTGAATATTGGGGTTGGGTTTAGGGTTGGATAAGATGTATTTTTAATATCACACTGAATGGTAAACTCTTGATGGGGAAAAATTTTGGATGTTTTTCCATTCTCCATTATCGCCTATGAGATTCATTAGAATGAATGGGCCCATATGGTAAGGGTTAGGGTTAGGGTTAGAGTTCAGGACACACTTAGGTTTTGGTGAATATTGGGGTTGGGTTTAGGGTTGGATAAGATGTATTTTTAATATCACACTGAATGGTAAACTCTTGATGGGGAAAAATTTTGGATGTTTTTCCATTCTCCATTATAGCCTATGACATTCATTAGAATGAATGGGCCCATATGGTAAGGGTTAGGGTTAGGGTTAGAGTTCAGGACACACTTATGTTTGGGTGAATATTGGGGTCTGGTTTCGGGTTGGGTAAGATGTATTTTTAATATCACACTGAATGGTACACTATTGATGGTGAAAAATTTTGGATGTTTTTCCATTCTCCATTATAGCCTATGAGATTCATTAGAATGAATGGGCACATATGGTAAGGGTTAGGTTTAGGGTTAGAGTTCAGGACACACTTAGGTTTGGGTGAATATTGGGGTTGGGTTTAGGGTTGGATAAGATGTATTTTTAATATCACACTGAATGGTACACTCTTGATGGGGAAAAATTTTGGATGTTTTTCCATTCTCCATTATAGCCTATGAGATTCATTAGAATGAATGGGCCCATATGGTAAGGGTTAGGGTTAGGGTTAGAGTTCAGGACACACTTATGTTTGGGTGAATATTGGGGTTGGGTTTAGGGTTGGATAACATGTATTTTTAATATCACACTGAATGGTAAACTCTTGATGGGGAAAAATTTTGGATGTTTTTCCATTCTCCATTATAGCCTATGAGATTCATTAGAATGAATGGGCCCATATGGTAAGGGTTAGGGTTAGGGTTAGAGTTCAGGACACAGATATGTTCGGTTTAAAATTGGGGTCTGGTTTAGGGTTGGGTAAGATGTATTTTTAATATCACACTGAATGGTAAACTCTTGATGGGGAAAAATATTGGATGTTTTTCCATTCTCCATTATAGCCTATGAGATTCATTAGAATGAATGGGCCCATATGGTAAGGGTTAGGGTTGGGGTTAGAGTTCAGGACACAGATATGTTCGGTTTAAAATTGGGGTCTGGTTTAGGGTTGGGTAAGATGTATTTTTAACATCACACTGAATGGTACACTCTTGATGGGGAAAAATTTTGGATGTTTTTCCATTCTCCATTATAGCCTATGAGATTCATTAGAATGGATGGGCCCATATGGTAAGGGTTAGGGTTAGGGTTAGAGTTCAGGACACAGATATGTTCGGTTTAAAATTGGGGTCTGGTTTAGGGTTGGGTAAGATGTATTTTTAATATCACACTGAATGGTACACTATTGATGGTGAAAAATTTTGGATGTTTTTCCATTCTCCATTATAGCCTATGAGATTCATTAGAATGAATGGGCACATATGGTAAGGGTTAGGTTTAGGGTTAGAGTTCAGGACACACTTAGGTTTGGGTGAATATTGGGGTTGGGTTTAGGGTTGGATAAGATGTATTTTTAATATCACACTGAATGGTACACTCTTGATGGGGAAAAATTTTGGATGTTTTTCCATTCTCCATTATAGCCTATGAGATTCATTAGAATGAATGGGCCCATATGGTAAGGGTTAGGGTTAGGGTTAGAGTTCAGGACACACTTATGTTTGGGTGAATATTGGGGTTGGGTTTAGGGTTGGATAACATGTATTTTTAATATCACACTGAATGGTAAACTCTTGATGGGGAAAAATTTTGGATGTTTTTCCATTCTCCATTATAGCCTATGAGATTCATTAGAATGAATGGGCCCATATGGTAAGGGTTAGGGTTAGGGTTAGAGTTCAGGACACAGATATGTTCGGTTTAAAATTGGGGTCTGGTTTAGGGTTGGGTAAGATGTATTTTTAATATCACACTGAATGGTACACTATTGATGGAAAAATTTTTGGATGTTTTTCCATTCTCCATTATCACCTATGAGATTCATTAGAATGAATGGGCCCATATGGTAAGGGTTAGGGTTAGGGTTAGAGTTCAGGACACACTTAGGTTTGGGTGAATATTGGGGTTGGGTTTAGGGTTGGATAAGATGTATTTTTAATATCACACTGAATGGTAAACTCTTGATGGGGAAAAATTTTGGATGTTTTTCCATTCTCCATTATCGCCTATGAGATTCATTAGAATGAATGGGCCCATATGGTAAGGGTTAGGGTTAGGGTTAGAGTTCAGGACACACTTAGGTTTTGGTGAATATTGGGGTTGGGTTTAGGGTTGGATAAGATGTATTTTTAATATCACACTGAATGGTAAACTCTTGATGGGGAAAAATTTTGGATGTTTTTCCATTCTCCATTATAGCCTATGACATTCATTAGAATGAATGGGCCCATATGGTAAGGGTTAGGGTTAGGGTTAGAGTTCAGGACACACTTATGTTTGGGTGAATATTGGGGTCTGGTTTCGGGTTGGGTAAGATGTATTTTTAATATCACACTGAATGGTACACTATTGATGGTGAAAAATTTTGGATGTTTTTCCATTCTCCATTATAGCCTATGAGATTCATTAGAATGAATGGGCACATATGGTAAGGGTTAGGTTTAGGGTTAGAGTTCAGGACACACTTAGGTTTGGGTGAATATTGGGTCTGGTTTAGGGTTGGGTAAGATGTATTTTTAATATCACACTGAATGGTACACTATTGATGGAGAAAAATTTTGGATGTTTTTCCATTCTCCATTATAGCCTATGAGATTCATTAGAATGAATGGGCCCATATGGTAAGGGTTAGGGTTAGGGTTAGAGTTCAGGACACAGATATGTTCGGTTTAAAATTGGGTTCTGGTTTAGGGTTGGGTAAGATGTATTTTTAATATCACACTGAATGGTAAACTCTTGATGGGGAAAAATATTGGATGTTTTTCCATTCTCCATTATAGCCTATGAGATTCATTAGAATGAATGGGCCCATATGGTAAGGGTTAGGGTTGGGGTTAGAGTTCAGGACACAGATATGTTCGGTTTAAAATTGGGGTCTGGTTTAGGGTTGGGTAAGATGTATTTTTAACATCACACTGAATGGTACACTCTTGATGGGGAAAAATTTTGGATGTTTTTCCATTCTCCATTATAGCCTATGAGATTCATTAGAATGAATGGGCCCATATGGTAAGGGTTAGGGTTAGGGTTAGAGTTCAGGACACAGATATGTTCGGTTTAAAATTGGGGTCTGGTTTAGGGTTGGGTAAGATGTATTTTTAATATCACACTGAATGGTACACTATTGATGGAAAATTTTTTGGATGTTTTTCCATTCTCCATTATCACCTATGAGATTCATTAGAATGAATGGGCCCATATGGTAAGGGTTAGGGTTAGGGTTAGAGTTCAGGACACACTTAGGTTTGGGTGAATATTGGGGTTGGGTTTAGGGTTGGATAAGATGTATTTTTAATATCACACTGAATGGTAAACTCTTGATGGGGAAAAATTTTGGATGTTTTTCCATTCTCCATTATCGCCTATGAGATTCATTAGAATGAATGGGCCCATATGGTAAGGGTTAGGGTTAGGGTTAGAGTTCAGGACACACTTAGGTTTTGGTGAATATTGGGGTTGGGTTTAGGGTTGGATAAGATGTATTTTTAATATCACACTGAATGGTAAACTCTTGATGGGGAAAAATTTTGGATGTTTTTCCATTCTCCATTATAGCCTATGACATTCATTAGAATGAATGGGCCCATATGGTAAGGGTTAGGGTTAGGGTTAGAGTTCAGGACACACTTATGTTTGGGTGAATATTGGGGTCTGGTTTCGGGTTGGGTAAGATGTATTTTTAATATCACACTGAATGGTACACTATTGATGGTGAAAAATTTTGGATGTTTTTCCATTCTCCATTATAGCCTATGAGATTCATTAGAATGAATGGGCACATATGGTAAGGGTTAGGTTTAGGGTTAGAGTTCAGGACACACTTAGGTTTGGGTGAATATTGGGGTTGGGTTTAGGGTTGGATAAGATGTATTTTTAATATCACACTGAATGGTACACTCTTGATGGGGAAAAATTTTGGATGTTTTTCCATTCTCCATTATAGCCTATGAGATTCATTAGAATGAATGGGCCCATATGGTAAGGGTTAGGGTTAGGGTTAGAGTTCAGGACACACTTATGTTTGGGTGAATATTGGGGTTGGGTTTAGGGTTGGATAACATGTATTTTTAATATCACACTGAATGGTAAACTCTTGATGGGGAAAAATTTTGGATGTTTTTGCATTCTCCATTATAGCCTATGAGATTCATTAGAATGAATGGGCCCATATGGTAAGGGTTAGGGTTAGGGTTAGAGTTCAGGACACAGATATGTTCGGTTTAAAATTGGGGTCTGGTTTAGGGTTGGGTAAGATGTATTTTTAATATCACACTGAATGGTAAACTCTTGATGGGGAAAAATATTGGATGTTTTTCCATTCTCCATTATAGCCTATGAGATTCATTAGAATGAATGGGCCCATATGGTAAGGGTTAGGGTTAGGGTTAGAGTTCAGGACAGATATGTTCGGTTTAAAATTGGGGTCTGGTTTAGGGTTGGGTAAGATGTATTTTTAATATCACACTGAATGGTACACTATTGATGGAAAAAATTTTGGATGTTTTTCCATTCTCCATTATCACCTATGAGATTCATTAGAATGAATGGGCCCATATGGTAAGGGTTAGGGTTAGGGTTAGAGTTCAGGACACACTTAGGTTTGGGTGAATGTTGGGGTTGGGTTTAGAGTTGGATAAGATGTATTTTTAATATCACACTGAATGGTAAACTCTTGATGGGGAAAAATTTTGGATGTTTTTCCATTCTCCATTATAGCCTATGACATTCATTAGAATGAATGGGCCCATATGGTAAGGGTTAGGGTTAGGGTTAGAGTTCAGGACACTCTTATGTTTGGGTGAATATTGGGGTCTGGTTTAGGGTTGGGTAAGATGTATTTTTAATATCACACTGAATGGTAAACTCTTGATGGGGAAAAATTTTGGATGTTTTTCCATTCTCCATTATAGCCTATGAGATTCATTAGAATGAATGGGCCCATATGGTAAGGGTTAGGGTTAGGGTTAGAGTTCAGGACAGATATGTTCGGTTTAAAATTGGGGTCTGGTTTAGGGTTGGGTAAGATGTATTTTTAATATCACACTGAATGGTACACTATTGATGGAAAAAATTTTGGATGTTTTTCCATTCTCCATTATCACCTATGAGATTCATTAGAATGAATGGGCCCATATGGTAAGGGTTAGGGTTAGGGTTAGAGTGCAGGACACACTTAGGTTTGGGTGAATATTGGGGTTGGGTTTAGGGTTGGATAAGATGTATTTTTAATATCACACTGAATGGTAAACTCTTGATGGGGAAAAATTTTGGATGTTTTTCCATTCTCCATTATCGCCTATGAGATTCATTAGAATGAATGGGACCATATGGTAAGGGTTAGGGTTAGGGTTAGAGTTCAGGACACACTTAGGTTTGGGTGAATATTGGGGTTGGGTTTAGGGTTGGATAAGATGTATTTTTAATATCACACTGAATGGTAAACTCTTGATGGGGAAAAATTTTGGATGTTTTTCCATTCTCCATTATAGCCTATGACATTCATTAGAATGAATGGGCCCATATGGTAAGGGTTAGGGTTAGGGTTAGAGTTCAGGACACACTTATGTTTGGGTGAATATTGGGGTCTGGTTTATGGTTGGGTAAGATGTATTTTTAATATCACACTGAATGGTACACTATTGATGGAGAAAAATTTTGGATGTTTTTCCATTCTCCATTATAGCCTATGAGATTCATTAGAATGAATGGGCCCATATGGTAAGGGTTAGGTTTAGGGTTAGAGTTCAGGACACACTTAGGTTTGGGTGAATATTGGGGTTGGGTTTAGGGTTGGATAAGATGTATTTTTAATATCACACTGAATGGTACACTCTTGATGGGGAAAAATTTTGGATGTTTTTCCATTCTCCATTATAGCCTATGAGATTCATTAGAATGAATGGGCCCATATGGTAAGGGTTAGGGTTAGGGTTAGAGTTCAGGACACACTTATGTTTGGGTGAATATTGGGGTTGGGTTTAGGGTTGGATAACATGTATTTTTAATATCACACTGAATGGTAAACTCTTGATGGGGAAAAATTTTGGATGTTTTTCCATTCTCCATTATAGCCTATGAGATTCATTAGAATGAATGGGCCCATATGGTAAGGGTTAGGGTTAGGGTTAGAGTTCAGGACACAGATATGTTCGGTTTAAAATTGGGGTCTGGTTTAGGGTTGGGTAAGATGTATTTTTAATATCACACTGAATGGTACACTATTGATGGAGAAAAATTTTGGATGTTTTTCCATTCTCCATTATAGCCTATGAGATTCATTAGAATGAATGGGCCCATATGGTAAGGTTTAGGGTTAGGGTAAGAGTTCAGGACACAGATATGTTCGGTTTAAAATTGGGTTCTGGTTTAGGGTTGGGTAAGATGTATTTTTAATATCACACTGAATGGTAAACTCTTGATGGGGAAAAATATTGGATGTTTTTCCATTCTCCATTATAGCCTATGAGATTCATTAGAATGAATGGGCCGATATGGTAAGTGTTAGGGTTGGGGTTAGAGTTCAGGACACAGATATGTTCGGTTTAAAATTGGGGTCTGGTTTAGGGTTGGGTAAGATGTATTTTTAACATCACACTGAATGGTACACTCTTGATGGGGAAAAATTTTGGATGTTTTTCCAATCTCCATTATAGCCTATGAGATTCATTAGAATGAATGGGCCCATATGGTAAGGGTTAGGGTTAGGGTTAGAGTTCAGGACAGATATGTTCGGTTTAAAATTGGGGTCTGGTTTAGGGTTGGGTAAGATGTATTTTTAATATCACACTGAATGGTACACTATTGATTGAAAAAAATTTGGATGTTTTTCCATTCTCCATTATCACCTATGAGATTCATTAGAATGAATGGGCCCATATGGTAAGGGTTAGGGTTAGGGTTAGAGTTCAGGACACACTTAGGTTTGGGTGAATATTGGGGTTGGGTTTAGGGTTGGATAAGATGTATTTTTAATATCACACTGAATGGTACACTCTTGATGGGGAAAAATTTTGGATGTTTTTCCATTCTCCATTATAGCCTATGAGATTCATTAGAATGAATGGGCCCATATGGTAAGGGTTAGGGTTAGGGTTAGAGTTCAGGACACACTTATGTTTGGGTGAATATTGGGGTTGGGTTTAGGGTTGGATAAGATGTATTTTTAATATCACACTGAATGGTAAACTCTTGATGGGGAAAAATTTTGGATGTTTTTCCATTCTCCATTATAGCCTATGAGATTCATTAGAATGAATGGGCCCATATGGTAAGGGTTAGGGTTAGGGTTAGAGTTCAGGACACAGATATGTTCGGTTTAAAATTGGGGTCTGGTTTAGGGTTGGGTAAGATGTATTTTTAATATCACACTGAATGGTACACTATTGATGGAGAAAAATTTTGGATGTTTTTCCATTCTCCACTATAGCCTATGAGATTCATTAGAATGAATGGGCCCATATGGTAAGGGTTAGGGTTAGGGTTAAAGTTCAGGACACAGATATGTTCGGTTTAAAATTGGGGTCTGGTTTAGGGTTGGGTAAGATGTATTTTTAATATCACACTGAATGGTACACTATTGATGGAAAATTTTTTGGATGTTTTTCCATTCTCCATTATCACCTATGAGATTCATTAGAATGAATGGGCCCATATGGTAAGGGTTAGGGTTAGGGTTAGAGTTCAGGACACACTTAGGTTTGGGTGAATATTGGGGTTGGGTTTAGGGTTGGATAAGATGTATTTTTAATATCACACTGAATGGTAAACTCTTGATGGGGAAAAATTTTGGATGTTTTTCCATTCTCCATTATCGCCTATGAGATTCATTAGAATGAATGGGCCCATATGGTAAGGGTTAGGGTTAGGGTTAGAGTTCAGGACACACTTAGGTTTTGGTGAATATTGGGGTTGGGTTTAGGGTTGGATAAGATGTATTTTTAATATCACACTGAATGGTAAACTCTTGATGGGGAAAAATTTTGGATGTTTTTCCATTCTCCATTATAGCCTATGACATTCATTAGAATGAATGGGCCCATATGGTAAGGGTTAGGGTTAGGGTTAGAGTTCAGGACACACTTATGTTTGGGTGAATATTGGGGTCTGGTTTCGGGTTGGGTAAGATGTATTTTTAATATCACACTGAATGGTACACTATTGATGGTGAAAAATTTTGGATGTTTTTCCATTCTCCATTATAGCCTATGAGATTCATTAGAATGAATGGGCACATATGGTAAGGGTTAGGTTTAGGGTTAGAGTTCAGGACACACTTAGGTTTGGGTGAATATTGGGGTTGGGTTTAGGGTTGGATAAGATGTATTTTTAATATCACACTGAATGGTACACTCTTGATGGGGAAAAATTTTGGATGTTTTTCCATTCTCCATTATAGCCTATGAGATTCATTAGAATGAATGGGCCCATATGGTAAGGGTTAGGGTTAGGGTTAGAGTTCAGGACACACTTATGTTTGGGTGAATATTGGGGTTGGGTTTAGGGTTGGATAACATGTATTTTTAATATCACACTGAATGGTAAACTCTTGATGGGGAAAAATTTTGGATGTTTTTGCATTCTCCATTATAGCCTATGAGATTCATTAGAATGAATGGGCCCATATGGTAAGGGTTAGGGTTAGGGTTAGAGTTCAGGACACAGATATGTTCGGTTTAAAATTGGGGTCTGGTTTAGGGTTGGGTAAGATGTATTTTTAATATCACACTGAATGGTAAACTCTTGATGGGGAAAAATATTGGATGTTTTTCCATTCTCCATTATAGCCTATGAGATTCATTAGAATGAATGGGCCCATATGGTAAGGGTTAGGGTTAGGGTTAGAGTTCAGGACAGATATGTTCGGTTTAAAATTGGGGTCTGGTTTAGGGTTGGGTAAGATGTATTTTTAATATCACACTGAATGGTACACTATTGATGGAAAAATTTTTGGATGTTTTTCCATTCTCCATTATCACCTATGAGATTCATTAGAATGAATGGGCCCATATGGTAAGGGTTAGGGTTAGGGTTAGAGTTCAGGACACACTTAGGTTTGGGTGAATGTTGGGGTTGGGTTTAGAGTTGGATAAGATGTATTTTTAATATCACACTGAATGGTAAACTCTTGATGGGGAAAAATTTTGGATGTTTTTCCATTCTCCATTATAGCCTATGACATTCATTAGAATGAATGGGCCCATATGGTAAGGGTTAGGGTTAGGGTTAGAGTTCAGGACACTCTTATGTTTGGGTGAATATTGGGGTCTGGTTTAGGGTTGGGTAAGATGTATTTTTAATATCACACTGAATGGTAAACTCTTGATGGGGAAAAATTTTGGATGTTTTTCCATTCTCCATTATAGCCTATGAGATTCATTAGAATGAATGGGCCCATATGGTAAGGGTTAGGGTTAGGGTTAGAGTTCAGGACAGATATGTTCGGTTTAAAATTGGGGTCTGGTTTAGGGTTGGGTAAGATGTATTTTTAATATCACACTGAATGGTACACTATTGATGGAAAAAATTTTGGATGTTTTTCCATTCTCCATTATCACCTATGAGATTCATTAGAATGAATGGGCCCATATGGTAAGGGTTAGGGTTAGGGTTAGAGTGCAGGACACACTTAGGTTTGGGTGAATATTGGGGTTGGGTTTAGGGTTGGATAAGATGTATTTTTAATATCACACTGAATGGTAAACTCTTGATGGGGAAAAATTTTGGATGTTTTTCCATTCTCCATTATCGCCTATGAGATTCATTAGAATGAATGGGCCCATATGGTAAGGGTTAGGGTTAGGGTTAGAGTTCAGGACACACTTAGGTTTGGGTGAATATTGGGGTTGGGTTTAGGGTTGGATAAGATGTATTTTTAATATCACACTGAATGGTAAACTCTTGATGGGGAAAAATTTTGGATGTTTTTCCATTCTCCATTATAGCCTATGACATTCATTAGAATGAATGGGCCCATATGGTAAGGGTTAGGGTTAGGGTTAGAGTTCAGGACACACTTATGTTTGGGTGAATATTGGGGTCTGGTTTATGGTTGGGTAAGATGTATTTTTAATATCACACTGAATGGTACACTATTGATGGAGAAAAATTTTGGATGTTTTTCCATTCTCCATTATAGCCTATGAGATTCATTAGAATGAATGGGCCCATATGGTAAGGGTTAGGTTTAGGGTTAGAGTTCAGGACACACTTAGGTTTGGGTGAATATTGGGGTTGGGTTTAGGGTTGGATAAGATGTATTTTTAATATCACACTGAATGGTACACTCTTGATGGGGAAAAATTTTGGATGTTTTTCCATTCTCCATTATAGCCTATGAGATTCATTAGAATGAATGGGCCCATATGGTAAGGGTTAGGGTTAGGGTTAGAGTTCAGGACACACTTATGTTTGGGTGAATATTGGGGTTGGGTTTAGGGTTGGATAACATGTATTTTTAATATCACACTGAATGGTAAACTCTTGATGGGGAAAAATTTTGGATGTTTTTCCATTCTCCATTATAGCCTATGAGATTCATTAGAATGAATGGGCCCATATGGTAAGGGTTAGGGTTAGGGTTAGAGTTCAGGACACAGATATGTTCGGTTTAAAATTGGGGTCTGGTTTAGGGTTGGGTAAGATGTATTTTTAATATCACACTGAATGGTACACTATTGATGGAGAAAAATTTTGGATGTTTTTCCATTCTCCATTATAGCCTATGAGATTCATTAGAATGAATGGGCCCATATGGTAAGGGTTAGGGTTAGGGTAAGAGTTCAGGACACAGATATGTTCGGTTTAAAATTGGGTTCTGGTTTAGGGTTGGGTAAGATGTATTTTTAATATCACACTGAATGGTAAACTCTTGATGGGGAAAAATATTGGATGTTTTTCCATTCTCCATTATAGCCTATGAGATTCATTAGAATGAATGGGCCGATATGGTAAGTGTTAGGGTTGGGGTTAGAGTTCAGGACACAGATATGTTCGGTTTAAAATTGGGGTCTGGTTTAGGGTTGGGTAAGATGTATTTTTAACATCACACTGAATGGTACATTCTTGATGGGGAAAAATTTTGGATGTTTTTCCAATCTCCATTATAGCCTATGAGATTCATTAGAATGAATGGGCCCATATGGTAAGGGTTAGGGTTAGGGTTAGAGTTCAGGACAGATATGTTCGGTTTAAAATTGGGGTCTGGTTTAGGGTTGGGTAAGATGTATTTTTAATATCACACTGAATGGTACACTATTGATGGAAAAAAATTTGGATGTTTTTCCATTCTCCATTATCACCTATGAGATTCATTAGAATGAATGGGCCCATATGGTAAGGGTTAGGGTTAGGGTTAGAGTTCAGGACA
The DNA here is from genome assembly GCF_032191835.1 of Heteronotia binoei. Lineage (NCBI taxonomy): Eukaryota > Metazoa > Chordata > Lepidosauria > Squamata > Gekkonidae > Heteronotia > Heteronotia binoei. The sequence goes on along the minus strand of NC_083235.1, from coordinate 19,667,507 downwards.
CACTTAGGTTTGGGTGAATATTGGGGTTGGGTTTAGGGTTGGATAAGATGTATTTTTAATATCACACTGAATGGTACACTCTTGATGGGGAAAAATTTTGGATGTTTTTCCATTCTCCATTATAGCCTATGAGATTCATTAGAATGAATGGGCCCATATGGTAAGGGTTAGGGTTAGGGTTAGAGTTCAGGACACACTTATGTTTGGGTGAATATTGGGGTTGGGTTTAGGGTTGGATAAGATGCATTTTTAATATCACACTGAATGGTAAACTCTTGATGGGGAAAAATTTTGGATGTTTTTCCATTCTCCATTATAGCCTATGAGATTCATTAGAATGAATGGGCCCATATGGTAAGGGTTAGGGTTAGGGTTAGAGTTCAGGACACAGATATGTTCGGTTTAAAATTGGGGTCTGGTTTAGGGTTGGGTAAGATGTATTTTTAATATCACACTGAATGGTACACTATTGATGGAGAAAAATTTTGGATGTTTTTCCATTCTCCACTATAGCCTATGAGATTCATTAGAATGAATGGGCCCATATGGTAAGGGTTAGGGTTAGGGTTAAAGTTCAGGACACAGATATGTTCGGTTTAAAATTGGGTTCTGGTTTAGGGTTGGGTAAGATGTATTTTTAATATCACACTGAATGGTAAACTCTTGATGGGGAAAAATATTGGATGTTTTTCCATTCTCCATTATAGCCTATGAGATTCATTAGAATGAATGGGCCCATATGGTAAGGGTTAGGGTTGGGGTTAGAGTTCAGGACACAGATATGTTCGGTTTAAAATTGGGGTCTGGTTTAGGGTTGGGTAAGATGTATTTTTAACATCACACTGAATGGTACACTCTTGATGGGGAAAAATTTTGGATGTTTTTCCATTCTCCATTATAGCCTATGAGATTCATTAGAATGAATGGGCCCATATGGTAAGGGTTAGGGTTAGGGTTAGAGTTCAGGACACAGATATGTTCGGTTTAAAATTGGGGTCTGGTTTAGGGTTGGGTAAGATGTATTTTTAATATCACACTGAATGGTACACTATTGATGGAGAAAAATTTTGGATGTTTTTCCATTCTCCATTATAGCCTATGAGATTCATTAGAATGAATGGGCCCATATGGTAAGGGTTAGGGTTAGGGTTAGAGTTCAGGACACAGATATGTTCGGTTTAAAATTGGGGTCTGGTTTAGGGTTGGGTAAGATGTATTTTTAATATCACACTGAATGGTACACTATTGATGGAGAAAAATTTTGGATGTTTTTCCATTCTCCATTATAGCCTATGAGATTCATTAGAATGAATGGGCCCATATGGTAAGGGTTAGGGTTAGGGTTAGAGTTCAGGACACACTTAGGTTTGGGTGAATATTGGGGTTGGGTTTAGGGTTGGATAAGATGTATTTTTAATATCACACTGAATGGTACACTCTTGATGGGGAAAAATTTTGGATGTTTTTCCATTCTCCATTATAGCCTATGAGATTCATTAGAAAGAATGGGCCCATATGGTAAGGGTTAGGGTTAGAGTTCAGGACACACTTAGGTTTGGGTGAATATTGGGGTTGGGTTTAGGGTTGGATAAGATGTATTTTTAATATCACACTGAATGGTACACTCTTGATGGGGAAAAATTTTGGATGTTTTTCCATTCTCCATTATAGCCTATGAGATTCATTAGAATGAATGGGCCCATATGGTAAGGGTTAGGGTTAGGGTTAGAGTTCAGGACACACTTATGTTTGGGTGAATATTGGGGTTGGGTTTAGGGTTGGATAAGATATATTTTTAATATCACACTGAATGGTAAACTCTTGATGGGGAAAAATTTTGGATGTTTTTCCATTCTCCATTATAGCCTATGAGATTCATTAGAATGAATGGGCCCATATGGTAAGGGTTAGGGTTAGGGTTAGAGTTCAGGACACAGATATGTTCGGTTTAAAATTGGGGTCTGGTTTAGGGTTGGGTAAGATGTATTTTTAATATCACACTGAATGGTACACTATTGATGGAGAAAAATTTTGGATGTTTTTCCATTCTCCATTATAGCCTATGAGATTCATTAGAATGAATGGGCCCATATGGTAAGGGTTAGGGTTAGGGTTAGAGTTCAGGACACACTTATGTTTGGGTGAATATTGGGGTTGGGTTTAGGGTTGGATAACATGTATTTTTAATATCACACTGAATTGTACACTCTTGATGGGGAAAAATTTTGGATGTTTTTCCATTCTCCATTATACCCTATGAGATTCATTAGAATGAATGGGCCCATATGGTAAGGGTTAGGGTTAGGGTTAGAGTTCAGGACACACTTAGGTTTGGGTGAATATTGGGGTTGGGTTTAGGGTTGGATAAGATGTATTTTTAATATCACACTGAATGGTAAACTCTTGATGGGGAAAAATTTTGGATGTTTTTCCATTCTCCATTATAGCCTATGAGATTCATTAGAATGAATGGGCCCATTTGGTAAGGGTTAGGGTTGGGGTTAGAGTTCAGGACACAGATATGTTCGGTTTAAAATTGGGGTCTGGTTTAGGGTTGGGAAAGATGTATTTTTAACATCACACTGAATGGTACACTCTTGATGGGGAAAAATTTTGGATGTTTTTCCATTCTCCATTATATCCTATGAGATTCATTAGAATGAATGGGCCCATATGGTAAGGGTTAGGGTTAGGGTTAGAGTTCAGGACACAGATATGTTCGGTTTAAAATTGGGGTCTGGTTTAGGGTTGGGTAAGATGAATTTTTAATATCACACTGAATGGTACACTATTGATGGAGAAAAATTTTGGATGTTTTTCCATTCTCCATTATAGCCTATGAGATTCATTAGAATGAATGAATGGGCCCCATATGGTAAGGGTTAGGGTTAGGGTTAGAGTTCAGGACACAGATATGTTCGGTTTAAAATTGGGGTCTGGTTTAGGGTTGGGTAAGAGAATTTTTAATATCACACTGAATGGTACACTATTGATGGAGAAAAATTTTGGATGTTTTTCCATTCTCCATTATAGCCTATGAGATTCATTAGAATGAATGGGCCCATATGGTAAGGGTTAGGGTTAGGGTTAGAGTTCAGGACACAGATATGTTCGGTTTAAAATTGGGGTCTGGTTTAGGGTTGGGTAAGATGTATTTTTAATATCACACTGAATGGTACACTATTGATGGAGAAAAATTTTGGATGTTTTTCCATTCTCCATTATAGCCGATGAGATTCATTAGAATGAATGGGCCCATATGGTAAGGGTTAGGGTTAGGGTTACAGTTCAGGACACACTTATGTTTGGGTGAATATTGGGGTTGGGTTTAGGGTTGGATAAGATGTATTTTTAACATCACACTGAATGGTACACTCTTGATGGGGAAAAATTTTGGATGTTTTTCCATTCTCCATTATAGCCTATGAGATTCATTAGAATGAATGGGCCATATGGTAAGGGTTAGGGTTAGGGTTAAAGTTCAGGACACAGATATGTTCGTTTTAAAATTGGGGTCTGGTTTAGGGTTGGGTAAGATGTATTTTTAATATCACACTGAATGGTACACTATTGATGGAGAAAAATTTTGGATGTTTTTCCATTCTCCATTATAGCCTATGAGATTCATTAGAATGAATGGGCCCAAATGGTAAGGGTTAGGGTTAGGGTTAGAGTTCAGGACACACTTAGGTTTGGGTGAATATTGGGGTTGGGTTTAGGGTTGGATAAGATGTATTTTTAATATCACACTGAATGGTACACTCTTGATGGGGAAAAATTTTGGATGTTTTTCCATTCTCCATTATAGCCTATGAGATTCATTAGAAAGAATGGGCCCATATGGTAAGGGTTAGGGTTAGGGTTAGAGTTCAGGACACACTTAGGTTTGGGTGAATATTGGGGTTGGGTTTAGGTTGGATAAGATGTATTTTTAATATCACACTGAATGGTACACTCTTGATGGGGAAAAATTTTGGATGTTTTTCCATTCTCCATTATAGCCTATGAGATTCATTAGAATGAATGGGCCCATATGGTAAGGGTTAGGGTTAGGGTTAGAGTTCAGGACACAGATATGTTCGGTTTAAAATTGGGGTCTGGTTTAGGGTTGGGTAAGATGTATTTTTAATATCACACTGAATGGTACACTATTGATGGAGAAAAATTTTGGATGTTTTTCCATTCTCCATTATAGCCTATAGATTCATTAGAATGAATGGCCCCACATGGTAAGGGTTAGGGTTAGGGTTAGAGTTCAGGACACACTTATGTTTGGGTGAATATTGGGGTTGGGTTTAGGGTTGGATAACATGTATTTTTATATCACACTGAATTGTACACTCTTGATGGGGAAAAATTTTGGATGTTTTTCCATTCTCCATTATAGCCTATGAGATTCATTAGAATGAATGGGCCCATATGGTAAGGGTTAGGGTTAGGGTTAGAGTTCAGGACACACTTATGTTTGGGTGAATATTGGGGTTGGGTTTAGGGTTGGATAAGATATATATTTTAATATCACACTGAATGGTAAACTCTTGATGGGGAAAAATTTTGGATGTTTTTCCCATTCTCCATTATAGCCTATGAGATTCATTAGAATGAATGGGCCCATATGGTAAGGGTTAGGGTTAGGGTTAGAGTTCAGGACACAGATATGTTCGGTTTAAAATTGGGGTCTGGTTTAGGGTTGGGTAAGATGTATTTTTAATATCACACTGAATGGTACACTATTGATGGAGAAAAATTTTGGATGTTTTTCCATTCTCCATTATAGCCTATGAGATTCATTAGAATGAATGGGCCCATATGGTAAGGGTTAGGGTTAGGGTTAGAGTTCAGGACACACTTATGTTTGGGTGAATATTGGGGTTGGGTTTAGGGTTGGATAACATGTATTTTTAATATCACACTGAATTGTACACTCTTGATGGGGAAAAATTTTGGATGTTTTTCCATTCTCCATTATACCCTATGAGATTCATTAGAATGAATGGGCCCATATGGTAAGGGTTAGGGTTAGGGTTAGAGTTCAGGACACACTTAGGTTTGGGTGAATATTGGGGTTGGGTTTAGGGTTGGATAAGATGTATTTTTAATATCACACTGAATGGTAAACTCTTGATGGGGAAAAATTTTGGATGTTTTTCCATTCTCCATTATAGCCTATGAGATTCATTAGAATGAATGGGCCCATATGGTAAGGGTTAGGGTTGGGGTTAGAGTTCAGGACACAGATATGTTCGGTTTAAAATTGGGGTCTGGTTTAGGGTTGGGTAAGATGTATTTTTAACATCACACTGAATGGTACACTCTTGATGGGGAAAAATTTTGGATGTTTTTCCATTCTCCATTATATCCTATGAGATTCATTAGAATGAATGGGCCCATATGGTAAGGGTTAGGGTTAGGGTTAGAGTTCAGGACACAGATATGTTCGGTTTAAAATTGGGGTCTGGTTTAGGGTTGGGTAAGATGTATTTTTAATATCACACTGAATGGTACACTATTGATGGAGAAAAATTTTGGATGTTTTTCCATTCTCCATTATAGCCTATGAGATTCATTAGAATGAATGGGCCCATATGGTAAGGGTTAGGGTTAGGGTTAGAGTTCAGGACACAGATATGTTCGGTTTAAAATTGGGGTCTGGTTTAGGGTTGGGTAAGATGTATTTTTAATATCACACTGAATGGTACACTATTGATGGAGAAAAATTTTGGATGTTTTTCCATTCTCCATTATAGCCTATGAGATTCATTAGAATGAATGGGCCCATATGGTAAGGGTTAGGGTTAGGGTTAGAGTTCAGGACACACTTAGGTTTGGGTGAATATTGGGGTTGGGTTTAGGGTTGGATAAGATGTATTTTTAATATCAACACTGAATGGTACACTCTTGATGGGGAAAAATTTTTGGATGTTTTTCCATTCTCCATTATAGCCTATGAGATTCATTAGAATGAATGGGCCCATATGGTAAGGGTTAGGGTTGGGGTTAGAGTTCAGGACACAGATATGTTCGGTTTAAAATTGGGGTCTGGTTTAGGTTTGGGTAAGATGTATTTTTAACATCACACTGAATGGTACACTCTTGATGGGGAAAAATTTTGGATGTTTTTCCATTCTCCATTATAGCCTATGAGATTCATTAGAATGAATGGGCCCATATGGTAAGGGTTAGGGTTAGGGTTAGAGTTCAGGACACACTTATGTTTGGGTGAATATTGGGGTTGGGTTTAGGGTTGGATAACATGTATTTTTAATATCACACTGAATTGTACACTCTTGATGGGGAAAAATTTTGGATGTTTTTCCATTCTCCATTATACCCTATGAGATTCATTAGAATGAATGGGCCCATATGGTAAGGGTTAGGGTTAGGGTTAGAGTTCAGGACACACTTAGGTTTGGGTGAATATTGGGGTTGGGTTTAGGGTTGGATAAGATGTATTTTTAATATCACACTGAATGGTAAACTCTTGATGGGGAAAAATTTTGGATGTTTTTCCATTCTCCATTATAGCCTATGAGATTCATTAGAATGAATGGGCCCATATGGTAAGGGTTAGGGTTGGGGTTAGAGTTCAGGACACAGATATGTTCGGTTTAAAATTGGGGTCTGGTTTAGGGTTGGGAAAGATGTATTTTTAACATCACACTGAATGGTACACTCTTGATGGGGAAAAATTTTGGATGTTTTTCCATTCTCCATTATATCCTATGAGATTCATTAGAATGAATGGGCCCATATGGTAAGGGTTAGGGTTAGGGTTAGAGTTCAGGACACAGATATGTTCGGTTTAAAATTGGGGTCTGGTTTAGGGTTGGGTAAGAGGAATTTTTAATATCACACTGAATGGTACACTATTGATGGAGAAAAATTTTGGATGTTTTTCCATTCTCCATTATAGCCTATGAGATTCATTAGAATGAATGGGCCCATATGGTAAGGGTTAGGGTTAGGGTTAGAGTTCAGGACACAGATATGTTCGGTTTAAAATTGGGGTCTGGTTTAGGGTTGGGTAAGATGTATTTTTAATATCACACTGAATGGTACACTATTGATGGAGAAAAATTTTGGATGTTTTTCCATTCTCCATTATAGCCGATGAGATTCATTAGAATGAATGGGCCCATATGGTAAGGGTTAGGGTTAGGGTTACAGTTCAGGACACACTTATGTTTGGGTGAATATTGGGGTTGGGTTTAGGGTTGGATAAGATGTATTTTTAACATCACACTGAATGGTACACTCTTGATGGGGAAAAATTTTGGATGTTTTTTCCATTCTCCATTATAGCCTATGAGATTCATTAGAATGAATGGGCCCATATGGTAAGGGTTAGGGTTAGGGTTAAAGTTCAGGACACAGATATGTTCGTTTTAAAATTGGGGTCTGGTTTAGGGTTGGGTAAGATGTATTTTTAATATCACACTGAATGGTACACTATTGATGGAGAAAAATTTTGGATGTTTTTCCATTCTCCATTATAGCCTATGAGATTCATTAGAATGAATGGGCCCATATGGTAAGGGTTAGGGTTAGGGTTAGAGTTCAGGACACACTTAGGTTTGGGTGAATATTGGGGTTGGGTTTAGGGTTGGATAAGATGTATTTTTAATATCACACTGAATGGTACACTCTTGATGGGGAAAAATTTTGGATGTTTTTCCATTCTCCATTATAGCCTATGAGATTCATTAGAAAGAATGGGCCCATATGGTAAGGGTTAGGGTTAGGGTTAGAGTTCAGGACACACTTAGGTTTGGGTGAATATTGGGGTTGGGTTTAGGGTTGGATAAGATGTATTTTTAATATCACACTGAATGGTACACTCTTGATGGGGAAAAATTTTGGATGTTTTTCCATTCTCCATTATAGCCTATGAGATTCATTAGAATGAATGGGCCCATATGGTAAGGGTTAGGGTTAGGGTTAGAGTTCAGGACACAGATATGTTCGGTTTAAAATTGGGGTCTGGTTTAGGGTTGGGTAAGATGTATTTTTAATATCACACTGAATGGTACACTATTGATGGAGAAAAATTTTGGATGTTTTTCCATTCTCCATTATAGCCTATGAGATTCATTAGAATGAATGGCCCCACATGGTAAGGGTTAGGGTTAGGGTTAGAGTTCAGGACACACTTATGTTTGGGTGAATATTGGGGTTGGGTTTAGGGTTGGATAACATGTATTTTTAATATCACACTGAATTGTACACTCTTGATGGGGAAAAATTTTGGATGTTTTTCCATTCTCCATTATAGCCTATGAGATTCATTAGAATGAATGGGCCCATATGGTAAGGGTTAGGGTTAGGGTTAGAGTTCAGGACACACTTATGTTTGGGTGAATATTGGGGTTGGGTTTAGGGTTGGATAAGATATATATTTTAATATCACACTGAATGGTAAACTCTTGATGGGGAAAAATTTTGGATGTTTTTCCATTCTCCATTATAGCCTATGAGATTCATTAGAATGAATGGGCCCATATGGTAAGGGTTAGGGTTAGGGTTAGAGTTCAGGACACAGATATGTTCGGTTTAAAATTGGGGTCTGGTTTAGGGTTGGGTAAGATGTATTGTTAATATCACACTGAATGGTACACTATTGATGGAGAAAAATTTTGGATGTTTTTCCATTCTCCATTATAGCCTATGAGATTCATTAGAATGAATGGGCCCATATGGTAAGGGTTAGGGTTAGGGTTAGAGTTCAGGACACACTTATGTTTGGGTGAATATTGGGGTTGGGTTTAGGGTTGGATAACATGTATTTTTAATATCACACTGAATTGTACACTCTTGATGGGGAAAAATTTTGGATGTTTTTCCATTCTCCATTATACCCTATGAGATTCATTAGAATGAATGGGCCCATATGGTAAGGGTTAGGGTTAGGGTTAGAGTTCAGGACACACTTAGGTTTGGGTGAATATTGGGGTTGGGTTTAGGGTTGGATAAGATGTATTTTTAATATCACACTGAATGGTAAACTCTTGATGGGGAAAAATTTTGGATGTTTTTCCATTCTCCATTATAGCCTATGAGATTCATTAGAATGAATGGGCCCATATGGTAAGGGTTAGGGTTGGGGTTAGAGTTCAGGACACAGATATGTTCGGTTTAAAATTGGGGTCTGGTTTAGGTTTGGGTAAGATGTATTTTTAACATCACACTGAATGGTACACTCTTGATGGGGAAAAATTTTGGATGTTTTTCCATTCTCCATTATAGCCTATGAGATTCATTAGAATGAATGGGCCCATATGGTAAGGGTTAGGGTTAGGGTTAGAGTTCAGGACACAGATATGTTCGGTTTAAAATTGGGGTCTGGTTTAGGGTTGGGTAAGATGTATTTTTAATATCACACTGAATGGTACACTATTGATGGAGAAAAATTTTGGATGTTTTTCCATTCTCCATTATAGCCTATGAGATTCATTAGAATGAATGGGCCCACATGGTAAGGGTTAGGGTTAGGGTTAGAGTTCAGGACACACTTATGTTTGGGTGAATATTGGGGTTGGGTTTAGGGTTGGATAACATGTATTTTTAATATCACACTGAATTGTACACTCTTGATGGGGAAAAATTTTGGATGTTTTTCCATTCTCCATTATAGCCTATGAGATTCATTAGAAAGAATGGGCCCATATGGTAAGGGTTAGGGTTAGGGTTAGAGTTCAGGACACACTTAGGTTTGGGTGAATATTGGGGTTGGGTTTAGGGTTGGATAAGCTGTATTTTTAATATCACACTGAATGGTAAACTCTTGATGGGGAAAAATTTTGGATGTTTTTCCATTCTCCATTATAGCCTATGAGATTCATTAGAATGAATGGGCCCATATGGTAAGGGTTAGGGTTAGGGTTAGAGTTCAGGACACACTTATGTTTGGGTGAATATTGGGGTTGGGTTTAGGGTTGGATAACATGTATTTTTAATATCACACTGAATGGTAAACTCTTGATGGGGAAAAATTTTGGATGTTTTTCCATTCTCCATTATAGCCTATGAGATTCATTAGAATGAATGGGCCCATATGGTAAGGGTTAGGGTTGGGGTTAGAGTTCAGGACACAGATATGTTCGGTTTAAAATTGGGGTCTGGTTTAGGGTTGGGTAAGATGTATTTTTAACATCACACTGAATGGTACACTCTTGATGGGGAAAAAATTTTGGATGTTTTTCCATTCTCCATTATAGCCTATGAGATTCATTAGAATGAATGGGCCCATATGGTAAGGGTTAGGGTTAGGGTTAGAGTTCAGGACACAGATATGTTCGGTTTAAAATTGGGGTCTGGTTTAGGGTTGGGTAACATGTATTTTTAATATCACACTGAATGGTACACTATTGATGGAGAAAAATTTTGGATGTTTTTCCATTCTCCATTATAGCCTATGAGATTCATGAGAATGAATGGGCCCATATGGTAAGGGTTAGGGTTCGGGTTAGAGTTCAGGACACAGATATGTTCGGTTTAAAATTGGGGTCTGGTTTAGGGTTGGGTAAGATGTATTTTTAATATCACACTGAATGGTACACTATTGATGGAGAAAAATTTTGGATGTTTTTCCATTCTCCATTATAGCCTATGAGATTCATTAGAATGAATGGGCCCATATGGTAAGGGTTAGGGTTAGGGTTAGAGTTCAGGACACACTTATGTTTGGGTGAATATTGGGGTTGGGTTTAGGGTTGGATAAGATGTATTTTTAACATCACACTGAATGGTACACTCTTGATGGGGAAAAATTTTGGATGTTTTTCCATTCTCCATTATAGCCTATGAGATTCATTAGAATGAATGGGCCCATATGGTAAGGGTTAGGGTTAGGGTTAAAGTTCAGGACACAGATATGTTCGTTTTAAAATTGGGGTCTGGTTTAGGGTTGGGTAAGATGTATTTTTAATATCACACTGAATGGTACACTATTGATGGAGAAAAATTTTGGATGTTTTTCCATTCTCCATTATAGCCTATGAGATTCATTAGAATGAATGGGCCCATATGGTAAGGGTTAGGGTTAGGGTTAGAGTTCAGGACACACTTAGGTTTGGGTGAATATTGGGGTTGGGTTTAGGGTTGGATAAGATTTATTTTTAATATCACACTGAATGGTACACTCTTGATGGGGAAAAATTTTGGATGTTTTTCCATTCTCCATTATAGCCTATGAGATTCATTAGAAAGAATGGGCCCATATGGTAAGGGTTAGGGTTAGGGTTAGAGTTCAGGACACAGATATGTTCGGTTTAAAATTGGGGTCTGGTTTAGGGTTGCGTAAGATGTATTTTTAATATCACACTGAATGGTACACTATTGATGGAGAAAAATTTTGGATGTTTTTCCATTCTCCATTATAGCCTATGAGATTCATTAGAATGAATGGGCCCATATGGTAAGGGTTAGGGTTAGGGTTAGAGTTCAGGACACACTTATGTTTGGGTGAATATTGGGGTTGGGTTTAGGGTTGGATAACATGTATTTTTAATATCACACTGAATTGTACACTCTTGATGGGGAAAAATTTTGGATGTTTTTCCATTCTCCATTATACCCTATGAGATTCATTAGAATGAATGGGCCCATATGGTAAGGGTTAGGGTTAGGGTTAGAGTTCAGGACACACTTATGTTTGGGTGAATATTGGGGTTGGGTTTAGGGTTGGATAAGATGTATTTTTAATATCACACTGAATGGTAAACTCTTGATGGGGAAAAATTTTGGATGTTTTTCCATTCTCCATTATAGCCTATGAGATTCATTAGAATGAATGGGCCCATATGGTAAGGGTTAGGGTTAGGGTTAGAGTTCAGGACACAGATATGTTCGGTTTAAAATTGGGGTCTGATTTAGGGTTGGATAAGATGTATTTTTAATATCACACTGAATGGTAAACTCTTGATGGGGAAAAATTTTGGATGTTTTTCCATTCTCCATTATAGCCTATGAGATTCATTAGAATGAATGGGCCCGTATGGTAAGGGTTAGGGTTAGGGTTAGAGTTCAGGACACAGATATGTTCGGTTTAAAATTGGGGTCTGGTTTAGGGTTGGGTAAGATGTATTTTTAATATCACACTGAATGGTACACTATTGATGGAGAAAAATTTTGGATGTTTTTCCATTCTCCATTATAGCCTATGAGATTCATTAGAATGAATGGGCCCATATGGTAAGGGTTAGGGTTAGGGTTAGAGTTCAGGACACACTTATGTTTGGGTGAATATTGGGGTTGGGTTTAGGGTTGGATAACATGTATTTTTAATATCACACTGAATGGTAAACTCTTGATGGGGAAAAATTTTGGATGTTTTTCCATTCTCCATTATAGCCTATGAGATTCATTAGAATGAATGGGCCCATATGGTAAGGGTTAGGGTTGGGGTTAGAGTTCAGGACACAGATATGTTCGGTTTAAAATTGGGGTCTGGTTTAGGGTTGGGTAAGATGTATTTTTAACATCACACTGAATGGTACACTCTTGATGGGGAAAAATTTTGGATGTTTTTCCATTCTCCATTATAGCCTATGAGATTCATTAGAATGAATGGGCCCATATGGTAAGGGTTAGGGTTAGGGTTAGAGTTCAGGACACAGATATGTTCGGTTTAAAATTGGGGTCTGGTTTAGGGTTGGGTAAGATGTATTTTTAATATCACACTGAATGGTACACTATTGATGGAGAAAAATTTTGGATGTTTTTCCATTCTCCATTATAGCCTATGAGATTCATTAGAATGAATGGGCCCATATGGTAAGGGTTAGGGTTCGGGTTAGAGTTCAGGACACAGATATGTTCGGTTTAAAATTGGGGTCTGGTTTAGGGTTGGGTAAGATGTATTTTTAATATCACACTGAATGGTACACTATTGATGGAGAAAAATTTTGGATGTTTTTCCATTCTCCATTATAGCCTATGAGATTCATTAGAATGAATGGGCCCATATGGTAAGGGTTAGGGTTAGGGTTAGAGTTCAGGACACACTTATGTTTGGGTGAATATTGGGGTTGGGTTTAGGGTTCGATAAGATGTATTTTTAACATCACACTGAATGGTACACTCTTGATGGGGAAAAATTTTGGATGTTTTTCCATTCTCCATTATAGCCTATGAGATTCATTAGAATGAATGGGCCCATATGGTAAGGGTTAGGGTTAGGGTTAAAGTTCAGGACACAGATATGTTCGTTTTAAAATTGGGGTCTGGTTTAGGGTTGGGTAAGATGTATTTTTAATATCACACTGAATGGTACACTATTGATGGAGAAAAATTTTGGATGTTTTTCCATTCTCCATTATAGCCTATGAGATTCATTAGAATGAATGGGCCCATATGGTAAGGGTTAGGGTTAGGGTTAGAGTTCAGGACACACTTAGGTTTGGGTGAATATTGGGGTTGGGTTTAGGGTTGGATAAGATGTATTTTTAATATCACACTGAATGGTACACTCTTGATGGGGAAAAATTTTGGATGTTTTTCCATTCTCCATTATAGCCTATGAGATTCATTAGAAAGAATGGGCCCATATGGTAAGGGTTAGGGTTAGGGTTAGAGTTCAGGACACAGATATGTTTGGTTTAAAATTGGGGTCTGGTTTAGGGTTGGGTAAGATGTATTTTTAATATCACACTGAATGGTACACTATTGATGGAGAAAAATTTTGGATGTTTTTCCATTCTCCATTATAGCCTATGAGATTCATTAGAATGAATGGGCCCATATGGTAAGGGTTAGGGTTAGGGTTAGAGTTCAGGACACACTTATGTTTGGGTGAATATTGGGGTTGGGTTTAGGGTTGGATAACATGTATTTTTAATATCACACTGAATTGTACACTCTTGATGGGGAAAAATTTTGGATGTTTTTCCATTCTCCATTATACCCTATGAGATTCATTAGAATGAATGGGCCCATATGGTAAGGGTTAGGGTTAGGGTTAGAGTTCAGGACACACTTATGTTTGGGTGAATATTGGGGTTGGGTTTAGGGTTGGATAAGATGTATTTTTAATATCACACTGAATGGTAAACTCTTGATGGGGAAAAATTTTGGATGTTTTTCCATTCTCCATTATAGCCTATGAGATTCATTAGAATGAATGGGCCCATATGGTAAGGGTTAGGGTTAGGGTTAAAGTTCAGGACACAGATATGTTCGTTTTAAAATTGGGGTCTGGTTTAGGGTTGGGTAAGATGTATTTTTAATATCACACTGAATGGTACACTATTGATGGAGAAAAATTTTGGATGTTTTTCCATTCTCCATTATAGCCTATGAGATTCATTAGAATGAATGGGCCCATATGGTAAGGGTTAGGGTTAGGGTTAGAGTTCAGGACACACTTAGGTTTGGGTGAATATTGGGGTTGGGTTTAGGGTTGGATAAGATGTATTTTTAATATCACACTGAATGGTACACTCTTGATGGGGAAAAATTTTGGATGTTTTTCCATTCTCCATTATAGCCTATGAGATTCATTAGAAAGAATGGGCCCATATGGTAAGGGTTAGGGTTAGGGTTAGAGTTCAGGACACAGATATGTTTGGTTTAAAATTGGGGTCTGGTTTAGGGTTGGGTAAGATGTATTTTTAATATCACACTGAATGGTACACTATTGATGGAGAAAAATTTTGGATGTTTTTCCATTCTCCATTATAGCCTATGAGATTCATTAGAATGAATGGGCCCATATGGTAAGGGTTAGGGTTAGGGTTAGAGTTCAGGACACACTTATGTTTGGGTGAATATTGGGGTTGGTTTTAGGGTTGGATAACATGTATTTTTAATATCACACTGAATTGTACACTCTTGATGGGGAAAAATTTTGGATGTTTTTCCATTCTCCATTATACCCTATGAGATTCATTAGAATGAATGGGCCCATATGGTAAGGGTTAGGGTTAGGGTTAGAGTTCAGGACACACTTATGTTTGGGTGAATATTGGGGTTGGGTTTAGGGTTGGATAAGATGTATTTTTAATATCACACTGAATGGTAAACTCTTGATGGGGAAAAATTTTGGATGTTTTTCCATTCTCCATTATAGCCTATGAGATTCATTAGAATGAATGGGCCCATATGGTAAGGGTTAGGGTTAGGGTTAGAGTTCAGGACACAGATATGTTCGGTTTAAAATTGGGGTCTGATTTAGGGTTGGATAAGATGTATTTTTAATATCACACTGAATGGTAAACTCTTGATGGGGAAAAATTTTGGATGTTTTTCCATTCTCCATTATAGCCTATGAGATTCATTAGAATGAATGGGCCCGTATGGTAAGGGTTAGGGTTAGGGTTAGAGTTCTGGATGACGCTTCCATCCTAGACCCTTGCCAGTCCGGCTTTCGCCCGGGTTACGGGACGGAGACAGTACTGGTCGCCCTGGTAGATGATCTCCAACGGCACCTGGATCGGGGCGGTGTGGCGGTGCTGATGTTGTTGGACCTGTCGGCTGCGTTCGACACGGTCGACCATCGGCTACTGACCCGCCGCCTCGCCGATGTAGGGGTGAGGGGGTCTGCCTTACAATGGCTTGCCTCCTTCCTCGAGGATCGGGGACAAAGGGTGGCAATTGGGGGCGAGCTGTCCCAGAGGCGCACACTGGATTGCGGAGTGCCTCAGGGGGCAGTTCTCTCACCGATGTTATTTAACATCTACATGCGCCCCCTTGCCCAGATTGCCAGGAGACACGGACTTGGGTGCCATCAATACGCAGATGACACCCAACTCTATCTGCTAATGGACGGCCGGCCTGACTGCGTCCCAGAGAATTTAGACCGGGCCCTGCAGGATTTGGCAACCTGGTTGAGGAAGAGCGGGCTGAAACTGAATCCAGCGAAGACAGAAGTCCTTTGTCTGGGTCGGGGCGCTCGGGGAGGGGAAATACTTCTCCCGGTCTTCGACGGGGCGCCGTTGAAAGCGGCGCACCGAGTTAAGAGCCTGGGAGTTTTACTGGAGCCTGCATTATCAATGGAGGCCCAGATTGCAGCCACTGCCAAGTCAGCCTTTTTCCATCTAAGGCGGGCAAAGCAGTTGGCTCCCTTCCTAGAGCGCCAAGATCTGGCAATGGTGCTTCATGCAACGGTCACCTCGAGACTGGATTACTGTAATGCCCTCTACATGGGGCTGCCTCTGTGCCGAACCCGGAAGCTGCAACTGGTGCAGAACGCAGCGGCTAGACTGTTGCTGGGACTCCCTAAATGGGAGCACATACAGCCTGGGCTGCGCGAACTGCACTGGCTGCCAGTTACATACCGGGTTCGTTACAAAGTGCTGGTCATTACCTTTAAAGCCCTATATGGTCGAGGACCTGTCTACCTTAGGGACCGTCTCTCCTCATATGAACCCCAGAGAGCACTGAGGTCAGCCGGGAAAAACCTGCTGACTGTCCCCGGACCGAGAGAGGTGAAGCTGCAAAGCACCCGTAACCGGGCCTTCTCCTCTGTAGCCCCGAGCCTATGGAACCAACTTCCAGAGGAAATGCGGGCCCTGCGGGACCTAGAACAGTTCCGCAGGGCCTGCAAGACCTTCCTCTTCAGACTGGCTTTCCCTGATCGAAATGGAAATTACGAAGGAAACCGCCATCAGAATAAGTAAATGTAGCACTAGCACTTTTAAAAAATTAACTTAATTTTAAAGCCTAACCAGATTTTAATTAAATGTTTGATGTTTGATGTAGTTTTATTCACCTGTATAATTTGGCTCTGAGCCATGTTGTTAGCCGCCCTGAGCCTGCTCCGGCGGGGAGGGCGGGATACAAATAAAATTTGTTGTTGTTGTTGTTGTTACTTCAGGACACAGATATGTTCGGTTTAAAATTGGGGTCTGGTTTAGGGTTGGGTAAGATGTATTTTTAATATCACACTGAATGGTACACTATTGATGGAGAAAAATTTTGGATGTTTTTCCATTCTCCATTATAGCCTATGAGATTCATTAGAATGAATGGGCCCATATGGTAAGGGTTAGGGTTAGGGTTAGAGTTCAGGACACACTTATGTTTGGGTGAATATTGGGGTTGGGTTTAGGGTTGGATAACATGTATTTTTAATATCACACTGAATGGTACACTCTTGATGGGGAAAAATTTTGGATGTTTTTCCATTCTCCATTATAGCCTATGAGATTCATTAGAATGAATGGGCCCATATGGTAAGGGTTAGGGTTAGGGTTAGAGTTCAGGACACACTTATGTTTGGGTGAATATTGGGGTTGGGTTTAGGGTTGGATAAGATGTATTTTTAATATCACACTGAATGGTAAACTCTTGATGGGGAAAAATTTTGGATGTTTTTCCATTCTCCATTATAGCCTATGAGATTCATTAGAATGAATGGGCCCATATGGTAAGGGTTAGGGTTAGGGTTAGAGTTCAGGACACAGATATGTTCGGTTTAAAATTGGGGTCTGGTTTAGGGTTGGGTAAGATGTATTTTTAACATCACACTGAATGGTACACTCTTGATGGGGAAAAATTTTGGATGTTTTTCCATTCTCCATTATAGCCTATGAGATTCATTAGAATGAATGGGCCCATATGGTAAGGGTTAGGGTTAGGGTTAAAGTTCAGGACACAGATATGTTCGTTTTAAAATTGGGGTCTGGTTTAGGGTTGGGTAAGATGTATTTTTAATATCACACTGAATGGTACACTCTTGATGGGGAAAAATTTTGGATGTTTTTCCATTCTCCATTATAGCCTATGAGATTCATTAGAAAGAATGGGCCCATATGGTAAAGGTTAGGGTTAGGGTTAGAGTTCAGGACACACTTAGGTTTGGGTGAATATTGGGGTTGGGTTTAGGGTTGGATAAGATGTATTTTTAATATCACACTGAATGGTACACTCTTGATGGGGAAAAATTTTGGATGTTTTTCCATTCTCCATTATAGCCTATGAGATTCATTAGAATGAATGGGCCCATATGGTAAGGGTTAGGGTTAGGGTTAGAGTTCAGGACACAGATATGTTCGGTTTAAAATTGGGGTCTGGTTTAGGGTTGGGTAAGATGTATTTTTAACATCACACTGAATGGTACACTCTTGATGGGGAAAAATTTTGGATGTTTTTCCATTCTCCATTATAGCCTATGAGATTCATTAGAATGAATGGGCCCATATGGTAAGGGTTAGGGTTGGGGTTAGAGTTCAGGACACAGATATGTTCGGTTTAAAATTGGGGTCTGGTTTAGGGTTGGGTAAGATGTATTTTTAACATCACACTGAATGGTACACTCTTGATGGGGAAAAATTTTGGATGTTTTTCCATTCTCCATTATAGCCTATGAGATTCATTAGAATGAATGGGCCCATATGGTAAGGGTTAGGGTTAGGGTTAGAGTTCAGGACACAGATATGTTCGGTTTAAAATTGGGGTCTGGTTTAGGGTTGGGTAAGATGTATTTTTAATATCACACTGAATGGTACACTATTGATGGAGAAAAATTTTGGATGTTTTTCCATTCTCCATTATAGCCTATGAGATTCATTAGAATGAATGGGCCCATATGGTAAGGGTTAGGGTTCGGGTTAGAGTTCAGGACACAGATATGTTCGGTTTAAAATTGGGGTCTGGTTTAGGGTTGGGTAAGATGTATTTTTAATATCACACTGAATGGTACACTATTGATGGAGAAAAATTTTGGATGTTTTTCCATTCTCCATTATAGCCTATGAGATTCATTAGAATGAATGGGCCCATATGGTAAGGGTTAGGGTTAGGGTTAGAGTTCAGGACACACTTATGTTTGGGTGAATATTGGGGTTGGGTTTAGGGTTGGATAAGATGTATTTTTAACATCACACTGAATGGTACACTCTTGATGGGGAAAAATTTTGGATGTTTTTCCATTCTCCATTATAGCCTATGAGATTCATGAGAATGAATGGGCCCATATGGTAAGGGTTAGGGTTAGGGTTAGAGTTCAGGACACACTTATGTTTGGGTGAATATTGGGGTTGGGTTTAGGGTTGGATAAGATGTATTTTTAATATCACACTGAATGGTAAACTCTTGATGGGGAAAAATTTTGGATGTTTTTCCATTCTCCATTATAGCCTATGAGATTCATTAGAATGAATGGGCCCATATGGTAAGGGTTAGGGTTAGGGTTAAAGTTCAGGACACAGATATGTTCGTTTTAAAATTGGGGTCTGGTTTAGGGTTGGGTAAGATGTATTTTTAATATCACACTGAATGGTACACTATTGATGGAGAAAAATTTTGGATGTTTTTCCATTCTCCATTATAGCCTATGAGATTCATTAGAATGAATGGGCCCATATGGTAAGGGTTAGGGTTAGGGTTAGAGTTCAGGACACACTTAGGTTTGGGTGAATATTGGGGTTGGGTTTAGGGTTGGATAAGATGTATTTTTAATATCACACTGAATGGTACACTCTTGATGGGGAAAAATTTTGGATGTTTTTCCATTCTCCATTATAGCCTATGAGATTCATTAGAAAGAATGGGCCCATATGGTAAGGGTTAGGGTTAGGGTTAGAGTTCAGGACACAGATATGTTTGGTTTAAAATTGGGGTCTGGTTTAGGGTTGGGTAAGATGTATTTTTAATATCACACTGAATGGTACACTATTGATGGAGAAAAATTTTGGATGTTTTTCCATTCTCCATTATAGCCTATGAGATTCATTAGAATGAATGGGCCCATATGGTAAGGGTTAGGGTTAGGGTTAGAGTTCAGGACACACTTATGTTTGGGTGAATATTGGGGTTGGTTTTAGGGTTGGATAACATGTATTTTTAATATCACACTGAATTGTACACTCTTGATGGGGAAAAATTTTGGATGTTTTTCCATTCTCCATTATACCCTATGAGATTCATTAGAATGAATGGGCCCATATGGTAAGGGTTAGGGTTAGGGTTAGAGTTCAGGACACACTTATGTTTGGGTGAATATTGGGGTTGGGTTTAGGGTTGGATAACATGTATTTTTAATATCACACTGAATGGTAAACTCTTGATGGGGAAAAATTTTGGATGTTTTTCCATTCTCCATTATAGCCTATGAGATTCATTAGAATGAATGGGCCCATATGGTAAGGGTTAGGGTTAGGGTTAGAGTTCAGGACACAGATATGTTCGGTTTAAAATTGGGGTCTGATTTAGGGTTGGATAAGATGTATTTTTAATATCACACTGAATGGTAAACTCTTGATGGGGAAAAATTTTGGATGTTTTTCCATTCTCCATTATAGCCTATGAGATTCATTAGAATGAATGGGCCCGTATGGTAAGGGTTAGGGTTAGGGTTAGAGTTCAGGACACAGATATGTTCGGTTTAAAATTGGGGTCTGGTTTAGGGTTGGGTAAGATGTATTTTTAATATCACACTGAATGGTACACTATTGATGGAGAAAAATTTTGGATGTTTTTCCATTCTCCATTATAGCCTATGAGATTCATTAGAATGAATGGGCCCATATGGTAAGGGTTAGGGTTAGGGTTAGAGTTCAGGACACACTTATGTTTGGGTGAATATTGGGGTTGGGTTTAGGGTTGGATAACATGTATTTTTAATATCACACTGAATGGTACACTCTTGATGGGGAAAAATTTTGGATGTTTTTCCATTCTCCATTATAGCCTATGAGATTCATTAGAATGAATGGGCCCATATGGTAAGGGTTAGGGTTAGGGTTAGAGTTCAGGACACACTTATGTTTGGGTGAATATTGGGGTTGGGTTTAGGGTTGGATAAGATGTATTTTTAATATCACACTGAATGGTAAACTCTTGATGGGGAAAAATTTTGGATGTTTTTCCATTCTCCATTATAGCCTATGAGATTCATTAGAATGAATGGGCCCATATGGTAAGGGTTAGGGTTAGGGTTAGAGTTCAGGACACAGATATGTTCGGTTTAAAATTGGGGTCTGGTTTAGGGTTGGGTAAGATGTATTTTTAACATCACACTGAATGGTACACTCTTGATGGGGAAAAATTTTGGATGTTTTTCCATTCTCCATTATAGCCTATGAGATTCATTAGAATGAATGGGCCCATATGGTAAGGGTTAGGGTTAGGGTTAAAGTTCAGGACACAGATATGTTCGTTTTAAAATTGGGGTCTGGTTTAGGGTTGGGTAAGATGTATTTTTAATATCACACTGAATGGTACACTCTTGATGGGGAAAAATTTTGGATGTTTTTCCATTCTCCATTATAGCCTATGAGATTCATTAGAAAGAATGGGCCCATATGGTAAAGGTTAGGGTTAGGGTTAGAGTTCAGGACACACTTAGGTTTGGGTGAATATTGGGGTTTTGGTTTAGGGTTGGATAAGATGTATTTTTAATATCACACTGAATGGTACACTCTTGATGGGGAAAAATTTTGGATGTTTTTCCATTCTCCATTATAGCCTATGAGATTCATTAGAATGAATGGGCCCATATGGTAAGGGTTAGGGTTAGGGTTAGAGTTCAGGACACAGATATGTTCGGTTTAAAATTGGGGTCTGGTTTAGGGTTGGGTAAGATGTATTTTTAACATCACACTGAATGGTACACTCTTGATGGGGAAAAATTTTGGATGTTTTTCCATTCTCCATTATAGCCTATGAGATTCATTAGAATGAATGGGCCCATATGGTAAGGGTTAGGGTTGGGGTTAGAGTTCAGGACACAGATATGTTCGGTTTAAAATTGGGGTCTGGTTTAGGGTTGGGTAAGATGTATTTTTAACATCACACTGAATGGTACACTCTTGATGGGGAAAAATTTTGGATGTTTTTCCATTCTCCATTATAGCCTATGAGATTCATTAGAATGAATGGGCCCATATGGTAAGGGTTAGGGTTAGGGTTAGAGTTCAGGACACAGATATGTTCGGTTTAAAATTGGGGTCTGGTTTAGGGTTGGGTAAGATGTATTTTTAATATCACACTGAATGGTACACTATTGATGGAGAAAAATTTTGGATGTTTTTCCATTCTCCATTATAGCCTATGAGATTCATTAGAATGAATGGGCCCATATGGTAAGGGTTAGGGTTCGGGTTAGAGTTCAGGACACAGATATGTTCGGTTTAAAATTGGGGTCTGGTTTAGGGTTGGGTAAGATGTATTTTTAATATCACACTGAATGGTACACTATTGATGGAGAAAAATTTTGGATGTTTTTCCATTCTCCATTATAGCCTATGAGATTCATTAGAATGAATGGGCCCATATGGTAAGGGTTAGGGTTAGGGTTAGAGTTCAGGACACACTTATGTTTGGGTGAATATTGGGGTTGGGTTTAGGGTTGGATAAGATGTATTTTTAACATCACACTGAATGGTACACTCTTGATGGGGAAAAATTTTGGATGTTTTTCCATTCTCCATTATAGCCTATGAGATTCATTAGAATGAATGGGCCCATATGGTAAGGGTTAGGGTTAGGGTTAATGTTCAGGACACAGATATGTTCGTTTTAAAATTGGGGTCTGGTTTAGGGTTGGGTAAGATGTATTTTTAATATCACACTGAATGGTACACTATTGATGGAGAAAAATTTTGGATGTTTTTCCATTCTCCATTATAGCCTATGAGATTCATTAGAATGAATGGGCCCATATGGTAAGGGTTAGGGTTAGGGTTAGAGTTCAGGACACACTTAGGTTTGGGTGAATATTGGGGTTGGGTTTAGGGTTGGATAAGATGTATTTTTAATATCACACTGAATGGTACACTCTTGATGGGGAAAAATTTTGGATGTTTTTCCATTCTCCATTATAGCCTATGAGATTCATTAGAAAGAATGGGCCCATATGGTAAGGGTTAGGGTTAGGGTTAGAGTTCAGGACACAGATATGTTTGGTTTAAAATTGGGGTCTGGTTTAGGGTTGGGTAAGATGTATTTTTAATATCACACTGAATGGTACACTATTGATGGAGAAAAATTTTGGATGTTTTTCCATTCTCCATTATAGCCTATGAGATTCATTAGAATGAATGGGCCCATATGGTAAGGGTTAGGGTTAGGGTTAGAGTTCAGGACACACTTATGTTTGGGTGAATATTGGGGTTGGGTTTAGGGTTGGATAACATGTATTTTTAATATCACACTGAATTGTACACTCTTGATGGGGAAAAATTTTGGATGTTTTTCCATTCTCCATTATACCCTATGAGATTCATTAGAATGAATGGGCCCATATGGTAAGGGTTAGGGTTAGGGTTAGAGTTCAGGACACACTTATGTTTGGGTGAATATTGGGGTTGGGTTTAGGGTTGGATAAGATGTATTTTTAATATCACACTGAATGGTAAACTCTTGATGGGGAAAAATTTTGGATGTTTTTCCATTCTCCATTATAGCCTATGAGATTCATTAGAATGAATGGGCCCATATGGTAAGGGTTAGGGTTAGGGTTAAAGTTCAGGACACAGATATGTTCGTTTTAAAATTGGGGTCTGGTTTAGGGTTGGGTAAGATGTATTTTTAATATCACACTGAATGGTACACTATTGATGGAGAAAAATTTTGGATGTTTTTCCATTCTCCATTATAGCCTATGAGATTCATTAGAATGAATGGGCCCATATGGTAAGGGTTAGGGTTAGGGTTAGAGTTCAGGACACACTTAGGTTTGGGTGAATATTGGGGTTGGGTTTAGGGTTGGATAAGATGTATTTTTAATATCACACTGAATGGTACACTCTTGATGGGGAAAAATTTTGGATGTTTTTCCATTCTCCATTATAGCCTATGAGATTCATTAGAAAGAATGGGCCCATATGGTAAGGGTTAGGGTTAGGGTTAGAGTTCAGGACACAGATATGTTTGGTTTAAAATTGGGGTCTGGTTTAGGGTTGGGTAAGATGTATTTTTAATATCACACTGAATGGTACACTATTGATGGAGAAAAATTTTGGATGTTTTTCCATTCTCCATTATAGCCTATGAGATTCATTAGAATGAATGGGCCCATATGGTAAGGGTTAGGGTTAGGGTTAGAGTTCAGGACACACTTAGGTTTGGGTGAATATTGGGGTTGGGTTTAGGGTTGGATAAGATGTATTTTTAATATCACACTGAATGGTACACTCTTGATGGGGAAAAATTTTGGATGTTTTTCCATTCTCCATTATAGCCTATGAGATTCATTAGAAAGAATGGGCCCATATGGTAAGGGTTAGGGTTAGGGTTAGAGTTCAGGACACAGATATGTTTGGTTTAAAATTGGGGTCTGGTTTAGGGTTGGGTAAGATGTATTTTTAATATCACACTGAATGGTACACTATTGATGGAGAAAAATTTTGGATGTTTTTCCATTCTCCATTATAGCCTATGAGATTCATTAGAATGAATGGGCCCATATGGTAAGGGTTAGGGTTAGGGTTAGAGTTCAGGACACACTTATGTTTGGGTGAATATTGGGGTTGGGTTTAGGGTTGGATAACATGTATTTTTAATATCACACTGAATTGTACACTCTTGATGGGGAAAAATTTTGGATGTTTTTCCATTCTCCATTATACCCTATGAGATTCATTAGAATGAATGGGCCCATATGGTAAGGGTTAGGGTTAGGGTTAGAGTTCAGGACACACTTATGTTTGGGTGAATATTGGGGTTGGGTTTAGGGTTGGATAAGATGTATTTTTAATATCACACTGAATGGTAAACTCTTGATGGGGAAAAATTTTGGATGTTTTTCCATTCTCCATTATAGCCTATGAGATTCATTAGAATGAATGGGCCCATATGGTAAGGGTTAGGGTTAGGGTTAGAGTTCAGGACACAGATATGTTCGGTTTAAAATTGGGGTCTGATTTAGGGTTGGATAAGATGTATTTTTAATATCACACTGAATGGTAAACTCTTGATGGGGAAAAATTTTGGATGTTTTTCCATTCTCCATTATAGCCTATGAGATTCATTAGAATGAATGGGCCCGTATGGTAAGGGTTAGGGTTAGGGTTAGAGTTCAGGACACAGATATGTTCGGTTTAAAATTGGGGTCTGGTTTAGGGTTGGGTAAGATGTATTTTTAATATCACACTGAATGGTACACTATTGATGGAGAAAAATTTTGGATGTTTTTCCATTCTCCATTATAGCCTATGAGATTCATTAGAATGAATGGGCCCATATGGTAAGGGTTAGGGTTAGGGTTAGAGTTCAGGACACACTTATGTTTGGGTGAATATTGGGGTTGGGTTTAGGGTTGGATAACATGTATTTTTAATATCACACTGAATGGTACACTCTTGATGGGGAAAAATTTTGGATGTTTTTCCATTCTCCATTATAGCCTATGAGATTCATTAGAATGAATGGGCCCATATGGTAAGGGTTAGGGTTAGGGTTAGAGTTCAGGACACACTTATGTTTGGGTGAATATTGGGGTTGGGTTTAGGGTTGGATAAGATGTATTTTTAATATCACACTGAATGGTAAACTCTTGATGGGGAAAAATTTTGGATGTTTTTCCATTCTCCATTATAGCCTATGAGATTCATTAGAATGAATGGGCCCATATGGTAAGGGTTAGGGTTAGGGTTAGAGTTCAGGACACAGATATGTTCGGTTTAAAATCGGGGTCTGGTTTAGGGTTGGGTAAGATGTATTTTTAACATCACACTGAATGGTACACTCTTGATGGGGAAAAATTTTGGATGTTTTTCCATTCTCCATTATAGCCTATGAGATTCATTAGAATGAATGGGCCCATATGGTAAGGGTTAGGGTTAGGGTTAAAGTTCAGGACACAGATATGTTCGTTTTAAAATTGGGGTCTGGTTTAGGGTTGGGTAAGATGTATTTTTAATATCACACTGAATGGTACACTCTTGATGGGGAAAAATTTTGGATGTTTTTCCATTCTCCATTATAGCCTATGAGATTCATTAGAAAGAATGGGCCCATATGGTAAAGGTTAGGGTTAGGGTTAGAGTTCAGGACACACTTAGGTTTGGGTGAATATTGGGGTTGGGTTTAGGGTTGGATAAGATGTATTTTTAATATCACACTGAATGGTACACTCTTGATGGGGAAAAATTTTGGATGTTTTTCCATTCTCCATTATAGCCTATGAGATTCATTAGAATGAATGGGCCCATATGGTAAGGGTTAGGGTTAGGGTTAGAGTTCAGGACACACTTATGTTTGGGTGAATATTGGGGTTGGGTTTAGGGTTGGATAAGATATATTTTTAATATCACACTGAATGGTAAACTCTTGATGGGGAAAAATTTTGGATGTTTTTCCATTCTCCATTATAGCCTATGAGATTCATTAGAATGAATGGGCCCATATGGTAAGGGTTAGGGTTAGGGTTAGAGTTCAGGACACAGATATGTTCGGTTTAAAATTGGGGTCTGGTTTAGGGTTGGGTAAGATGTATTTTTAATATCACACTGAATGGTACACTATTGATGGAGAAAAATTTTGGATGTTTTTCCATTCTCCATTATAGCCTATGAGATTCATTAGAATGAATGGGCCCATATTGTAAGGGTTAGGGTTAGGGTTAGAGTTCAGGACACACTTATGTTTGGGTGAATATTGGGGTTGGGTTTAGGGTTGGATAACATGTATTTTTAATATCACACTGAATGGTACACTCTTGATGGGGAAAAATTTTGGATGTTTTTCCATTCTCCATTATAGCCTATGAGATTCATTAGAATGAATGGGCCCATATGGTAAGGGTTAGGGTTAGGGTTAGAGTTCAGGACACAGATATGTTCGGTTTAAAATTGGGGTCTGGTTTAGGGTTGGGTAAGATGTATTTTTAATATCACACTGAATGGTACACTATTGATGGAGAAAAATTTTGGATGTTTTTCCATTCTCCATTATAGCCTATGAGATTCATTAGAATGAATGGGCCCATATGGTAAGGGTTAGGGTTAGGGTTAGGGTTAGAGTTCAGGACACACTTATGTTTGGGTGAATATTGGGGTTGGGTTTAGGGTTGGATAAGATGTATTTTTAACATCACACTGAATGGTACACTCTTGATGGGGAAAAATTTTGGATGTTTTTCCATTCTCCATTATAGCCTATGAGATTCATTAGAATGAATGGGCCCATATGGTAAGGGTTAGGGTTAGGGTTAAAGTTCAGGACACAGATATGTTCGTTTTAAAATTGGGGTCTGGTTTAGGGTTGGGTAAGATGTATTTTTAATATCACACTGAATGGTACACTATTGATGGAGAAAAATTTTGGATGTTTTTCCATTCTCCATTATAGCCTATGAGATTCATTAGAATGAATGGGCCCATATGGTAAGGGTTAGGGTTAGGGTTAGAGTTCAGGACACACTTAGGTTTGGGTGAATATTGGGGTTGGGTTTAGGGTTGGATAAGATGTATTTTTAATATCACACTGAATGGTACACTCTTGATGGGGAAAAATTTTGGATGTTTTTCCATTCTCCATTATAGCCTATGAGATTCATTAGAAAGAATGGGCCCATATGGTAAGGGTTAGGGTTAGGGTTAGAGTTCAGGACACACTTAGGTTTGGGTGAATATTGGGGTTGGGTTTAGGGTTGGATAAGATGTATTTTTAATATCACACTGAATGGTAAACTCTTGATGGGGAAAAATTTTGGATGTTTTTCCATTCTCCATTATAGCCTATGAGATTCATTAGAATGAATGGGCCCATATGGTAAGGGTTAGGGTTAGGGTTAAAGTTCAGGACACAGATATGTTCGTTTTAAAATTGGGGTCTGGTTTAGGGTTGGGTAAGATGTATTTTTAATATCACACTGCATGGTACACTCTTGATGGGGAAAAATTTTGGATGTTTTTCCATTCTCCATTATAGCCTATGAGATTCATTAGAAAGAATGGGCCCATATGGTAAAGGTTAGGGTTAGGGTTAGAGTTCAGGACACACTTAGGTTTGGGTGAATATTGGGGTTGGGTTTAGGGTTGGATAAGATGTATTTTTAATATCACACTGAATGGTACACTCTTGATGGGGAAAAATTTTGGATGTTTTTCCATTCTCCATTATAGCCTATGAGATTCATTAGAATGAATGGGCCCATATGGTAAGGGTTAGGGTTAGGGTTAGAGTTCAGGACACACTTATGTTTGGGTGAATATTGGGGTTGGGTTTAGGGTTGGATAAGATATATTTTTAATATCACACTGAATGGTAAACTCTTGATGGGGAAAAATTTTGGATGCTTTTCCATTCTCCATTATAGCCTATGAGATTCATTAGAATGAATGGGCCCATATGGTAAGGGTTAGGGTTAGGGTTAGAGTTCAGGACACAGATATGTTCGGTTTAAAATTGGGGTCTGGTTTAGGGTTGGGTAAGATGTATTTTTAATATCACACTGAATGGTACACTATTGATGGAGAAAAATTTTGGATGTTTTTCCATTCTCCATTATAGCCTATGAGATTCATTAGAATGAATGGGCCCATATGGTAAGGGTTAGGGTTAGGGTTAGAGTTCAGGACACACTTATGTTTGGGTGAATATTGGGGTTGGGTTTAGGGTTGGATAACATGTATTTTTAATATCACACTGAATGGTACACTCTTGATGGGGAAAAATTTTGGATGTTTTTCCATTCTCCATTATAGCCTATGAGATTCATTAGAATGAATGGGCCCATATGGTAAGGGTTAGGGTTAGGGTTAGAGTTCAGGACACAGATATGTTCGGTTTAAAATTGGGGTCTGGTTTAGGGTTGGGTAAGATGTATTTTTAATATCACACTGAATGGTACACTATTGATGGAGAAAAATTTTGGATGTTTTTCCATTCTCCATTTTAGCCTATGAGATTCATTAGAATGAATGGGCCCATATGGTAAGGGTTAGGGTTAGGGTTAGAGTTCAGGACACACTTATGTTTGGGTGAATATTGGGGTTGGGTTTAGGGTTGGATAAGATGTATTTTTAACATCACACTGAATGGTACACTCTTGATGGGGAAAAATTTTGGATGTTTTTCCATTCTCCATTATAGCCTATGAGATTCATTAGAATGAATGGGCCCATATGGTAAGGGTTAGGGTTAGGGTTAAAGTTCAGGACACAGATATGTTCGTTTTAAAATTGGGGTCTGGTTTAGGGTTGGGTAAGATGTATTTTTAATATCACACTGAATGGTACACTCTTGATGGGGAAAAATTTTGGATGTTTTTCCATTCTCCATTATAGCCTATGAGATTCATTAGAAAGAATGGGCCCATATGGTAAAGGTTAGGGTTAGGGTTAGAGTTCAGGACACACTTAGGTTTGGGTGAATATTGGGGTTGGGTTTAGGGTTGGATAAGATGTATTTTTAATATCACACTGAATGGTACACTCTTGATGGGGAAAAATTTTGGATGTTTTTCCATTCTCCATTATAGCCTATGAGATTCATTAGAATGAATGGGCCCATATGGTAAGGGTTAGGGTTAGGGTTAGAGTTCAGGACACACTTATGTTTGGGTGAATATTGGGGTTGGGTTTAGGGTTGGATAACATGTATTTTTAATATCACACTGAATGGTACACTCTTGATGGGGAAAAATTTTGGATGTTTTTCCATTCTCCATTATAGCCTATGAGATTCATTAGAATGAATGGGCCCATATGGTAAGGGTTAGGGTTAGGGTTAGAGTTCAGGACACAGATATGTTCGGTTTAAAATTGGGGTCTGGTTTAGGGTTGGGTAAGATGTATTTTTAATATCACACTGAATGGTACACTATTGATGGAGAAAAATTTTGGATGTTTTTCCATTCTCCATTATAGCCTATGAGATTCATTAGAATGAATGGGCCCATATGGTAAGGGTTAGGGTTAGGGTTAGAGTTCAGGACACACTTATGTTTGGGTGAATATTGGGGTTGGGTTTAGGGTTGGATAAGATGTATTTTTAACATCACACTGAATGGTACACTCTTGATGGGGAAAAATTTTGGATGTTTTTCCATTCTCCATTATAGCCTATGAGATTCATTAGAATGAATGGGCCCATATGGTAAGGGTTAGGGTTAGGGTTAAAGTTCAGGACACAGATATGTTCGTTTTAAAATTGGGGTCTGGTTTAGGGTTGGGTAAGATGTATTTTTAATATCACACTGAATGGTACACTATTGATGGAGAAAAATTTTGGATGTTTTTCCATTCTCCATTATAGCCTATGAGATTCATTAGAATGAATGGGCCCATATGGTAAGGGTTAGGGTTAGGGTTAGAGTTCAGGACACACTTAGGTTTGGGTGAATATTGGGGTTGGGTTTAGGGTTGGATAAGATGTATTTTTAATATCACACTGAATGGTACACTCTTGATGGGGAAAAATTTTGGATGTTTTTCCATTCTCCATTATAGCCTATGAGATTCATTAGAAAGAATGGGCCCATATGGTAAGGGTTAGGGTTAGGGTTAGAGTTCAGGACACACTTAGGTTTGGGTGAATATTGGGGTTGGATTTAGGGTTGGATAAGATGTATTTTTAATATCACACTGAATGGTACACTCTTGATGGGGAAAAATTTTGGATGTTTTTCCATTCTCCATTATAGCCTATGAGATTCATTAGAATGAATGGGCCCATATGGTAAGGGTTAGGGTTAGGGTTAGAGTTCAGGACACACTTATGTTTGGGTGAATATTGGGGTTGGGTTTAGGGTTGGATAAGATATATTTTTAATATCACACTGAATGGTAAACTCTTGATGGGGAAAAATTTTGGATGTTTTTCCATTCTCCATTATAGCCTATGAGATTCATTAGAATGAATGGGCCCATATGGTAAGAGTTAGGGTTAGGGTTAGAGTTCAGGACACAGATATGTTCGGTTTAAAATTGGGGTCTGGTTTAGGGTTGGGTAAGATGTATTTTTAATATCACACTGAATGGTACACTATTGATGGAGAAAAATTTTGGATGTTTTTCCATTCTCCATTATAGCCTATGAGATTCATTAGAATGAATGGGCCCATATGGTAAGGGTTAGGGTTAGGGTTAGAGTTCAGGACACACTTATGTTTGGGTGAATATTGGGGTTGGGTTTAGGGTTGGATAACATGTATTTTTAATATCACACTGAATTGTACACTCTTGATGGGGAAAAATTTTGGATGTTTTTCCATTCTCCATTATACCCTATGAGATTCATTAGAATGAATGGGCCCATATGGTAAGGGTTAGGGTTACGGTTAGAGTTCAGGACACACTTATGTTTGGGTGAATATTGGGGTTGGGTTTAGGGTTGGATAAGCTGTATTTTTAATATCACACTGAATGGTAAACTCTTGATGGGGAAAAATTTTGGATGTTTTTCCATTCTCCATTATAGCCTATGAGATTCATTAGAATGAATGGGCCCATATGGTAAGGGTTAGGGTTAGGGTTAGAGTTCAGGACACACTTATGTTTGGGTGAATATTGGGGTTGGGTTTAGGGTTGGATAACATGTATTTTTAATATCACACTGAATGGTACAGTATTGATGGAGAAAAATTTTGGATGTTTTTCCATTCTCCATTATAGCCTATGAGATTCATTAGAATGAATGGGCCCATATGGTAAGGGTTAGGGTTGGGGTTAGAGTTCAGGACACAGATATGTTCGGTTTAAAATTGGGGTCTGGTTTAGGGTTGGATAAGATGTATTTTTAATATCACACTGAATGGTACACTATTGATGGAGAAAAATTTTGGATGTTTTTCCATTCTCCATTATAGCCTATGAGATTCATTAGAATGAATGGGCCCATATGGTAAGGGTTAGGGTTCGGGTTAGAGTTCAGGACACAGATATGTTCGGTTTAAAATTGGGGTCTGGTTTAGGGTTGGGTAAGATGTATTTTTAATATCACACTGAATGGTACACTATTGATGGGGAAAAAATTTGGATGTTTTTCCATTCCCAATTATAGCCTATGAGATTCATTAGAATGAATGGGCCCATATGGTAAGGGTTAGGGTTAGGGTTAAAGTTCAGGACACAGATATGTTCGTTTTAAAATTGGGGTCTGGTTTAGGGTTGGGTAAGATGTATTTTTAATATCACACTGAATGGTACACTATTGATGGAGAAAAATTTTGGATGTTTTTCCATTCTCCATTATAGCCTATGAGATTCATTAGAATGAATGGGCCCATATGGTAAGGGTTAGGGTTAGGGTTAGAGTTCAGGACACACTTAGGTTTGGGTGAATATTGGGGTTGGGTTTAGGGTTGGATAAGATGTATTTTTAATATCACACTGAATGGTACACTCTTGATGGGGAAAAATTTTGGATGTTTTTCCATTCTCCATTATAGCCTATGAGATTCATTAGAAAGAATGGGCCCATATGGTAAGGGTTAGGGTTAGGGTTAGAGTTCAGGACACAGATATGTTTGGTTTAAAATTGGGGTCTGGTTTAGGGTTGGGTAAGATGTATTTTTAATATCACAATGAATGGTACACTATTGATGGAGAAAAATTTTGGATGTTTTTCCATTCTCCATTATAGCCTATGAGATTCATTAGAATGAATGGGCCCTTATGGTAAGGGTTAGGGTTAGGGTTAGAGTTCAGGACACACTTATGTTTGGGTGAATATTGGGGTTGGGTTTAGGGTTGGATAACATGTATTTTTAATATCACACTGAATGGTACACTCTTGATGGGGAAAAATTTTGGATGTTTTTCCATTCTCCATTATAGCCTATGAGATTCATTAGAATGAATGGGCCCATATGGTAAGGGTTAGGGTTAGGGTTAGAGTTCAGGACACACTTATGTTTGGGTGAATATTGGGGTTGGGTTTAGGGTTGGATAAGATGTATTTTTAATATCACACTGAATGGTAAACTCTTGATGGGGAAAAATTTTGTTTTTTTTTCCATTCTCGATTATAGCCTATGAGATTCATTAGAATGAATGGGCCCATATGGTAAGGGTTAGGGTTCGGGTTAGAGTTCAGGACACAGATATGTTCGGTTTAAAATTGGGGTCTGCTTTAGGGTTGGGTAAGATGTATTTTTAATATCACACTGAATGGTACACTCTTGATGGGGAAAAATTTTGGATGTTTTTCCATTCTCCATTATAGCCTATGAGATTCATTAGAATGAATGGGCCCATATGGTAAGGGTTAGGGTTAGGGTTAAAGTTCAGGACACAGATATGTTCGTTTTAAAATTGGGGTCTGGTTTAGGGTTGGGTAAGATGTATTTTTAATATCACACTGAATGGTACACTATTGATGGAGAAAAATTTTGGATGTTTTTCCATTCTCCATTATAGCCTATGAGATTCATTAGAATGAATGGGCCCATATGGTAAGGGTTAGGGTTAGGGTTAGAGTTCAGGACACACTTATGTTTGGGTGAATATTGGGGTTGGGTTTAGGGTTGGATAAGATATATTTTTAATATCACACTGAATGGTAAACTCAGGATGGGGAAAAATTTTGGATGTTTTTCCATTCTCCATTATAGCCTATGAGATTCATTAGAATGAATGGGCCCATATGGTAAGGGTTAGGGTTAGGGTTAGAGTTCAGGACACAGTTATGTTTGGTTTAAAATTGGGGTCTGGTTTAGGGTTGGGTAAGATGTATTTTTAATATCACACTGAATGGTACACTATTGATGGAGAAAAATTTTGGATGTTTTTCCATTCTCCATTATAGCCTATGAGATTCATTAGAATGAATGGGCCCATATGGTAAGGGTTAGGGTTAGGGTTAGAGTTCAGGACACACTTATGTTTGGGTGAATATTGGGGTTGGGTTTAGGGTTGGATAACATGTATTTTTAATATCACACTGAATTGTACACTCTTGATGGGGAAAAATTTTGGATGTTTTTCCATTCTCCATTATAGCCTATGAGATTCATTAGAATGAATGGGCCCATATGGTAAGGGTTAGGGTTAGGGTTAGAGTTCAGGACACACTTATGTTTGGGTGAATATTGGGGTTGGGTTTAGGGTTGGATAAGATGTATTTTTAATATCACACTGAATGGTAAACTCTTGATGGGGAAAAATTTTGGATGTTTTTCCATTCTCCATTATAGCCTATGAGATTCATTAGAATGAATGGGCCCATATGGTAAGGGTTAGGGTTAGGGTTAGAGTTCAGGACACAGATATGTTCGGTTTAAAATTGGGGTCTGATTTAGGGTTGGATAAGATGTATTTTTAATATCACACTGAATGGTAAACTCTTGATGGGGAAAAATTTTGGATGTTTTTCCATTCTCCATTATAGCCTATGAGATTCATTAGAATGAATGGGCCCGTATGGTAAGGGTTAGGGTTAGGGTTAGAGTTCAAGACACAGATATGTTCGGTTTAAAATTGGGGTCTGGTTTAGGGTTGGGTAAGATGTATTTTTAATATCACACTGAATGGTACACTACTGATGGAGAAAAATTTTGGATGTTTTTCCATTCTCCATTATAGCCTATGAGATTCATGAGAATGAATGGGCCCATATGGTAAGGGTTAGGGTTAGGGTTAGAGTTCAGGACACACTTATGTTTGGGTGAATATTGGGGTTGGGTTTAGGGTTGGATAACATGTATTTTTAATATCACACTGAATGGTACACTCTTGATGGGGAAAAATTTTGGATGTTTTTCCATTCTCCATTATAGCCTATGAGATTCATTAGAATGAATGGGCCCATATGGTAAGGGTTAGGGTTAGGGTTAGAGTTCAGGACACACTTATGTTTGGGTGAATATTGGGGTTGGGTTTAGGGTTGGATAAGATGTATTTTTAATATCACACTGAATGGTAAACTCTTGATGGGGAAAAATTTTGGATGTTTTTCCATTCTCCATTATAGCCTATGAGATTCATTAGAATGAATGGGCCCATATGGTAAGGGTTAGGGTTAGGGTTAGAGTTCAGGACACAGATATGTTCGGTTTAAAATTGGGGTCTGGTTTAGGGTTGGGTAAGATGTATTTTTAACATCACACTGAATGGTACACTCTTGATGGGGAAAAATTTTGGATGTTTTTCCATTCTCCATTATAGCCTATGAGATTCATTAGAATGAATGGGCCCATATGGTAAGGGTTAGGGTTAGGGTTAAAGTTCAGGACACAGATATGTTCGTTTTAAAATTGGGGTCTGGTTTAGGGTTGGGTAAGATGTATTTTTAATATCACACTGAATGGTACACTCTTGATGGGGAAAAATTTTGGATGTTTTTCCATTCTCCATTATAGCCTATGAGATTCATTAGAAAGAGTGGGCCCATATTGTAAGGGTTAGGGTTAGGGTTAGAGTTCAGGACACACTTAGGTTTGGGTGAATATTGGGGTTGGGTTTAGGGTTGGATAAGATGTATTTTTAATATCACACTGAATGGTACACTCTTGATGGGGAAAAATTGTGGATGTTTTTTCATTCTCCATTATAGCCTATGAGATTCATTAGAATGAATGGGCCCATATGGTAAGGGTTAGGGTTAGGGTTAGAGTTCAGGACACAGATATGTTCGGTTTAAAATTGGGGTCTGGTTTAGGGTTGGGTAAGATGTATTTTTAATATCACACTGAATGGTACACTATTGATTGAGAAAAATTTTGGATGTTTTTCCATTCTCCATTATAGCCTATGAGATTCATTAGAATGAATGGGCCCATATGGTAAGGGTTAGGGTTAGGGTTAGAGTTCAGGACACACTTATGTTTGGGTGAATATTGGGGTTGGGTTTAGGGTTGGATAACATGTATTTTTAATATCACACTGAATGGTACACTCTTGATGGGGAAAAATTTTGGATGTTTTTCCATTCTCCATTATACCCTATGAGATTCATTAGAATGAATGGGCCCATATGGTAAGGGTTAGGGTTAGGGTTAGAGTTCAGGACACACTTATGTTTGGGTGAATATTGGGGTTGGGTTTAGGGTTGGATAAGATGTATTTTTAATATCACACTGAATGGTAAACTCTTGATGGGGAAAAATTTTGGATGTTTTTCCATTCTCCATTATAGCCTATGAGATTAATTAGAATGAATGGGCCCATATGGTAAGGGTTAAGGTTAGGGTTAGAGTTCAGGACACAGATATGTTCGGTTTAAAATTGGGGTCTGGTTTAGGGTTGGGTAAGATGTATTTTTCATATCACACTGAATGGTACAGTATTGATGGAGAAAAATTTTGGATGTTTTTCCATTCTCCATTATAGCCTATGAGATTCATTAGAATGAATGGGCCCATATGGTAAGGGTTAGGGTTAGAGTTCAGGACACAGTTATGTTTGGGTGAATATTGGGGTTGGGTTTAGGGTTGGATAACATGTATTTTTAATATCTCACTGAATGGTACACTCTTGATGGGGAAAAATTTTGGATGTTTTTCCATTCTCCATTATAGCCTATGAGATTCATTAGAATGAATGGGCCCATATGGTAAGGGTTAGGGTTAGGGTTAGAGTTCAGGACACAGATATGTTCGGTTTAAAATTGGGTTCTGGTTTAGGGTTGGGTAAGATGTATTTTTAATATCACACTGAATGGTAAACTCTTGATGGGGAAAAATATTGGATGTTTTTCCATTCTCCATTATAGCCTATGAGATTCATTAGAATGAATGGGCCCATATGGTAAGGGTTAGGGTTGGGGTTAGAGTTCAGGACACAGATATGTTCGGTTTAAAATTGGGGTCTGGTTTAGGGTTGGGTAAGATGTATTTTTAACATCACACTGAATGGTACACTCTTGATGGGGAAAAATTTTGGATGTTTTTCCATTCTCCATTATAGCCTATGAGATTCATTAGAATGAATGGGCCCATATGGTAAGGGTTCGGGTTAGGGTTAGAGTTCAGGACACAGATATGTTCGGTTTAAAATTGGGGTCTGGTTTAGGGTTGGGTAAGATGTATTTTTAATATCACACTGAATGGTACACTATTGATGGAGAAAAATTTTGGATGTTTTTCCATTCTCCATTATCGCCTATGAGATTCATTAGAATGAATGGGCCCATATGGTAAGGGTTTGGGTTAGGGTTAGAGTTCAGGACACACTTAGGTTTGGGTGAATATTGGGGTTGGGTTTAGGGTTGGATAAGATGTATTTTTAATATCACACTGAATGGTAAACTCTTGATGGGGAAAAATTTTGGATGTTTTTCCATTCTCCATTATAGCCTATGACATTCATTAGAATGAATGGGCCCATATGGTAAGGGTTAGGGTTAGGGTTAGAGTTCAGGACACACTTATGTTTGGGTGAATATTGGGGTCTGGTTTAGGGTTGGGTAAGATGTATTTTTAATATCACACTGAATGGTAAACTCTTGATGGGGAAAAATATTGGATGTTTTTCCATTCTCCATTATAGCCTATGAGATTCATTAGAATGAATGGGCCCATATGGTAAGGGTTAGGGTTGGGGTTAGAGTTCAGGACACAGATATGTTCGGTTTAAAATTGGGGTCTGGTTTAGGGTTGGGTAAGATGTATTTTTAACATCACACTGAATGGTACACTCTTGATGGGGAAAAATTTTGGATGTTTTTCCATTCTCCATTATAGCCTATGTGATTCATTAGAATGAATGGGCCCATATGGTAAGGGTTAGGGTTAGGGTTAGAGTTCAGGACAGATATGTTCGGTTTAAAATTGGGGTCTGGTTTAGGGTTGGGTAAGATGTATTTTTAATATCACACTGAATGGTACACTATTGATGGAAAAAATTTTGGATGTTTTTCCATTCTCCATTATCACCTATGAGATTCATTAGAATGAATGGGCCCATATGGTAAGGGTTAGGGTTAGGGTTAGAGTTCAGGACACAGATATGTTCGGTTTAAAATTGGGTTCTGGTTTAGGGTTGGGTAAGATGTATTTTTAATATCACACTGAATGGTAAACTCTTGATGGGGAAAAATATTGGATGTTTTTCCATTCTCCATTATAGCCTATGAGATTCATTAGAATGAATGGGCCCATATGGTAAGGGTTAGGGTTAGGGTTAGAGTTCAGGACACAGATATGTTCGGTTTAAAATTGGGGTCTGGTTTAGGGTTGGGTAAGATGTATTTTTAACATCACACTGAATGGTACACTCTTGATGGGGAAAAATTTTGGATGTTTTTCCATTCTCCATTATAGCCTATGAGATTCATTAGAATGAATGGGCCCATATGGTAAGGGTTAGGGTTAGGGTTAGAGTTCAGGACACAGATATGTTCGGTTTAAAATTGGGGTCTGGTTTAGGGTTGGGTAAGATGTATTTTTAACATCACACTGAATGGTACACTCTTGATGGGGAAAAATTTTGGATGTTTTTCCATTCTCCATTATAGCCTATGAGATTCATTAGAATGAATGGGCCCATATGGTAAGGGTTAGGGTTAGGGTTAGAGTTCAGGACACAGATATGTTCGGTTTAAAATTGGGTTCTGGTTTAGGGTTGGGTAAGATGTATTTTTAATATCACACTGAATGGTAAACTCTTGATGGGGAAAAATATTGGATGTTTTTCCATTCTCCATTATAGCCTATGAGATTCATTAGAATGAATGGGCCCATATGGTAAGGGTTAGGGTTGGGGTTAGAGTTCAGGACACAGATATGTTCGGTTTAAAATTGGGGTCTGGTTTAGGGTTGGGTAAGATGTATTTTTAATATCACACTGAATGGTACACTATTGATGGAGAAAAATTTTGGATGTTTTTCCATTCTCCATTATCGCCTATGAGATTCATTAGAATGAATGGGCCCATATGGTAAGGGTTAGGGTTAGGGTTAGAGTTCAGGACACACTTAGGTTTGGGTGAATATTGGGGTTGGGTTTAGGGTTGGATAAGATGTATTTTTAATATCACACTGAATGGTAAACTCTTGATGGGGAAAAATTTTGGATGTTTTTCCATTCTCCATTATAGCCTATGACATTCATTAGAATGAATGGGCCCATATGGTAAGGGTTAGGGTTAGGGTTAGAGTTCAGGACACACTTATGTTTGGGTGAATATTGGGGTCTGGTTTAGGGTTGGGTAAGATGTATTTTTAATATCACACTGAATGGTAAACTCTTGATGGGGAAAAATATTGGATGTTTTTCCATTCTCCATTATAGCCTATGAGATTCATTAGAATGAATTGGCCCATATGGTAAGGGTTAGGGTTGGGGTTAGAGTTCAGGACACAGATATGTTCGGTTTAAAATTGGGGTCTGGTTTAGGGTTGGGTAAGATGTATTTTTAACATCACACTGAATGGTACACTCTTGATGGGGAAAAATTTTGGATGTTTTTCCATTCTCCATTATAGCCTATGAGATTCATTAGAATGAATGGGCCCATATGGTAAGGGTTAGGGTTAGGGTTAGAGTTCAGGACAGATATGTTCGGTTTAAAATTGGGGTCTGGTTTAGGGTTGGGTAAGATGTATTTTTAATATCACACTGAATGGTACACTATTGATGGAAAATTTTTTGGATGTTTTTCCATTCTCCATTATCACCTATGAGATTCATTAGAATGAATGGGCCCATATGGTAAGGGTTAGGGTTAGGGTTAGAGTTCAGGACACACTTAGGTTTGGGTGAATATTGGGGTTGGGTTTAGGGTTGGATAAGATGTATTTTTAATATCACACTGAATGGTTCACTCTTGATGGGGAAAAATTTTGGATGTTTTTCCATTCTCCATTATAGCCTATGAGTTTCATTAGAATGAATGGGCCCATATGGTAAGGGTTTAGGGTTAGGGTTAGAGTTCAGGACACACTTATGTTTGGGTGAATATTGGGGTTGGGTTTAGGGTTGGATAAGATGTATTTTTAATATCACACTGAATGGTAAACTCTTGATGGGGAAAAATTTTGGATGTTTTTCCATTCTCCATTATAGCCTATGAGATTCATTAGAATGAATGGGCCCATATGGTAAGGGTTAGGGTTAGGGTTAGAGTTCAGGACACAGATATGTTCGGTTTAAAATTGGGGTCTGGTTTAGGGTTGGGTAAGATGTATTTTTAATATCACACTGAATGGTACACTATTGATGGAGAAAAATTTTGGATGTTTTTCCATTCTCCATTATAGCCTATGAGATTCATTAGAATGAATGGGCCCATATGGTAAGGGTTAGGGTTAGGGTTAGAGTTCAGGACACAGATATGTTCGGTTTAAAATTGGGTTCTGGTTTAGGGTTGGGTAAGATGTATTTTTAATATCACACTGAATGGTACACTATTGATGGAGAAAAATTTTGGATGTTTTTCCATTCTCCATTATCGCCTATGAGATTCATTAGAATGAATGGGCCCATATGGTAAGGGTTAGGGTTGGGGTTAGAGTTCAGGACACAGATATGTTCGGTTTAAAATTGGGGTCTGGTTTAGGGTTGGGTAAGATGTATTTTTAACATCACACTGAATGGTACACTCTTGATGGGGAAAAATTTTGGATGTTTTTCCATTCTCCATTATAGCCTATGAGATTCATTAGAATGAATGGGCCCATATGGTAAGGGTTCGGGTTAGGGTTAGAGTTCAGGACACAGATATGTTCGGTTTAAAATTGGGGTCTGGTTTAGGGTTGGGTAAGATGTATTTTTAATATCACACTGAATGGTACACTATTGATGGAGAAAAATTTTGGATGTTTTTCCATTCTCCATTATCGCCTATGAGATTCATTAGAATGAATGGGCCCATATGGTAAGGGTTAGGGTTGGGGTTAGAGTTCAGGACACAGATATGTTCGGTTTAAAATTGGGGTCTGGTTTAGGGTTGGGTAAGATGTATTTTTAACATCACACTGAATGGTACACTCTTGATGGGGAAAAATTTTGGATGTTTTTCCATTCTCCATTATAGCCTATGAGATTCATTAGAATGAATGGGCCCATATGGTAAGGGTTCGGGTTAGGGTTAGAGTTCAGGACACAGATATGTTCCGTTTAAAATTGGGGTCTGGTTTAGGGTTGGGTAAGATGTATTTTTAATATCACACTGAATGGTACACTATTGATGGAGAAAAATTTTGGATGTTTTTCCATTCTCCATTATCGCCTATGAGATTCATTAGAATGAATGGGCCCATATGGTAAGGGTTAGGGTTAGGGTTAGAGTTCAGGACACACTTAGGTTTGGGTGAATATTGGGGTTTGGTTTAGGTTTGGATAAGATGTATTTTTAATATCACACTGAATGGTAAACTCTTGATGGGGAAAAATTTTGGATGTTTTTCCATTCTCCATTATAGCCTATGACATTCATTAGAATGAATGGGCCCATATGGTAAGGGTTAGGGTTAGGGTTAGAGTTCAGGACACACTTATGTTTGGGTGAATATTTGGGTCTGGTTTAGGGTTGGGTAAGATGTATTTTTAATATCACACTGAATGGTAAACTCTTGATGGGGAAAAATATTGGATGTTTTTCCATTCTCCATTATAGCCTATGAGATTCATTAGAATGAATGGGCCCATATGGTAAGGGTTAGGGTTGGGGTTAGAGTTCAGGACACAGATATGTTCGGTTTAAAATTGGGGTCTGGTTTAGGGTTGGGTAAGATGTATTTTTAACATCACACTGAATGGTACACTCTTGATGGGGAAAAATTTTGGATGTTTTTCCATTCTCCATTATAGCCTATGAGATTCATTAGAATGAATGGGCCCATATGGTAAGGGTTCGGGTTAGGGTTAGAGTTCAGGACACAGATATGTTCGGTTTAAAATTGGGGTCTGGTTTAGGGTTGGGTAAGATGTATTTTTAATATCACACTGAATGGTACACTATTGATGGAGAAAAATTTTGGATGTTTTTCCATTCTCCATTATCGCCTATGAGATTCATTAGAATGAATGGGCCCATATGGTAAGGGTTAGGGTTAGGGTTAGAGTTCAGGACACACTTATGTTTGGGTGAATATTGGGGTTGGGTTTAGGGTTGGATAACATGTATTTTCAATATGACACTGAATGGTAAACTCTTGATGGGGAAAAATTTTGGATGTTTTTCCATTCTCCATTATAGCCTATGAGATTCATTAGAATGAATGGGCCCATATGGTAAGGGTTAGGTTTAGGGTTAGAGTTCAGGACACACTTAGGTTTGGGTGAATATTGGGGTTGGGTTTAGGGTTGGATAACATGTATTTTTAATATCACACTGAATGGTACACTCTTGATGGGGAAAAATTTTGGATGTTTTTCCATTCTCCATTATAGCCTATGAGATTCATTAGAATGAACGGGCCCATATGGTAAGGGTTAGGGTTAGGGTTAGAGTTCAGGACACACTTATGTTTGGGTGAATATTGGGGTTGGGTTTAGGGTTGGATAACATGTATTTTCAATATGACACTGAATGGTAAACTCTTGATGGGGAAAAATTTTGGATGTTTTTCCATTCTCCATTATAGCCTATGAGATTCATTAGAATGAATGGGCCCATATGGTAAGGGTTAGGGTTAGGGTTAGAGTTCAGGACACAGATATGTTCGGTTTAAAATTGGGGTCTGGTTTAGGGTTGGGTAAGATGTATTTTTAATATCACACTGAATGGTACACTATTGATGGAGAAAAATTTTGGATTTTTTTCCATTCTCCATTATAGCCTATGAGATTCATTAGAATGAATGGGCCCA
Organism: Heteronotia binoei; assembly: GCF_032191835.1. Classification (NCBI taxonomy): domain Eukaryota; kingdom Metazoa; phylum Chordata; class Lepidosauria; order Squamata; family Gekkonidae; genus Heteronotia; species Heteronotia binoei. Next base: position 19,624,933 of record NC_083235.1, on the reverse strand, counting down.
TTTGGTAAGGGTTAGGGTTAGGGTTAGAGTTCAGGACACAGATATGTTCGGTTTAAAATTGGGTTCTGGTTTAGGGTTGGGTAAGATGTATTTTTAATATCACACTGAATGGTAAACTCTTGATGGGGAAAAATATTGGATGTTTTTCCATTCTCCATTATAGCCTATGAGATTCATTAGAATGAATGGGCCCATATGGTAAGGGTTAGGGTTAGGGTTAGAGTTCAGGACAGATATGTTCGGTTTAAAATTGGGGTCTGGTTTAGGGTTGGGTAAGATGTATTTTTAATATCACACTGAATGGTACCCTATTGATGGAGAAAAATTTTGGATGTTTTTCCATTCTCCATTATCGCCTATGACATTCATTAGAATGAATGGGCCCATATGGTAAGGGTTAGGGTTAGGGTTAGAGTTCAGGACACACTTAGGTTTGGGTGAATATTGGGGTTGGGTTTAGGGTTGGATAAGATGTATTTTTAATATCACACTGAATGGTAAACTCTTGATGGGGAAAAATTTTGGATGCTTTTCCATTCTCCATTATAGCCTATGAGATTCATTAGAATGAATGGGCCCATATGGTAAGGGTTAGGGTTAGGGTTAGAGTTCAGGACACACTTATGTTTGGGTGAATATTGGGGTTGGGTTTAGGGTTGGATAACATGTATTTTTAATATCACACTGAATGGTAAACTCTTGATGGGGAAAAATATTGGATGTTTTTCCATTCTCCATTATAGCCTATGAGATTCATTAGAATGAATGAGCCCATATGGTAAGGGTTAGGTTTAGGGTTAGAGTTCAGGACACACTTAGGTTTGGGTGAATATTGGGGTTGGGTTTAGGGTTGGATAACATGTATTTTTAATATCACACTGAATGGTACACTCTTGATGGGGAAAAATTTTGGATGTTTTTCCATTCTCCATTATAGCCTATGAGATTCATTAGAATGAATGGGCCCATATGGTAAGGGTTAGGGTTAGGGTTAGAGTTCAGGACACACTTATGTTTGGGTGAATATTGGGGTTGGGTTTAGGGTTGGATAAGATGTATTTTTAATATCACACTGAATGGTAAACTCTTGATGGGGAAAAATTTTGGATGTTTTTCCATTCTCCATTATAGCCTATGAGATTCATTAGAATGAATGGGCCCATATGGTAAGGGTTAGGGTTAGGGTTAGAGTTCAGGACACAGATATGTTCGGTTTAAAATTGCGGTCTGGTTTAGGGTTGGGTAAGATGTATTTTTAATATCACACTGAATGGTACACTATTGATGGAGAAAAATTTTGGATGTTTTTCCATTCTCCATTATAGCCTATGAGATTCATTAGAATGAATGGGCCCATATGGTAAGGGTTAGGGTTAGAGTTCAGGACACCGATATGTTCGGTTTAAAATTGGGTTCTGGTTTAGGGTTGGGTAAGATGTATTTTTAATATCACACTGAATGGTAAACTCTTGATGGGGAAAAATATTGGATGTTTTTCCATTCTCCATTATAGCCTAAGAGATTCATTAGAATGAATGGGCCCATATGGTAAGGGTTAGGGTTGGGGTTAGAGTTCAGGACACAGATATGTTCGGTTTAAAATTGGGGTCTGGTTTAGGGTTGGGTAAGATGTATTTTTAACATCACACTGAATGGTACACTCTTGATGGGGAAAAATTTTGGATGTTTTTCCATTCTCCATTATAGCCTATGAGATTCATTAGAATGAATGGGCCCATATGGTAAGGGTTAGGGTTAGGGTTAGAGTTCAGGACAGATATGTTCGGTTTAAAATTGGGGTCTGGTTTAGGGTTGGGTAAGATGTATTTTTAATATCACACTGAATGGTACACTATTGATGGAAAAAATTTTGGATGTTTTTCCATTCTCCATTATCACCTATGAGATTCATTAAAATGAATGGGCCCATATGGTAAGGGTTAGGGTTAGGGTTAGAGTTCAGGACACACTTAGGTTTGGGTGAATATTGGGGTTGGGTTTAGGGTTGGATAAGATGTATTTTTAATATCACACTGAATGGTAAACTCTTGATGGGGAAAAATTTTGGATGTTTTTCCATTCTCCATTATAGCCTATGAGATTCATTAGAATGAATGGGCCCATATGGTAAGGGTTAGGGTTAGGGTTAGAGTTCAGGACACACTTATGTTTGGGTGAATATTGGGGTTGGGTTTAGGGTTGGATAACATGTATTTTTAATATCACACTGAATGGTAAACTCTTGATGGGGAAAAATATTGGATGTTTTTCCATTCTCCATTATAGCCTATGAGATTCATTAGAATGAATGAGCCCATATGGTAAGGGTTAGATTTAGGGTTAGAGTTCAGGACACACTTAGGTTTGGGTGAATATTGGGGTTGGGTTTAGGGTTGGATAACATGTATTTTTAATATCACACTGAATGGTACACTCTTGATGGGGAAAAATTTTGGATGTTTTTCCATTCTCCATTATAGCCTATGAGATTCATTAGAATGAATGGGCCCATATGGTAAGGGTTAGGGTTAGGGTTAGAGTTCAGGACACACTTATGTTTGGGTGAATATTGGGGTTGGGTTTAGGGTTGGATAAGATGTATTTTTAATATCACACTGAATAGTAAACTCTTGATGGGGAAAAATTTTGGATGTTTTTCCATTCTCCATTATAGCCTATGAGATTCATTAGAATGAATGGGCCCATATGGTAAGGGTTAGGGTTAGGGTTAGAGTTCAGGACACAGATATGTTCGGTTTAAAATTGCGGTCTGGTTTAGGGTTGGGTAAGATGTATTTTTAATATCACACTGAATGGTACACTATTGATGGAGAAAAATTTTGGATGTTTTTCCATTCTCCATTATAGCCTATGAGATTCATTAGAATGAATGGGCCCATATGGTAAGGGTTAGGGTTAGAGTTCAGGACACCGATATGTTCGGTTTAAAATTGGGTTCTGGTTTAGGGTTGGGTAAGATGTATTTTTAATATCACACTGAATGGTAAACTCTTGATGGGGAAAAATATTGGATGTTTTTCCATTCTCCATTATAGCCTATGAGATTCATTAGAATGAATGGGCCCATATGGTAAGGGTTAGGGTTGGGGTTAGAGTTCAGGACACAGATATGTTCGGTTTAAAATTGGGGTCTGGTTTAGGGTTGGGTAAGATGTATTTTTAACATCACACTGAATGGTACACTCTTGATGGGGAAAAATTTTGGATGTTTTTCCATTCTCCATTATAGCCTATGAGATTCATTAGAATGAATGGGCCCATATGGTAAGGGTTAGGGTTAGGGTTAGAGTTCAGGACAGATATGTTCGGTTTAAAATTGGGGTCTGGTTTAGGGTTGGGTAAGATGTATTTTTAATATCACACTGAATGGTACACTATTGATGGAAAAATTTTTGGATGTTTTTCCATTCTCCATTATCACCTATGAGATTCATTAGAATGAATGGGCCCATATGGTAAGGGTTAGGGTTAGGGTTAGAGTTCAGGACACACTTAGGTTTGGGTGAATATTGGGGTTGGGTTTAGGGTTGGATAAGATGTATTTTTAATATCACACTGAATGGTAAACTCTTGATGGGGAAAAATTTTGGATGTTTTTCCATTCTCCATTATCGCCTATGAGATTCATTAGAATGAATGGGCCCATATGGTAAGGGTTAGGGTTAGGGTTAGAGTTCAGGACACACTTATGTTTGGGTGAATATTGGGGTCTGGTTTAGGGTTGGGTAAGATGTATTTTTAATATCACACTGAATGGTACACTATTGATGGAGAAAAATTTTGGATGTTTTTCCATTCTCCATTAAAGCCTATGAGATTCATTAGAATGAATGGGCACATATGGTAAGGGTTAGGGTTAGGGTTAGAGTTCAGGACACACTTAGGTTTGGGTGAATATTGGGGTTGGGTTTAGGGTTGGATAAGATGTATTTTTAATATCACACTGAATGGTAAACTCTTGATGGGGAAAAATTTTGGATGTTTTTCCATTCTCCATTATCGCCTATGAGATTCATTAGAATGAATGGGCCCATATGGTAAGGGTTAGGGTTAGGGTTAGAGTTCAGGACACACTTATGTTTGGGTGAATATTGGGGTCTGGTTTAGGGTTGGGTAAGATGTATTTTTAATATCACACTGAATGGTACACTATTGATGGAGAAAAATTTTGGATGTTTTTCCATTCTCCATTAAAGCCTATGAGATTCATTAGAATGAATGGGCACATATGGTAAGGGTTAGGGTTAGGGTTAGAGTTCAGGACACACTTAGGTTTGGGTGAATATTGGGGTTGGGTTTAGGGTTGGATAAGATGTATTTTTAATATCACACTGAATGGTACACTCTTGATGGGGAAAAATTTTGGATGTTTTTCCATTCTCCATTATAGCCTATGAGATTCATTAGAATGAATGGGCCCATATGGTAAGGGTTAGGGTTAGGGTTAGAGTTCAGGACACACTTATGTTTGGGTGAATATTGGGGTTGGGTTTAGGGTTGGATAACATGTATTTTTAATATCACACTGAATGGTAAACTCTTGATGGGGAAAAATTTTGGATGTTTTTCCATTCTCCATTATAGCCTATGAGATTCATTAGAATGAATGGGCCCATATGGTAAGGGTTAGGGTTAGGGTTAGTGTTCAGGACACAGATATGTTCGGTTTAAAATTGGGGTCTGGTTTAGGGTTGGGTAAGATGTATTTTTAATATCACACTGAATGGTACACTATTGATGGAGAAAAATTTTGGATGTTTTTCCATTCTCCATTATACCTATGAGATTCATTAGAATGAATGGGCCCATATGGTAAGGGTTAGGGTTAGGGTTAGAGTTCAGGACACAGATATGTTCGGTTTAAAATTGGGTTCTGGTTTAGGGTTGGGTAAGATGTATTTTTAATATCACACTGAATGGTAAACTCTTGATGGGGAAAAATATTGGATGTTTTTCCATTCTCCATTATAGCCTATGAGATTCATTAGAATGAATGGGCCCATATGGTAAGGGTTAGGGTTGGGGTTAGAGTTCAGGACACAGATATGTTCGGTTTAAAATTGGGGTCTGGTTTAGGGTTGGGTAAGATGTATTTTTAACATCACACTGAATGGTACACTCTTGATGGGGAAAAATTTTGGATGTTTTTCCATTCTCCATTATAGCCTATGAGATTCATTAGAATGAATGGGCCCATATGGTAAGGGTTAGGGTTAGGGTTAGAGTTCAGGACACAGATATGTTCGGTTTAAAATTGGGGTCTGGTTTAGGGTTGGGTAAGATGTATTTTTAACATCACACTGAATGGTACACTCTTGATGGGGAAAAATTTTGGATGTTTTTCCATTCTCCATTATAGCCTATGAGATTCATTAGAATGAATGGGCCCATATGGTAAGGGTTAGGGTTAGGGTTAGAGTTCAGGACAGATATGTTCGGTTTAAAATTGGGGTCTGGTTTAGGGTTGGGTAAGATGTATTTTTAATATCACACTGAATGGTACACTATTGATGGAAAAATTTTTGGATGTTTTTCCATTCTCCATTATCACCTATGAGATTCATTAGAATGAATGGGCCCATATGGTAAGGGTTAGGGTTAGGGTTAGAGTTCAGGACACACTTAGGTTTGGGTGAATATTGGGGTTGGGTTTAGGGTTGGATAAGATGTATTTTTAATATCACACTGAATGGTAAACTCTTGATGGGGAAAAATTTTGGATGTTTTTCCATTCTCCATTATCGCCTATGAGATTCATTAGAATGAATGGGCCCATATGGTAAGGGTTAGGGTTAGGGTTAGAGTTCAGGACACACTTATGTTTGGGTGAATATTGGGGTCTGGTTTAGGGTTGGGTAAGATGTATTTTTAATATCACACTGAATGGTACACTATTGATGGAGAAAAATTTTGGATGTTTTTCCATTCTCCATTAAAGCCTATGAGATTCATTAGAATGAATGGGCACATATGGTAAGGGTTAGGGTTAGGGTTAGAGTTCAGGACACACTTAGGTTTGGGTGAATATTGGGGTTGGGTTTAGGGTTGGATAAGATGTATTTTTAATATCACACTGAATGGTACACTCTTGATGGGGAAAAATTTTGGATGTTTTTCCATTCTCCATTATAGCCTATGAGATTCATTAGAATGAATGGGCCCATATGGTAAGGGTTAGGGTTAGGGTTAGAGTTCAGGACACACTTATGTTTGGGTGAATATTGGGGTTGGGTTTAGGGTTGGATAACATGTATTTTTAATATCACACTGAATGGTAAACTCTTGATGGGGAAAAATTTTGGATGTTTTTCCATTCTCCATTATAGCCTATGAGATTCATTAGAATGAATGGGCCCATATGGTAAGGGTTAGGGTTAGGGTTAGTGTTCAGGACACAGATATGTTCGGTTTAAAATTGGGGTCTGGTTTAGGGTTGGGTAAGATGTATTTTTAATATCACACTGAATGGTACACTATTGATGGAGAAAAATTTTGGATGTTTTTCCATTCTCCATTATACCTATGAGATTCATTAGAATGAATGGGCCCATATGGTAAGGGTTAGGGTTAGGGTTAGAGTTCAGGACACAGATATGTTCGGTTTAAAATTGGGTTCTGGTTTAGGGTTGGGTAAGATGTATTTTTAATATCACACTGAATGGTAAACTCTTGATGGGGAAAAATATTGGATGTTTTTCCATTCTCCATTATAGCCTATGAGATTCATTAGAATGAATGGGCCCATATGGTAAGGGTTAGGGTTGGGGTTAGAGTTCAGGACACAGATATGTTCGGTTTAAAATTGGGGTCTGGTTTAGGGTTGGGTAAGATGTATTTTTAACATCACACTGAATGGTACACTCTTGATGGGGAAAAATTTTGGATGTTTTTCCATTCTCCATTATAGCCTATGAGATTCATTAGAATGAATGGGCCCATATGGTAAGGGTTAGGGTTAGGGTTAGAGTTCAGGACAGATATGTTCGGTTTAAAATTGGGGTCTGGTTTAGGGTTGGGTAAGATGTATTTTTAATATCACACTGAATGGTACACTATTGATGGAAAATTTTTTGGATGTTTTTCCATTCTCCATTATCACCTATGAGATTCATTAGAATGAATGGGCCCATATGGTAAGGGTTAGGGTTAGGGTTAGAGTTCAGGACACACTTAGGTTTGGGTGAATATTGGGGTTGGGTTTAGGGTTGGATAAGATGTATTTTTAATATCACACTGAATGGTAAACTCTTGATGGGGAAAAATTTTGGATGTTTTTCCATTCTCCATTATAGCCTATGACATTCATTAGAATGAATGGGCCCATATGGTAAGGGTTAGGGTTAGGGTTAGAGTTCAGGACACACTTATGTTTGGGTGAATATTGGGGTCTGGTTTAGGGTTGGGTAAGATGTATTTTTAATATCACACTGAATGGTACACTATTGATGGAGAAAAATTTTGGATGTTTTTCCATTCTCCATTAAAGCCTATGAGATTCATTAGAATGAATGGGCACATATGGTAAGGGTTAGGGTTAGGGTTAGAGTTCAGGACACACTTAGGTTTGGGTGAATATTGGGGTTGGGTTTAGGGTTGGATAAGATGTATTTTTAATATCACACTGAATGGTACACTCTTGATGGGGAAAAATTTTGGATGTTTTTCCATTCTCCATTATAGCCTATGAGATTCATTAGAATGAATGGCCCCATATGGTAAGGGTTAGGGTTAGGGTTAGAGTTCAGGACACACTTATGTTTGGGTGAATATTGGGGTTGGGTTTAGGGTTGGATAACATGTATTTTTAATATCACACTGAATGGTAAACTCTTGATAGGGAAAAATTTTGGATGTTTTTCCATTCTCCATTATAGCCTATGAGATTCATTAGAATGAATGGGCCCATATGGTAAGGGTTAGGGTTAGGGTTAGTGTTCAGGACACAGATATGTTCGGTTTAAAATTGGGGTCTGGTTTAGGGTTGGGTAAGATGTATTTTTAATATCACACTGAATGGTACACTATTGATGGAGAAAAATTTTGGATGTTTTTCCATTCTCCATTATACCTATGAGATTCATTAGAATGAATGGGCCCATATGGTAAGGGTTAGGGTTAGGGTTAGAGTTCAGGACACAGATATGTTCGGTTTAAAATTGGGTTCTGGTTTAGGGTTGGGTAAGATGTATTTTTAATATCACACTGAATGGTAAACTCTTGATGGGGAAAAATATTGGATGTTTTTCCATTCTCCATTATCACCTATGAGATTCATTAGAATGAATGGGCCCATATGGTAAGGGTTAGGGTTAGGGTTAGAGTTCAGGACACACTTAGGTTTGGGTGAATATTGGGGTTGGGTTTAGGGTTGGATAAGATGTATTTTTAATATCACACTGAATGGTAAACTCTTGATGGGGAAAAATTTTGGATGTTTTTCCATTCTCCATTATAGCCTATGACATTCATTAGAATGAATGGGCCCATATGGTAAGGGTTAGGGTTAGGGTTAGAGTTCAGGACACACTTATGTTTGGGTGAATATTGGGGTCTGGTTTAGGGTTGGGTAAGATGTATTTTTAATATCACACTGAATGGTACACTATTGATGGAGAAAAATTTTGGATGTTTTTCCATTCTCCATTAAAGCCTATGAGATTCATTAGAATGAATGGGCACATATGGTAAGGGTTAGGGTTAGGGTTAGAGTTCAGGACACACTTAGGTTTGGGTGAATATTGGGGTTGGGTTTAGGGTTGGATAAGATGTATTTTTAATATCACACTGAATGGTACACTCTTGATGGGGAAAAATTTTGGATGTTTTTCCATTCTCCATTATAGCCTATGAGATTCATTAGAATGAATGGGCCCATATGGTAAGGGTTAGGGTTAGGGTTAGAGTTCAGGACACACTTATGTTTGGGTGAATATTGGGGTTGGGTTTAGGGTTGGATAACATGTATTTTTAATATCACACTGAATGGTAAACTCTTGATGGGGAAAAATTTTGGATGTTTTTCCATTCTCCATTATAGCCTATGAGATTCATTAGAATGAATGGGCCCATATGGTAAGGGTTAGGGTTAGGGTTAGTGTTCAGGACACAGATATGTTCGGTTTAAAATTGGGGTCTGGTTTAGGGTTGGGTAAGATGTATTTTTAATATCACACTGAATGGTACACTATTGATGGAGAAAAATTTTGGATGTTTTTCCATTCTCCATTATACCTATGAGATTCATTAGAATGAATGGGCCCATATGGTAAGGGTTAGGGTTAGGGTTAGAGTTCTGGACACAGATATGTTCGGTTTAAAATTGGGTTCTGGTTTAGGGTTGGGTAAGATGTATTTTTAATATCACACTGAATGGTAAACTCTTGATGGGGAAAAATATTGGATGTTTTTCCATTCTCCATTATAGCCTATGAGATTCATTAGAATGAATGGGCCAATATGGTAAGGGTTAGGGTTGGGGTTAGAGTTCAGGACAAAGATATGTTCGGTTTAAAATTGGGGTCTGGTTTAGGGTTGGGTAAGATGTATTTTTAACATCACACTGAATGGTACACTCTTGATGGGGAAAAATTTTGGATGTTTTTCCATTCTCCATTATAGCCTATGAGATTCATTAGAATGAATGGGCCCATATGGTAAGGGTTAGGGTTAGGGTTAGAGTTCAGGACAGATATGTTCGGTTTAAAATTGGGGTCTGGTTTAGGGTTGGGTAAGATGTATTTTTAATATCACACTGAATGGTACACTATTGATGGAAAAATTTTTGGATGTTTTTCCATTCTCCATTATCACCTATGAGATTCATTAGAATGAATGGGCCCATATGGTAAGGGTTAGGGTTAGGGTTAGAGTTCAGGACACACTTAGGTTTGGGTGAATATTGGGGTTGGGTTTAGGGTTGGATAAGATGTATTTTTAATATCACACTGAATGGTACACTCTTGATGGGGAAAAATTTTGGATGTTTTTCCATTCTCCATTATAGCCTATGAGATTCATTAGAATGAATGGGCCCATATGGTAAGGGTTAGGGTTAGGGTTAGAGTTCAGGACACACTTATGTTTGGGTGAATATTGGGGTTGGGTTTAGGGTTGGATAACATGTATTTTTAATATCACACTGAATGGTAAACTCTTGATGGGGAAAAATTTTGGATGTTTTTCCATTCTCCATTATAGCCTATGAGATTCATTAGAATGAATGGGCCCATATGGTAAGGGTTAGGGTTAGGGTTAGAGTTCAGGACACAGATATGTTCGGTTTAAAATTGGGGTCTGGTTTAGGGTTGGGTAAGATGTATTTTTAATATCACACTGAATGGTACACTATTGATGGAGAAAAATTTTGGATGTTTTTCCATTCTCCATTATAGCCTATGAGATTCATTAGAATGAATGGGCCCATATGGTAAGGGTTAGGGTTAGGGTTAGAGTTCAGGACACAGATATGTTCGGTTTAAAATTGGGGTCTGGTTTAGGGTTGGGTAAGATGTATTTTTAACATCACACTGAATGGTACACTCTTGATGGGGAAAAATTTTGGATGTTTTTCCATTCTCCATTATAGCCTATGAGATTCAATAGAATGAATGGGCCCATATGGTTAGGGTTAGGGTTAGGGTTAGAGTTCAGGACAGATATGTTCGGTTTAAAATTGGGGTCTGGTTTAGGGTTGGGTAAGATGTATTTTTAATATCACACTGAATGGTACACTATTGATGGAAAAATTTTTGGATGTTTTTCCATTCTCCATTATCACCTATGAGATTCATTAGAATGAATGGGCCCATATGGTAAGGGTTAGGGTTAGGGTTAGAGTTCAGGACACACTTAGGTTTGGGTGAATATTGGGGTTGGGTTTAGGGTTGGATAAGATGTATTTTTAATATCACACTGAATGGTAAACTCTTGATGGGGAAAAATTTTGGATGTTTTTCCATTCTCCATTATCGCCTATGAGATTCATTAGAATGAATGGGCCCATATGGTAAGGGTTAGGGTTAGGGTTAGAGTTCAGGACACACTTAGGTTTGGGTGAATATTGGGGTTGGGTTTAGGGTTGGATAAGATGTATTTTTAATATCACACTGAATGGTAAACTCTTGATGGGGAAAAATTTTGGATGTTTTTCCATTCTCCATTATAGCCTATGACATTCATTAGAATGAATGGGCCCATATGGTAAGGGTTAGGGTTAGGGTTAGAGTTCAGGACACACTTATGTTTGGGTGAATATTGGGGTCTGGTTTAGGGATGGGTAAGATGTATTTTTAATATCACACTGAATGGTACACTATTGATGGAGAAAAATTTTGGATGTTTTTCCATTCTCCATTATAGCCTATGAGATTCATTAGAATGAATGGGCACATATGGTAAGGGTTAGGTTTAGGGTTAGAGTTCAGGACACACTTAGGTTTGGGTGAATATTGGGGTTGGGTTTAGGGTTGGAAAAGATGTATTTTTAATATCACACTGAATGGTACACTCTTGATGGGGAAAAATTTTGGATGTTTTTCCATTCTCCATTATAGCCTATGAGATTCATTAGAATGAATGGGCCCATATGGTAAGGGTTAGGGTTAGGGTTAGGGTTCAGGACACAGATATGTTCGGTTTAAAATTGGGGTCTGGTTTAGGGTTGGGTAAGATGTATTTTTAATATCACACTGAATGGTACACTATTGATGGAGAAAAATTTTGGATGTTTTTCCATTCTCCATTATACCTATGAGATTCATTAGAATGAATGGGCCCATATGGTAAGGGTTAGGGTTAGGGTTAGAGTTCTGGACACAGATATGTTCGGTTTAAAATTGGGTTCTGGTTTAGGGTTGGGTAAGATGTATTTTTAATATCACACTGAATGGTAAACTCTTGATGGGGAAAAATATTGGATGTTTTTCCATTCTCCATTATAGCCTATGAGATTCATTAGAATGAATGGGCCAATATGGTAAGGGTTAGGGTTGGGGTTAGAGTTCAGGACAAAGATATGTTCGGTTTAAAATTGGGGTCTGGTTTAGGGTTGGGTAAGATGTATTTTTAACATCACACTGAATGGTACACTCTTGATGGGGAAAAATTTTGGATGTTTTTCCATTCTCCATTATAGCCTATGAGATTCATTAGAATGAATGGGCCCATATGGTAAGGGTTAGGGTTAGGGTTAGAGTTCAGGACAGATATGTTCGGTTTAAAATTGGGGTCTGGTTTAGGGTTGGGTAAGATGTATTTTTAATATCACACTGAATGGTACACTATTGATGGAAAAATTTTTGGATGTTTTTCCATTCTCCATTATCACCTATGAGATTCATTAGAATGAATGGGCCCATATGGTAAGGGTTAGGGTTAGGGTTAGAGTTCAGGACACACTTAGGTTTGGGTGAATATTGGGGTTGGGTTTAGGGTTGGATAAGATGTATTTTTAATATCACACTGAATGGTACACTCTTGATGGGGAAAAATTTTGGATGTTTTTCCATTCTCCATTATAGCCTATGAGATTCATTAGAATGAATGGGCCCATATGGTAAGGGTTAGGGTTAGGGTTAGAGTTCAGGACACACTTATGTTTGGGTGAATATTGGGGTTGGGTTTAGGGTTGGATAACATGTATTTTTAATATCACACTGAATGGTAAACTCTTGATGGGGAAAAATTTTGGATGTTTTTCCATTCTCCATTATAGCCTATGAGATTCATTAGAATGAATGGGCCCATATGGTAAGGGTTAGGGTTAGGGTTAGAGTTCAGGACACAGATATGTTCGGTTTAAAATTGGGGTCTGGTTTAGGGTTGGGTAAGATGTATTTTTAATATCACACTGAATGGTACACTATTGATGGAGAAAAATTTTGGATGTTTTTCCATTCTCCATTATAGCCTATGAGATTCATTAGAATGAATGGGCCCATATGGTAAGGGTTAGGGTTAGGGTTAGAGTTCAGGACACAGATATGTTCGGTTTAAAATTGGGGTCTGGTTTAGGGTTGGGTAAGATGTATTTTTAACATCACACTGAATGGTACACTCTTGATGGGGAAAAATTTTGGATGTTTTTCCATTCTCCATTATAGCCTATGAGATTCAATAGAATGAATGGGCCCATATGGTTAGGGTTAGGGTTAGGGTTAGAGTTCAGGACAGATATGTTCGGTTTAAAATTGGGGTCTGGTTTAGGGTTGGGTAAGATGTATTTTTAATATCACACTGAATGGTACACTATTGATGGAAAAAAATTTGGATGTTTTTCCATTCTCCATTATCACCTATGAGATTCATTAGAATGAATGGGCCCATATGGTAAGGGTTAGGGTTAGGGTTAGAGTTCAGGACACACTTAGGTTTGGGTGAATATTGGGGTTGGGTTTAGGGTTGGATAAGATGTATTTTTAATATCACACTGAATGGTAAACTCTTGATGGGGAAAAATTTTGGATGTTTTTCCATTCTCCATTATCGCCTATGAGATTCATTAGAATGAATGGGCCCATATGGTAAGGGTTAGGGTTAGGGTTAGAGTTCAGGACACACTTAGGTTTGGGTGAATATTGGGGTTGGGTTTAGGGTTGGATAAGATGTATTTTTAATATCACACTGAATGGTAAACTCTTGATGGGGAAAAATTTTGGATGTTTTTCCATTCTCCATTATAGCCTATGACATTCATTAGAATGAATGGGCCCATATGGTAAGGGTTAGGGTTAGGGTTAGAGTTCAGGACACACTTATGTTTGGGTGAATATTGGGGTCTGGTTTAGGGATGGGTAAGATGTATTTTTAATATCACACTGAATGGTACACTATTGATGGAGAAAAATTTTGGATGTTTTTCCATTCTCCATTATAGCCTATGAGATTCATTAGAATGAATGGGCACATATGGTAAGGGTTAGGTTTAGGGTTAGAGTTCAGGACACACTTAGGTTTGGGTGAATATTGGGGTTGGGTTTAGGGTTGGAAAAGATGTATTTTTAATATCACACTGAATGGTACACTCTTGATGGGGAAAAATTTTGGATGTTTTTCCATTCTCCATTATAGCCTATGAGATTCATTAGAATGAATGGGCCCATATGGTAAGGGTTAGGGTTAGGGTTAGAGTTCAGGACACAGATATGTTCGGTTTAAAATTGGGGTCTGGTTTAGGGTTGGGTAAGATGTATTTTTAATATCACACTGAATGGTACAGTATTGATGGAGAAAAATTTTGGATGTTTTTCCATTCTCCATTATACCTATGAGATTCATTAGAATGAATGGGCCCATATGGTAAGGGTTAGGGTTAGGGTTAGAGTTCAGGACACAGATATGTTCGGTTTAAAATTGGGTTCTGGTTTAGGGTTGGGTAAGATGTATTTTTAATATCACACTGAATGGTAAACTCTTGATGGGGAAAAATATTGGATGTTTTTCCATTCTCCATTATAGCCTATGAGATTCATTAGAATGAATGGGCCCATATGGTAAGGGTTAGGGTTGGGGTTAGAGTTCAGGACACAGATATGTTCGGTTTAAAATTGGGGTCTGGTTTAGGGTTGGGTAAGATGTATTTTTAACATCACACTGAATGGTACACTCTTGATGGGGAAAAATTTTGGATGTTTTTCCATTCTCCATTATAGCCTATGAGATTCATTAGAATGAATGGGCCCATATGGTAAGGGTTAGGGTTAGGGTTAGAGTTCAGGACAGATATGTTCGGTTTAAAATTGGGGTCTGGTTTAGGGTTGGGTAAGATGTATTTTTAATATCACACTGAATGGTACACTATTGATGGAAAAAATTTTGGATGTTTTTCCATTCTCCATTATCACCTATGAGATTCATTAGAATGAATGGGCCCATATGGTAAGGGTTAGGGTTAGGGTTAGAGTTCAGGACACACTTAGGTTTGGGTGAATATTGGGGTTGGGTTTAGGGTTGGATAAGATGTATTTTTAATATCACACTGAATGGTACACTCTTGATGGGGAAAAATTTTGGATGTTTTTCCATTCTCCATTATAGCCTATGAGATTCATTAGAATGAATGGGCCCATATGGTAAGGGTTAGGGTTAGGGTTAGAGTTCAGGACACACTTATGTTTGGGTGAATATTGGGGTTGGGTTTAGGGTTGGATAACATGTATTTTTAATATCACACTGAATGGTAAACTCTTGATGGGGAAAAATTTTGGATGTTTTTCCATTCTCCATTATAGCCTATGAGATTCATTAGAATGAATGGGCCCATATGGTAAGGGTTAGGGTTAGGGTTAGAGTTCAGGACACAGATATGTTCGGTTTAAAATTGGGGTCTGGTTTAGGGTTGGGTAAGATGTATTTTTAATATCACACTGAATGGTACACTATTGATGGAGAAAAATTTTGGATGTTTTTCCATTCTCCATTATAGCCTATGAGATTCATTAGAATGAATGGGCCCATATGGTAAGGGTTAGGGTTAGGGTTAGAGTTCAGGACACAGATATGTTCGGTTTAAAATTGGGGTCTGGTTTAGGGTTGGGTAAGATGTATTTTTAACATCACACTGAATGGTACACTCTTGATGGGGAAAAATTTTGGATGTTTTTCCATTCTCCATTATAGCCTATGAGATTCAATAGAATGAATGGGCCCATATGGTTAGGGTTAGGGTTAGGGTTAGAGTTCAGGACAGATATGTTCGGTTTAAAATTGGGGTCTGGTTTAGGGTTGGGTAAGATGTATTTTTAATATCACACTGAATGGTACACTATTGATGGAAAAAAATTTGGATGTTTTTCCATTCTCCATTATCACCTATGAGATTCATTAGAATGAATGGGCCCATATGGTAAGGGTTAGGGTTAGGGTTAGAGTTCAGGACACACTTAGGTTTGGGTGAATATTGGGGTTGGGTTTAGGGTTGGATAAGATGTATTTTTAATATCACACTGAATGGTAAACTCTTGATGGGGAAAAATTTTGGATGTTTTTCCATTCTCCATTATCGCCTATGAGATTCATTAGAATGAATGGGCCCATATGGTAAGGGTTAGGGTTAGGGTTAGAGTTCAGGACACACTTAGGTTTGGGTGAATATTGGGGTTGGGTTTAGGGTTGGATAAGATGTATTTTTAATATCACACTGAATGGTAAACTCTTGATGGGGAAAAATTTTGGATGTTTTTCCATTCTCCATTATAGCCTATGACATTCATTAGAATGAATGGGCCCATATGGTAAGGGTTAGGGTTAGGGTTAGAGTTCAGGACACACTTATGTTTGGGTGAATATTGGGGTCTGGTTTAGGGATGGGTAAGATGTATTTTTAATATCACACTGAATGGTACACTATTGATGGAGAAAAATTTTGGATGTTTTTCCATTCTCCATTATAGCCTATGAGATTCATTAGAATGAATGGGCACATATGGTAAGGGTTAGGTTTAGGGTTAGAGTTCAGGACACACTTAGGTTTGGGTGAATATTGGGGTTGGGTTTAGGGTTGGAAAAGATGTATTTTTAATATCACACTGAATGGTACACTCTTGATGGGGAAAAATTTTGGATGTTTTTCCATTCTCCATTATAGCCTATGAGATTCATTAGAATGAATGGGCCCATATGGTAAGGGTTAGGGTTAGGGTTAGAGTTCAGGACACAGATATGTTCGGTTTAAAATTGGGGTCTGGTTTAGGGTTGGGTAAGATGTATTTTTAATATCACACTGAATGGTACAGTATTGATGGAGAAAAATTTTGGATGTTTTTCCATTCTCCATTATACCTATGAGATTCATTAGAATGAATGGGCCCATATGGTAAGGGTTAGGGTTAGGGTTAGAGTTCAGGACACAGATATGTTCGGTTTAAAATTGGGTTCTGGTTTAGGGTTGGGTAAGATGTATTTTTAATATCACACTGAATGGTAAACTCTTGATGGGGAAAAATATTGGATGTTTTTCCATTCTCCATTATAGCCTATGAGATTCATTAGAATGAATGGGCCCATATGGTAAGGGTTAGGGTTGGGGTTAGAGTTCAGGACACAGATATGTTCGGTTTAAAATTGGGGTCTGGTTTAGGGTTGGGTAAGATGTATTTTTAACATCACACTGAATGGTACACTCTTGATGGGGAAAAATTTTGGATGTTTTTCCATTCTCCATTATAGCCTATGAGATTCATTAGAATGAATGGGCCCATATGGTAAGGGTTAGGGTTAGGGTTAGAGTTCAGGACAGATATGTTCGGTTTAAAATTGGGGTCTGGTTTAGGGTTGGGTAAGATGTATTTTTAATATCACACTGAATGGTACACTATTGATGGAAAAAATTTTGGATGTTTTTCCATTCTCCATTATCACCTATGAGATTCATTAGAATGAATGGGCCCATATGGTAAGGGTTAGGGTTAGGGTTAGAGTTCAGGACACACTTAGGTTTGGGTGAATATTGGGGTTGGGTTTAGGGTTGGATAAGATGTATTTTTAATATCACACTGAATGGTACACTCTTGATGGGGAAAAATTTTGGATGTTTTTCCATTCTCCATTATAGCCTATGAGATTCATTAGAATGAATGGGCCCATATGGTAAGGGTTAGGGTTAGGGTTAGAGTTCAGGACACACTTATGTTTGGGTGAATATTGGGGTTGGGTTTAGGGTTGGATAACATGTATTTTTAATATCACACTGAATGGTAAACTCTTGATGGGGAAAAATTTTGGATGTTTTTCCATTCTCCATTATAGCCTATGAGATTCATTAGAATGAATGGGCCCATATGGTAAGGGTTAGGGTTAGGGTTAGAGTTCAGGACACAGATATGTTCGGTTTAAAATTGGGGTCTGGTTTAGGGTTGGGTAAGATGTATTTTTAATATCACACTGAATGGTACACTATTGATGGAGAAAAATTTTGGATGTTTTTCCATTCTCCATTATACCCTATGAGATTCATTAGAATGAATGGGCCCATATGGTAAGGGTTAGGTTTAGGGTTAGAGTTCAGGACACACTTAGGTTTGGGTGAATATTGGGGTTGGGTTTAGGGTTGGGTAAGATGTATTTTTAATATCACACTGAATGGTACACTATTGATGGAGAAAAATTTTGGATGTTTTTCCATTCTCCATTATAGCCTATGAGATTCATTAGAATGAATGGGCCCATATGGTAAGGGTTAGGGTTAGGGTTAGAGTTCAGGACACAGATATGTTCGGTTTAAAATTGGGTTCTGGTTTAGGGTTGGGTAAGATGTATTTTTAATATCACACTGAATGGTAAACTCTTAATGGGGAAAAATATTGGATGTTTTTCCATTCTCCATTATAGCCTATGAGATTCATTAGAATGAATGGGCCCATATGGTAAGGGTTAGGGTTGGGGTTAGAGTTCAGGACACAGATATGTTCGGTTTAAAATTGGGGTCTGGTTTAGGGTTGGGTAAGATGTATTTTTAATATCACACTGAATGGTACACTATAGATGGAGAAAAATTTTGGATGTTTTTCCATTCTCCATTATCGCATATGAGATTCATTAGAATGAATGGGCCCATATGGTAAGGGTTAGGGTTAGGGTTAGAGTTCAGGACACACTTAGGTTTGGGTGAATATTGGGGTTGGGTTTAGGGTTGGATAAGATGAATTTTTAATATCACACTGAATGGTAAACTCTTGATGGGGAAAAATTTTGGATGTTTTTCCATTCTCCATTATAGCCTATGACATTCATTAGAATGAACGGGCCCATATGGTAAGGGTTAGGGTTAGGGTTAGAGTTCAGGACACACTTATGTTTGGGTGAATATTGGGGTCTGGTTTAGGGTTGGGTAAGATGTATTTTTAATATCACACTGAATGGTAAACTCTTGATGGGGAAAAATTTTGGATGTTTTTCCATTCTCCATTATAGCCTATGAGATTCATTAGAATGAATGGGCCCATATGGTAAGGGTTAGGGTTAGGGTTAGAGTTCAGGACAGATATGTTCGGTTTAAAATTGGGGTCTGGTTTAGGGTTGGGTAAGATGTATTTTTAATATCACACTGAATGGTACACTATTGATGGAAAAAAATTTGGAGGTTTTTCCATTCTCCATTATCACCTATGAGATTCATTAGAATGAATGGGCCCATATGGTAAGGGTTAGGGTTAGGGTTAGAGTTCAGGACACACTTAGGTTTGGGTGAATATTGGGGTTGGGTTTAGGGTTGGATAAGTTGTATTTTTAATATCACACTGAATGGTAAACTCTTGATGGGGAAAAATTTTGGATGTTTTTCCATTCTCCATTATCGCCTATGACATTCATTAGAATGAATGGGCCCATATGGTAAGGGTTAGGGTTAGGGTTAGAGTTCAGGACACACTTAGGTTTGGGTGAATATTGGGGTTGGGTTTAGGGTTGGATAAGATGTATTTTTAATATCACACTGAATGGTAAACTCTTGATGGGGAAAAATTTTGGATGTTTTTCCATTCTCCATTATAGCCTATGACATTCATTAGAATGAATGGGCCCATATGGTAAGGGTTAGGGTTAGGGTTAGAGTTCAGGACACACTTATGTTTGGGTGAATATTGGGGTCTGGTTTATGGTTGGGTAAGATGTATTTTTAATATCACACTGAATGGTACACTATTGATGGAGAAAAATTTTGGATGTTTTTCCATTCTCCATTATAGCCTATGAGATTCATTAGAATGAATGGGCCCATATGGTAAGGGTTAGGGTTGGGGTTAGAGTTCAGGACACAGATATGTTCGGTTTAAAATTGGGGTCTGGTTTAGGGTTGGGTAAGATGTATTTTTAACATCACACTGAATGGTACACTCTTGATGGGGAAAAATTTTGGATGTTTTTCCATTCTCCATTATAGCCTATGAGATTCATTAGAATGAATGGGCCCATATGGTAAGGGTTAGGGTTAGGGTTAGAGTTCAGGACAGATATGTTCGGTTTAAAATTGGGGTCTGGTTTAGGGTTGGGTAAGATGTATTTTTAATATCACACTGAATGGTAAACTCTTGATGGGGAAAAATATTGGATGTTTTTCCATTCTCCATTATAGCCTATGAGATTCATTAGAATGAATGGGCCCATATGGTAAGGGTTAGGGTTGGGGTTAGAGTTCAGGACACAGATATGTTCGGTTTAAAATTGGGGTCTGTTTTAGGGTTGGGTAAGATGTATTTTTAACATCACACTGAATGGTACACTCTTGATGGGGAAAAATTTTGGATGTTTTTCCATTCTCCATTATAGCCTATGAGATTCATTAGAATGAATGGGCCCATATGGTAAGGGTTAGGGTTAGGGTTAGAGTTCAGGACAGATATGTTCGGTTTAAAATTGGGGTCTGGTTTAGGGTTGGGTAAGATGTATTTTTAATATCACACTGAATGGTACACTATTGATGGAAAAAATTTTGGATGTTTTTCCATTCTCCATTATCACCTATGAGATTCATTAGAATGAATGGGCCCATATGGTAAGGGTTAGGGTTAGGGTTAGAGTTCAGGACACACTTAGGTTTGGGTGAATATTGGGGTCGGGTTTAGGGTTGGGTAAGATGTATTTTTAATATCACACTGAATGGTACACTATTGATGGAGAAAAATTTTGGATGTTTTTCCATTCTCCATTATAGCCTATGAGATTCATTAGAATGAATGGGCCCATATGGTAAGGGTTAGGTTTAGGGTTAGAGTTCAGGACACACTTAGGTTTGGGTGAATATTGGGGTTGGGTTTAGGGTTGGATAAGATGTATTTTTAATATCAAACTGAATGGTACACTCTTGATGGGGAAAAATTTTGGATGTTTTTCCATTCTCCATTATAGCCTTTGAGATTCATTAGAATGAATGGGCCCATATGGTAAGGGTTAGGGTTAGGGTTAGAGTTCAGGACACACTTATGTTTGGGTGAATATTGGGGTTGGGTTTAGGGTTGGATAACATGTATTTTTAATATCACACTGAATGGTAAACTCTTGATGTGGAAAAATTTTGGATGTTTTTCCATTCTCCATTATAGCCTATGAGATTCATTAGAATGAATGGGCCCATATGGTAAGGGTTAGGGTTAGGGTTAGAGTTCAGGACACAGTTATGTTCGGTTTAAAATTGGGGTCTGGTTTAGGGTTGGGTAAGATGTATTTTTAATATCACACTGAATGGTACACTATTGATGGAGAATAATTTTGGATGTTTTTCCATTCTCCATTATAGCCTATGAGATTCATTAGAATGAATGGGCCCATATGGTAAGGTTAGGGTTAGGGTTAGAGTTCAGGACACACTTATGTTTGGGTGAATATTGGGGTTCGGTTTAGGGTTGGATAAGATGTATTTTTAATATCACACTGAATGGTAAACTCTTGATGGGGAAAAATTTTGGATGTTTTTCCATTCTCCATTATAGCCTATGAGATTCATTAGAATGAATGGGCCCATATGGTAAGGGTTAGGGTTGGAGTTAGAGTTCAGGACACAGATATGTTCGGTTTAAAATTGGGGTCTGGTTTAGGGTTGGGTAAAATGTATTTTTAACATCACACTGAATGGTACACTCTTGATGGGGAAAAATTTTGGATGTTTTTCCATTCTCCATTATAGCCTATGACATTCATTAGAATGAATGGGCCCATATGGTAAGGGTTAGGGTTAGGGTTAGAGTTCAGGACACACTTATGTTTGGGTGAATATTGGGGTTGGGTTTAGAGTTGGATAACATGTATTTTTAATATCACACTGAATGGTAAACTCTTGATGGGGAAAATTTTTGGATGTTTTTCCATTCTCCATTATAGCCTATGAGATTCATTAGAATGAATGGGCCCATATGGTAAGGGTTAGGGTTAGGGTTAGAGTTCAGGACACACTTATGTTTGGGTGAATATTGGGGTTGGGTTTAGGGTTGGATAACATGTATTTTTAATATCACACTGAATGGTAAACTCTTGATGGGGAAAAATTTTGGATGTTTTTCCATTCTCCATTATAGCCTGTGAGATTCATTAGAATGAATGGGCCCATATGGTAAGGGTTAGGGTTGGGGTTAGAGTTCAGGACACAGATATGTTCGGTTTAAAATTGGGGTCTGGTTTAGGGTTGGGTAAGATGTATTTTTAACATCACACTGAATGGTACACTCTTGATGGGGAAAAATTTTGGATGTTTTTCCATTCTCCATTATATCCTATGAGATTCATTAGAATGAATGGGCCCATATGGTAAGGGTTAGGGTTAGGGTTAGAGTACAGGACACAGATATGTTCGGTTTAAAATTGGGGTCTGGTTTAGGGTTGGGTAAGATGTATTTTTAATATCACACTGAATGGTACACTATTGATGGAGAAAAATTTTGGATGTTTTTCCATTCTCCATTATCGCATATGAGATTCATTAGAATGAATGGGCCCATATGGTAAGGGTTAGGGTTAGGGTTAGAGTTCAGGACACACTTAGGTTTGGGTGAATATTGGGGTTGGGTTTAGGGTTGGATAAGATGTATTTTTAATATCACACTGAATGGTAAACTCTTGATGGGGAAAAATTTTGGATGTTTTTCCATTCTCCATTATCGCCTATGACATTCATTAGAATGAATGGGCCCATATGGTAAGGGTTAGGGTTAGGGTTAGAGTTCAGGACACACTTAGGTTTGGGTGAATATTGGGGTTGGGTTTAGGGTTGGATAAGATGTATTTTTAATATCACACTGAATGGTAAACTCTTGATGGGGAAAAATTTTGGATGTTTTTCCATTCTCCATTATAGCCTATGACATTCATTAGAATGAATGGGCCCATATGGTAAGGGTTAGGGTTAGGGTTAGAGTTCAGGACACACTTATGTTTGGGTGAATATTGGGGTCTGGTTTATGGTTGGGTAAGATGTATTTTTAATATCACACTGAATGGTACACTATTGATGGAGAAAAATTTTGGATGTTTTTCCATTCTCCATTATAGCCTATGAGATTCATTAGAATGAATGGGCCCATATGGTAAGGGTTAGGTTTAGGGTTAGAGTTCAGGACACACTTAGGTTTGGGTGAATATTGGGGTTGGGTTTAGGGTTGGATAAGATGTATTTTTAATATCACACTGAATGGTACACTCTTGATGGGGAAAAATTTTGGATGTTTTTCCATTCTCCATTATAGCCTATGAGATTCATTAGAATGAATGGGCCCATATGGTAAGGGTTAGGGTTAGGGTTAGAGTTCAGGACACACTTATGTTTGGGTGAATATTGGGGTTGGGTTTAGGGTTGGATAACATGTATTTTTAATATCACACTGAATGGTAAACTCTTGATGGGGAAAAATTTTGGATGTTTTTCCATTCTCCATTATAGCCTATGAGATTCATTAGAATGAATGGGCCCATATGGTAAGGGTTAGGGTTAGGGTTAGAGTTCAGGACACAGATATGTTCGGTTTAAAATTGGGGTCTGGTTTAGGGTTGGGTAAGATGTATTTTTAATATCACACTGAATGGTACACTATTGATGGAGAAAAATTTTGGATGTTTTTCCATTCTCCATTATAGCCTATGAGATTCATTAGAATGAATGGGCCCATATGGTAAGGGTTAGGGTTAGGGTTAGAGTTCAGGACACAGATATGTTCGGTTTAAAATTGGGTTCTGGTTTAGGGTTGGGTAAGATGTATTTTTAATATCACACTGAATGGTAAACTCTTGATGGGGAAAAATATTGGATGTTTTTCCATTCTCCATTATAGCCTATGAGATTCATTAGAATGAATGGGCCCATATGGTAAGGGTTAGGGTTGGGGTTAGAGTTCAGGACACAGATATGTTCGGTTTAAAATTGGGGTCTGGTTTAGGGTTGGGTAAGATGTATTTTTAACATCACACTGAATGGTACACTCTTGATGGGGAAAAATTTTGGATGTTTTTCCATTCTCCATTATAGCCTATGAGATTCATTAGAATGAATGGGCCCATATGGTAAGGGTTAGGGTTAGGGTTAGAGTTCAGGACAGATATGTTCGGTTTAAAATTGGGGTCTGGTTTAGGGTTGGGTAAGATGTATTTTTAATATCACACTGAATGGTAAACTCTTGATGGGGAAAAATTTTGGATGTTTTTCCATTCTCCATTATCGCCTATGACATTCATTAGAATGAATGGGCCCATATGGTAAGGGTTAGGGTTAGGGTTAGAGTTCAGGACACACTTAGGTTTGGGTGAATATTGGGGTTGGGTTTAGGGTTGGATAAGATGTATTTTTAATATCACACTGAATGGTAAACTCTTGATGGGGAAAAATTTTGGATGTTTTTCCATTCTCCATTATAGCCTATGACATTCATTAGAATGAATGGGCCCATATGGTAAGGGTTAGGGTTAGGGTTAGAGTTCAGGACACACTTATGTTTGGGTGAATATTGGGGTCTGGTTTATGGTTGGGTAAGATGTATTTTTAATATCACACTGAATGGTACACTATTGATGGAGAAAAATTTTGGATGTTTTTCCATTCTCCATTATAGCCTATGAGATTCATTAGAATGAATGGGCCCATATGGTAAGGGTTAGGTTTAGGGTTAGAGTTCAGGACACACTTAGGTTTGGGTGAATATTGGGGTTGGGTTTAGGGTTGGATAAGATGTATTTTTAATATCACACTGAATGGTACACTCTTGATGGGGAAAAATTTTGGATGTTTTTCCATTCTCCATTATAGCCTATGAGATTCATTAGAATGAATGGGCCCATATGGTAAGGGTTAGGGTTAGGGTTAGAGTTCAGGACACACTTATGTTTGGGTGAATATTGGGGTTGGGTTTAGGGTTGGATAACATGTATTTTTAATATCACACTGAATGGTAAACTCTTGATGGGGAAAAATTTTGGATGTTTTTCCATTCTCCATTATAGCCTATGAGATTCATTAGAATGAATGGGCCCATATGGTAAGGGTTAGGGTTAGGGTTAGAGTTCAGGACACAGATATGTTCGGTTTAAAATTGGGGTCTGGTTTAGGGTTGGGTAAGATGTATTTTTAATATCACACTGAATGGTACACTATTGATGGAGAAAAATTTTGGATGTTTTTCCATTCTCCATTATAGCCTATGAGATTCATTAGAATGAATGGGCCCATATGGTAAGGGTTAGGGTTAGGGTTAGAGTTCAGGACACAGATATGTTCGGTTTAAAATTGGGTTCTGGTTTAGGGTTGGGTAAGATGTATTTTTAATATCACACTGAATGGTAAACTCTTGATGGGGAAAAATATTGGATGTTTTTCCATTCTCCATTATAGCCTATGAGATTCATTAGAATGAATGGGCCCATATGGTAAGGGTTAGGGTTGGGGTTAGAGTTCAGGACACAGATATGTTCGGTTTAAAATTGGGGTCTGGTTTAGGGTTGGGTAAGATGTATTTTTAACATCACACTGAATGGTACACTCTTGATGGGGAAAAATTTTGGATGTTTTTCCATTCTCCATTATAGCCTATGAGATTCATTAGAATGAATGGGCCCATATGGTAAGGGTTAGGGTTAGGGTTAGAGTTCAGGACAGATATGTTCGGTTTAAAATTGGGGTCTGGTTTAGGGTTGGGTAAGATGTATTTTTAATATCACACTGAATGGTAAACTCTTGATGGGGAAAAATATTGGATGTTTTTCCATTCTCCATTATAGCCTATGAGATTCATTAGAATGAATGGGCCCATATGGTAAGGGTTAGGGTTGGGGTTAGAGTTCAGGACACAGATATGTTCGGTTTAAAATTGGGGTCTGTTTTAGGGTTGGGTAAGATGTATTTTTAACATCACACTGAATGGTACACTCTTGATGGGGAAAAATTTTGGATGTTTTTCCATTCTCCATTATAGCCTATGAGATTCATTAGAATGAATGGGCCCATATGGTAAGGGTTAGGGTTAGGGTTAGAGTTCAGGACAGATATGTTCGGTTTAAAATTGGGGTCTGGTTTAGGGTTGGGTAAGATGTATTTTTAATATCACACTGAATGGTACACTATTGATGGAAAAAATTTTGGATGTTTTTCCATTCTCCATTATCACCTATGAGATTCATTAGAATGAATGGGCCCATATGGTAAGGGTTAGGGTTAGGGTTAGAGTTCAGGACACACTTAGGTTTGGGTGAATATTGGGGTCGGGTTTAGGGTTGGGTAAGATGTATTTTTAATATCACACTGAATGGTACACTATTGATGGAGAAAAATTTTGGATGTTTTTCCATTCTCCATTATAGCCTATGAGATTCATTAGAATGAATGGGCCCATATGGTAAGGGTTAGGTTTAGGGTTAGAGTTCAGGACACACTTAGGTTTGGGTGAATATTGGGGTTGGGTTTAGGGTTGGATAAGATGTATTTTTAATATCAAACTGAATGGTACACTCTTGATGGGGAAAAATTTTGGATGTTTTTCCATTCTCCATTATAGCCTTTGAGATTCATTAGAATGAATGGGCCCATATGGTAAGGGTTAGGGTTAGGGTTAGAGTTCAGGACACACTTATGTTTGGGTGAATATTGGGGTTGGGTTTAGGGTTGGATAACATGTATTTTTAATATCACACTGAATGGTAAACTCTTGATGTGGAAAAATTTTGGATGTTTTTCCATTCTCCATTATAGCCTATGAGATTCATTAGAATGAATGGGCCCATATGGTAAGGGTTAGGGTTAGGGTTAGAGTTCAGGACACAGTTATGTTCGGTTTAAAATTGGGGTCTGGTTTAGGGTTGGGTAAGATGTATTTTTAATATCACACTGAATGGTACACTATTGATGGAGAATAATTTTGGATGTTTTTCCATTCTCCATTATAGCCTATGAGATTCATTAGAATGAATGGGCCCATATGGTAAGGTTAGGGTTAGGGTTAGAGTTCAGGACACACTTATGTTTGGGTGAATATTGGGGTTCGGTTTAGGGTTGGATAAGATGTATTTTTAATATCACACTGAATGGTAAACTCTTGATGGGGAAAAATTTTGGATGTTTTTCCATTCTCCATTATAGCCTATGAGATTCATTAGAATGAATGGGCCCATATGGTAAGGGTTAGGGTTGGAGTTAGAGTTCAGGACACAGATATGTTCGGTTTAAAATTG
The DNA here is from genome assembly GCF_032191835.1 of Heteronotia binoei. Classification (NCBI taxonomy): domain Eukaryota; kingdom Metazoa; phylum Chordata; class Lepidosauria; order Squamata; family Gekkonidae; genus Heteronotia; species Heteronotia binoei. Next base: position 19,597,783 of record NC_083235.1, on the reverse strand, counting down.
GGGTCTGGTTTAGGGTTGGGTAAAATGTATTTTTAACATCACACTGAATGGTACACTCTTGATGGGGAAAAATTTTGGATGTTTTTTCCATTCTCCATTATAGCCTATGACATTCATTAGAATGAATGGGCCCATATGGTAAGGGTTAGGGTTAGGGTTAGAGTTCAGGACACACTTATGTTTGGGTGAATATTGGGGTTGGGTTTAGAGTTGGATAACATGTATTTTTAATATCACACTGAATGGTAAACTCTTGATGGGGAAAATTTTTGGATGTTTTTCCATTCTCCATTATAGCCTATGAGATTCATTAGAATGAATGGGCCCATATGGTAAGGGTTAGGGTTAGGGTTAGAGTTCAGGACACACTTATGTTTGGGTGAATATTGGGGTTGGGTTTAGGGTTGGATAACATGTATTTTTAATATCACACTGAATGGTAAACTCTTGATGGGGAAAAATTTTGGATGTTTTTCCATTCTCCATTATAGCCTGTGAGATTCATTAGAATGAATGGGCCCATATGGTAAGGGTTAGGGTTGGGGTTAGAGTTCAGGACACAGATATGTTCGGTTTAAAATTGGGGTCTGGTTTAGGGTTGGGTAAGATGTATTTTTAACATCACACTGAATGGTACACTCTTGATGGGGAAAAATTTTGGATGTTTTTCCATTCTCCATTATATCCTATGAGATTCATTAGAATGAATGGGCCCATATGGTAAGGGTTAGGGTTAGGGTTAGAGTACAGGACACAGATATGTTCGGTTTAAAATTGGGGTCTGGTTTAGGGTTGGGTAAGATGTATTTTTAATATCACACTGAATGGTACACTATTGATGGAGAAAAATTTTGGATGTTTTTCCATTCTCCATTATCGCATATGAGATTCATTAGAATGAATGGGCCCATATGGTAAGGGTTAGGGTTAGGGTTAGAGTTCAGGACACACTTAGGTTTGGGTGAATATTGGGGTTGGGTTTAGGGTTGGATAAGATGTATTTTTAATATCACACTGAATGGTAAAGTCTTGATGGGGAAAAATTTTGGATGTTTTTCCATTCTCCATTATAGCCTATGACATTCATTAGAATGAATGGGCCCATATGGTAAGGGTTAGGGTTAGGGTTAGAGTTCAGGACACACTTATGTTTGGGTGAATATTGGGGTCTGGTTTAGGGTTGGGTAAGATGTATTTTTAATATCACACTGAATGGTAAACTCTTGATGGAGAAAAATTTTGGATGTTTTTCCATTCTCCATTATAGCCTATGAGATTCATTAGAATGAATGGGCCCATATGGTAAGGGTTAGGGTTAGGGTTAGAGTTCAGGACAGATATGTTCGGTTTAAAATTGGGGTCTGGTTTAGGGTTGGGTAAGATGTATTTTTAATATCACACTGAATGGTACACTATTGATGGAAAAATTTTTGGAGGTTTTTCCATTCTCCATTATCACCTATGAGATTCATTAGAATGAATGGGCCCATATGGTAAGGGTTAGGGTTAGGGTTAGAGTTCAGGACACACTTAGGTTTGGGTGAATATTGGGGTTGGGTTTAGGGTTGGATAAGATGTATTTTTAATATCACACTGAATGGTAAACTCTTGATGGGGAAAAATTTTGGATGTTTTTCCATTCTCCATTATCGCCTATGAGATTCATTAGAATGAATGGGCCCATATGGTAAGGGTTAGGGTTAGGGTTAGAGTTCAGGACACACTTAGGTTTGGGTGAATATTGGGGTTGGGTTTAGGGTTGGATAAGATGTATTTTTAATATCACACTGAAGGGTAAACTCTTGATGGGGAAAAATTTTGGATGTTTTTCCATTCTCCATTATAGCCTATGACATTCATTAGAATGAATGGGCCCATATGGTAAGGGTTAGGGTTAGGGTTAGAGTTCAGGACACACTTATGTTTGGGTGAATATTGGGGTCTGGTTTATGGTTGGGTAACATGTATTTTTAATATCACACTGAATGGTACACTATTGATGGAGAAAAATTTTGGATGTTTTTCCATTCTCCATTATAGCCTATGAGATTCATTAGAATGAATGGGCCCATATGGTAAGGGTTAGGTTTAGGGTTAGAGTTCAGGACACACTTAGGTTTGGGTGAATATTGGGGTTGGGTTTAGGGTTGGATAAGATGTATTTTTAATATCACACTGAATGGTACACTCTTGATGGGGAAAAATTTTGGATGTTTTTCCATTCTCCATTATAGCCTATGAGATTCATTAGAATGAATGGGCCCATATGGTAATGGTTAGGGTTAGGGTTAGAGTTCAGGACACACTTATGTTTGGGTGAATATTGGGGTTGGGTTTAGGGTTGGATAACATGTATTTTTAATATCACACTGAATGGTAAACTCTTGATGGGGAAAAATTTTGGATGTTTTTCCATTCTCCATTATAGCCTATGAGATTCATTAGAATGAATGGGCCCATATGGTAAGGGTTAGGGTTAGGGTTAGAGTTCAGGACACAGATATGTTCGGTTTAAAATTGGGGTCTGGTTTAGGGTTGGGTAAGATGTATTTTTAATATCACACTGAATGGTACACTATTGATGGAGAAAAATTTTGGATGTTTTTCCATTCTCCATTATAGCCTATGAGATTCATTAGAATGAATGGGCCCATATGGTAAGGGTTAGGGTTAGGGTTAGAGTTCAGGACACAGATATGTTCGGTTTAAAATTGGGTTCTGGTTTAGGGTTGGGTAAGATGTATTTTTAATATCACACTGAATGGTAAACTCTTGATGGGGAAAAATATTGGATGTTTTTCCATTCTCCATTATAGCCTATGAGATTCATTAGAATGAATGGGCCCATATGGTAAGGGTTAGGGTTGGGGTTAGAGTTCAGGACACAGATATGTTCGGTTTAAAATTGGGGTCTGGTTTAGGGTTGGGTAAGATGTATTTTTAACATCACACTGAATGGTACACTCTTGATGGGGAAAAATTTTGGATGTTTTTCCATTCTCCATTATAGCCTATGAGATTCATTAGAATGAATGGGCCCATATGGTAAGGGTTAGGGTTAGGGTTAGAGTTCAGGACAGATATGTTCGGTTTAAAATTGGGGTCTGGTTTAGGGTTGGGTAAGATGTATTTTTAATATCACACTGAATGGTAAACTCTTGATGGGGAAAAATATTGGATGTTTTTCCATTCTCCATTATAGCCTATGAGATTCATTAGAATGAATGGGCCCATATGGTAAGGGTTAGGGTTGGGGTTAGAGTTCAGGACACAGATATGTTCGGTTTAAAATTGGGGTCTGGTTTAGGGTTGGGTAAGATGTATTTTTAACATCACACTGAATGGTACACTCTTGATGGGGAAAAATTTTGGATGTTTTTCCATTCTCCATTATAGCCTATGAGATTCATTAGAATGAATGGGCCCATATGGTAAGGGTTAGGGTTAGGGTTAGAGTTCAGGACAGATATGTTCGGTTTAAAATTGGGGTCTGGTTTAGGGTTGGGTAAGATGTATTTTTAATATCACACTGAATGGTACACTATTGATGGAAAAAAATTTGGATGTTTTTCCATTCTCCATTATCACCTATGAGATTCATTAGAATGAATGGGCCCATATGGTAAGGGTTAGGGTTAGGGTTAGAGTTCAGGACACACTTAGGTTTGGGTGAATATTGGGGTCGGGTTTAGGGTTGGGTAAGATGTATTTTTAATATCACACTGAATGGTACACTCTTGATGGGGAAAAATTTTGGATGTTTTTCCATTCTCCATTATAGCCTATGAGATTCATTAGAATGAATGGGCCCATATGGTAAGGGTTAGGGTTAGGGTTAGAGTTCAGGACACACTTATGTTTGGGTGAATATTGGGGTTGGGTTTAGGGTTGGATAACATGTATTTTTAATATCACACTGAATGGTAAACTCTTGATGTGGAAAAATTTTGGATGTTTTTCCATTCTCCATTATAGCCTATGAGATTCATTAGAATGAATGGGCCCATATGGTAAGGGTTAGGGTTAGGGTTAGAGTTCAGGACACAGTTATGTTCGGTTTAAAATTGGGGTCTGGTTTAGGGTTGGGTAAGATGTATTTTTAATATCACACTGAATGGTACACTATTGATGGAGAAAAATTTTGGATGTTTTTCCATTCTCCATTATAGCCTATGAGATTCATTAGAATGAATGGGCCCATATGGTAAGGTTAGGGTTAGGGTTAGAGTTCAGGACACACTTATGTTTGGGTGAATATTGGGGTTCGGTTTAGGGTTGGATAAGATGTATTTTTAATATCACACTGAATGGTAAACTCTTGATGGGGAAAAATTTTGGATGTTTTTCCATTCTCCATTATAGCCTATGAGATTCATTAGAATGAATGGGCCCATATGGTAAGGGTTAGGGTTGGAGTTAGAGTTCAGGACACAGATATGTTCGGTTTAAAATTGGGGTCTGGTTTAGGGTTGGGTAAAATGTATTTTTAACATCACACTGAATGGTACACTCTTGATGGGGAAAAATTTTGGATGTTTTTCCATTCTCCATTATAGCCTATGACATTCATTAGAATGAATGGGCCCATATGGTAAGGGTTAGGGTTAGGGTTAGAGTTCAGGACACACTTATGTTTGGGTGAATATTGGGGTTGGGTTTAGAGTTGGATAACATGTATTTTTAATATCACACTGAATGGTAAACTCTTGATGGGGAAAAATTTTGGATGTTTTTCCATTCTCCATTATAGCCTATGAGATTCATTAGAATGAATGGGCCCATATGGTAAGGGTTAGGGTTAGGGTTAGAGTTCAGGACACACTTATGTTTGGGTGAATATTGGGGTTGGGTTTAGGGTTGGATAACATGTATTTTTAATATCACACTGAATGGTAAACTCTTGATGGGGAAAAATTTTGGATGTTTTTCCATTCTCCATTATAGCCTATGAGATTCATTAGAATGAATGGGCCCATATGGTAAGGGTTAGGGTTGGGGTTAGAGTTCAGGACACAGATATGTTCGGTTTAAAATTGGGGTCTGGTTTAGGGTTGGGTAAGATGTATTTTTAACATCACACTGAATGGTACACTCTTGATGGGGAAAAATTTTGGATGTTTTTCCATTCTCCATTATATCCTATGAGATTCATTAGAATGAATGGGCCCATATGGTAAGGGTTAGGGTTAGGGTTAGAGTACAGGACACAGATATGTTCGGTTTAAAATTGGGGTCTGGTTTAGGGTTGGGTAAGATGTATTTTTAATATCACACTGAATGGTACACTATTGATGGAGAAAAATTTTGGATGTTTTTCCATTCTCCATTATCGCATATGAGATTCATTAGAATGAATGGGCCCATATGGTAAGGGTTAGGGTTAGGGTTAGAGTTCAGGACACACTTAGGTTTGGGTGAATATTGGGGTTGGGTTTAGGGTTGGATAAGATGTATTTTTAATATCACACTGAATGGTAAAGTCTTGATGGGGAAAAATTTTGGATGTTTTTCCATTCTCCATTATAGCCTATGACATTCATTAGAATGAATGGGCCCATATGGTAAGGGTTAGGGTTAGGGTTAGAGTTCAGGACACACTTATGTTTGGGTGAATATTGGGGTCTGGTTTAGGGTTGGGTAAGATGTATTTTTAATATCACACTGAATGGTAAACTCTTGATGGGGAAAAATTTTGGATGTTTTTCCATTCTCCATTATAGCCTATGAGATTCATTAGAATGAATGGGCCCATATGGTAAGGGTTAGGGTTAGGGTTAGAGTTCAGGACAGATATGTTCGGTTTAAAATTGGGGTCTGGTTTAGGGTTGGGTAAGATGTATTTTTAATATCACACTGAATGGTACACTATTGATGGAAAAATTTTTGGAGGTTTTTCCATTCTCCATTATCACCTATGAGATTCATTAGAATGAATGGGCCCATATGGTAAGGGTTAGGGTTAGGGTTAGAGTTCAGGACACACTTAGGTTTGCGTGAATATTGGGGTTGGGTTTAGGGTTGGATAAGATGTATTTTTAATATCACACTGAATGGTAAACTCTTGATGGGGAAAAATTTTGGATGTTTTTCCATTCTCCATTATCGCCTATGAGATTCATTAGAATGAATGGGCCCATATGGTAAGGGTTAGGGTTAGGGTTAGAGTTCAGGACACACTTTAGTTTGGGTGAATATTGGGGTTGGGTTTAGGGTTGGATAAGATGTATTTTTAATATCACACTGAATGGTAAACTCTTGATGGGGAAAAATTTTGGATGTTTTTCCATTCTCCATTATAGCCTATGACATTCATTAGAATGAATGGGTCCATATGGTAAGGGTTAGGGTTAGGGTTAGAGTTCAGGACACACTTATGTTTGGGTGAATATTGGGGTCTGGTTTATGGTTGGGTAACATGTATTTTTAATATCACACTGAATGGTACACTATTGATGGAGAAAAATTTTGGATGTTTTTCCATTCTCCATTATAGCCTATGAGATTCATTAGAATGAATGGGCCCATATGGTAAGGGTTAGGTTTAGGGTTAGAGTTCAGGACACACTTAGGTTTGGGTGAATATTGGGGTTGGGTTTAGGGTTGGATAAGATGTATTTTTAATATCACACTGAATGGTACACTCTTGATGGGGAAAAATTTTGGATGTTTTTCCATTCTCCATTATAGCCTATGAGATTCATTAGAATGAATGGGCCCATATGGTAAGGGTTAGGGTTAGGGTTAGAGTTCAGGACACACTTAGGTTTGGGTGAATATTGGGGTCGGGTTTAGGGTCGGGTAAGATGTATTTTTAATATCACACTGAATGGTACACTATTGATGGAGAAAAATTTTGGATGTTTTTCCATTCTCCATTATAGCCTATGAGATTCATTAGAATGAATGGGCCCATATGGTAAGGGTTAGGGTTAGGGTTAGAGTTCAGGACACACTTATGTTTGGGTGAATATTGGGGTTGGGTTTAGGGTTGGATAACATGTATTTTTAATATCACACTGAATGGTAAACTCTTGATGTGGAAAAATTTTGGATGTTTTTCCATTCTCCATTATAGCCTATGAGATTCATTAGAATGAATGGGCCCATATGGTAAGGGTTAGGGTTAGGGTTAGAGTTCAGGACACAGATATGTTCGGTTTAAAATTGGGGTCTGGTTTAGGGTTGGGTAAGATGTATTTTTAATATCACACTGAATGGTACACTATTGATGGAGAAAAATTTTGGATGTTTTTCCATTCTCCATTATAGCCTATGAGATTCATTAGAATGAATGGGCCCATATGGTAAGGTTAGGGTTAGGGTTAGAGTTCAGGACACACTTATGTTTGGGTGAATATTGGGGTTCGGTTTAGGGTTGGATAAGATGTATTTTTAATATCACACTGAATGGTAAACTCTTGATGGGGAAAAATTTTGGATGTTTTTCCATTCTCCATTATAGCCTATGAGATTCATTAGAATGAATGGGCCCATATGGTAAGGGTTAGGGTTGGAGTTAGAGTTCAGGACACAGATATGTTCGGTTTAAAATTGGGGTCTGGTTTAGGGTTGGGTAAAATGTATTTTTAACATCACACTGAATGGTACAATCTTGATGGGGAAAAATTTTGGATGTTTTTCCATTCTCCATTATAGCCTATGACATTCATTAGAATGAATGGGCCCATATGGTAAGGGTTAGGGTTAGGGTTAGAGTTCAGGACACACTTATGTTTGGGTGAATATTGGGGTTGGGTTTAGAGTTGGATAACATGTATTTTTAATATCACACTGAATGGTAAACTCTTGATGGGGAAAAATTTTGGATGTTTTTCCATTCTCCACTATAGCCTATGAGATTCATTAGAATGAATGGGCCCATATGGTAAGGGTTAGGGTTAGGGTTAGAGTTCAGGACACACTTATGTTTGGGTGAATATTGGGGTTGGGTTTAGGGTTGGATAACATGTATTTTTAATATCACACTGAATGGTAAACTCTTGATGGGGAAAAATTTTGGATGTTTTTCCATTCTCCATTATAGCCTATGAGATTCATTAGAATGAATGGGCCCATATGGTAAGGGTTAGGGTTGGGGTTAGAGTTCAGGACACAGATATGTTCGGTTTAAAATTGGGGTCTGGTTTAGGGTTGGGTAAGATGTATTTTTAACATCACACTGAATGGTACACTCTTGATGGGGAAAAATTTTGGATGTTTTTCCATTCTCCATTATAGCCTATGAGATTCATTAGAATGAATGGGCCCATATGGTAAGGGTTAGGGTTAGGGTTAGAGTTCAGGACAGATATGTTCGGTTTAAAATTGGGGTCTGGTTGAGGGTTGGGTAAGATGTATTTTTAATATCACACTGAATGGTAAACTCTTGATGGGGAAAAATATTGGATGTTTTTCCATTCTCCATTATAGCCTATGAGATTCATTAGAATGAATGGGCCCATATGGTAAGGGTTAGGGTTGGGGTTAGAGTTCAGGACACAGATATGTTCGGTTTAAAATTGGGGTCTGGTTTAGGGTTGGGTAAGATGTATTTTTAACATCACACTGAATGGTACACTCTTGATGGGGAAAAATTTTGGATGTTTTTCCATTCTCCATTATAGCCTATGAGATTCATTAGAATGAATGGGCCCATATGGTAAGGGTTAGGGTTAGGGTTAGAGTTCAGGACAGATATGTTCGGTTTAAAATTGGGGTCTGGTTTAGGGTTGGGTAAGATGTATTTTTAATATCACACTGAATGGTACACTATTGATGGAAAAAAATTTGGATGTTTTTCCATTCTCCATTATCACCTATGAGATTCATTAGAATGAATGGGCCCATATGGTAAGGGTTAGGGTTAGGGTTAGAGTTCAGGACACACTTAGGTTTGGGTGAATATTGGGGTCGGGTTTAGGGTTGGGTAAGATGTATTTTTAATATCACACTGAATGGTACACTATTGATGGAGAAAAATTTTGGATGTTTTTCCATTCTCCATTATAGCCTATGAGATTCATTAGAATGAATGGGCCCATATGGTAAGGGTTAGGGTTAGGGTTAGAGTTCAGGACACACTTATGTTTGGGTGAATATTGGGGTTGGGTTTAGGGTTGGATAACATGTATTTTTAATATCACACTGAATGGTAAACTCTTGATGTGGAAAAATTTTGGATGTTTTTCCATTCTCCATTATAGCCTATGAGATTCATTAGAATGAATGGGCCCATATGGTAAGGGTTAGGGTTAGGGTTAGAGTTCAGGACACAGATATGTTCGGTTTAAAATTGGGGTCTGTTTTAGGGTTGGGTAAGATGTATTTTTAATATCACACTGAATGGTACACTATTGATGGAGAAAAATTTTGGATGTTTTTCCATTCTCCATTATAGCCTATGAGATTCATTAGAATGAATGGGCCCATATGGTAAGGTTAGGGTTAGGGTTAGAGTTCAGGACACACTTATGTTTGGGTGAATATTGGGGTTCGGTTTAGGGTTGGATAAGATGTATTTTTAATATCACACTGAATGGTAAACTCTTGATGGGGAAAAATTTTGGATGTTTTTCCATTCTCCATTATAGCCTATGAGATTCATTAGAATGAATGGGCCCATATGGTAAGGGTTAGGGTTAGGGTTAGAGTTCAGGACACACTTAGGTTTGGGTGAATATTGGGGTCGGGTTTAGGGTTGGGTAAGATGTATTTTTAATATCACACTGAATGGTAAACTCTTGATGGGGAAAAATTTTGGATGTTTTTCCATTCTCCATTATAGCCTATGAGATTCATTAGAATGAATGGGCCCATATGGTAAGGGTTAGGGTTAGGGTTAGAGTTCAGGACACACTTAGGTTTGGGTGAATATTGGGGTTGGGTTTAGGGTTGGATAAGATGTATTTTTAATATCACACTGAATGGTACACTCTTGATGGGGAAAAATTTTGGATGTTTTTCCATTCTCCATTATAGCCTATGAGATTCATTAGAATGAATGGGCCCATATGGTAAGGGTTAGGGTTAGGGTTAGAGTTCAGGACACACTTAGGTTTGGGTGAATATTGGGGTCGGGTTTAGGGTCGGGTAAGATGTATTTTTAATATCACACTGAATGGTACACTATTGATGGAGAAAAATTTTGGATGTTTTTCCATTCTCCATTATAGCCTATGAGATTCATTAGAATGAATGGGCCCATATGGTAAGGGTTAGGGTTAGGGTTAGAGTTCAGGACACACTTATGTTTGGGTGAATATTGGGGTTGGGTTTAGGGTTGGATAACATGTATTTTTAATATCACACTGAATGGTAAACTCTTGATGTGGAAAAATTTTGGATGTTTTTCCATTCTCCATTATAGCCTATGAGATTCATTAGAATGAATGGGCCCATATGGTAAGGGTTAGGGTTAGGGTTAGAGTTCAGGACACAGATATGTTCGGTTTAAAATTGGGGTCTGGTTTAGGGTTGGGTAAGATGTATTTTTAATATCACACTGAATGGTACACTATTGATGGAGAAAAATTTTGGATGTTTTTCCATTCTCCATTATAGCCTATGAGATTCATTAGAATGAATGGGCCCATATGGTAAGGTTAGGGTTAGGGTTAGAGTTCAGGACACACTTATGTTTGGGTGAATATTGGGGTTCGGTTTAGGGTTGGATAAGATGTATTTTTAATATCACACTGAATGGTAAACTCTTGATGGGGAAAAATTTTGGATGTTTTTCCATTCTCCATTATAGCCTATGAGATTCATTAGAATGAATGGGCCCATATGGTAAGGGTTAGGGTTGGAGTTAGAGTTCAGGACACAGATATGTTCGGTTTAAAATTGGGGTCTGGTTTAGGGTTGGGTAAAATGTATTTTTAACATCACACTGAATGGTACAATCTTGATGGGGAAAAATTTTGGATGTTTTTCCATTCTCCATTATAGCCTATGACATTCATTAGAATGAATGGGCCCATATGGTAAGGGTTAGGGTTAGGGTTAGAGTTCAGGACACACTTATGTTTGGGTGAATATTGGGGTTGGGTTTAGAGTTGGATAACATGTATTTTTAATATCACACTGAATGGTAAACTCTTGATGGGGAAAAATTTTGGATGTTTTTCCATTCTCCACTATAGCCTATGAGATTCATTAGAATGAATGGGCCCATATGGTAAGGGTTAGGGTTAGGGTTAGAGTTCAGGACACACTTATGTTTGGGTGAATATTGGGGTTGGGTTTAGGGTTGGATAACATGTATTTTTAATATCACACTGAATGGTAAACTCTTGATGGGGAAAAATTTTGGATGTTTTTCCATTCTCCATTATAGCCTATGAGATTCATTAGAATGAATGGGCCCATATGGTAAGGGTTAGGGTTGGGGTTAGAGTTCAGGACACAGATATGTTCGGTTTAAAATTGGGGTCTGGTTTAGGGTTGGGTAAGATGTATTTTTAACATCACACTGAATGGTACACTCTTGATGGGGAAAAATTTTGGATGTTTTTCCATTCTCCATTATAGCCTATGAGATTCATTAGAATGAATGGGCCCATATGGTAAGGGTTAGGGTTAGGGTTAGAGTTCAGGACAGATATGTTCGGTTTAAAATTGGGGTCTGGTTGAGGGTTGGGTAAGATGTATTTTTAATATCACACTGAATGGTAAACTCTTGATGGGGAAAAATATTGGATGTTTTTCCATTCTCCATTATAGCCTATGAGATTCATTAGAATGAATGGGCCCATATGGTAAGGGTTAGGGTTGGGGTTAGAGTTCAGGACACAGATATGTTCGGTTTAAAATTGGGGTCTGGTTTAGGGTTGGGTAAGATGTATTTTTAACATCACACTGAATGGTACACTCTTGATGGGGAAAAATTTTGGATGTTTTTCCATTCTCCATTATAGCCTATGAGATTCATTAGAATGAATGGGCCCATATGGTAAGGGTTAGGGTTAGGGTTAGAGTTCAGGACAGATATGTTCGGTTTAAAATTGGGGTCTGGTTTAGGGTTGGGTAAGATGTATTTTTAATATCACACTGAATGGTACACTATTGATGGAAAAAAATTTGGATGTTTTTCCATTCTCCATTATCACCTATGAGATTCATTAGAATGAATGGGCCCATATGGTAAGGGTTAGGGTTAGGGTTAGAGTTCAGGACACACTTAGGTTTGGGTGAATATTGGGGTCGGGTTTAGGGTTGGGTAAGATGTATTTTTAATATCACACTGAATGGTACACTATTGATGGAGAAAAATTTTGGATGTTTTTCCATTCTCCATTATAGCCTATGAGATTCATTAGAATGAATGGGCCCATATGGTAAGGGTTAGGGTTAGGGTTAGAGTTCAGGACACACTTATGTTTGGGTGAATATTGGGGTTGGGTTTAGGGTTGGATAACATGTATTTTTAATATCACACTGAATGGTAAACTCTTGATGTGGAAAAATTTTGGATGTTTTTCCATTCTCCATTATAGCCTATGAGATTCATTAGAATGAATGGGCCCATATGGTAAGGGTTAGGGTTAGGGTTAGAGTTCAGGACACAGATATGTTCGGTTTAAAATTGGGGTCTGTTTTAGGGTTGGGTAAGATGTATTTTTAATATCACACTGAATGGTACACTATTGATGGAGAAAAATTTTGGATGTTTTTCCATTCTCCATTATAGCCTATGAGATTCATTAGAATGAATGGGCCCATATGGTAAGGTTAGGGTTAGGGTTAGAGTTCAGGACACACTTATGTTTGGGTGAATATTGGGGTTCGGTTTAGGGTTGGATAAGATGTATTTTTAATATCACACTGAATGGTAAACTCTTGATGGGGAAAAATTTTGGATGTTTTTCCATTCTCCATTATAGCCTATGAGATTCATTAGAATGAATGGGCCCATATGGTAAGGGTTAGGGTTAGGGTTAGAGTTCAGGACACACTTAGGTTTGGGTGAATATTGGGGTCGGGTTTAGGGTTGGGTAAGATGTATTTTTAATATCACACTGAATGGTAAACTCTTGATGGGGAAAAATTTTGGATGTTTTTCCATTCTCCATTATAGCCTATGAGATTCATTAGAATGAATGGGCCCATATGGTAAGGTTAGGGTTAGGGTTAGAGTTCAGGACACACTTATGTTTGGGTGAATATTGGGGTTCGGTTTAGGGTTGGATAAGATGTATTTTTAATATCACACTGAATGGTAAACTCTTGATGGGGAAAAATTTTGGATGTTTTTCCATTCTCCATTATAGCCTATGAGATTCATTAGAATGAATGGGCCCATATGGTAAGGGTTAGGGTTAGGGTTAGAGTTCAGGACACACTTAGGTTTGGGTGAATATTGGGGTCGGGTTTAGGGTTGGGTAAGATGTATTTTTAATATCACACTGAATGGTACACTATTGATGGAAAAAATTTTGGATGTTTTTCCATTCTCCATTATAGCCTATGAGATTCATTAGAATGAATGGGCCCATATGGTAAGGGTTAGGGTTAGGGTTAAAGTTCAGGACACAGATATGTTCGTTTTAAAATTGGGGTCTGGTTTAGGGTTGGGTAAGATGTATTTTTAATATCACACTGAATGGTACACTATTGATGGAGAAAAATTTTGGATGTTTTTCCATTCTCCATTATAGCCTATGAGATTCATTAGAATGAATGGGCCCATATGGTAAGGGTTAGGGTTAGGGTTAGAGTTCAGGACACACTTAGGTTTGGGTGAATATTGGGGTTGGGTTTAGGGTTGGATAAGATGTATTTTTAATATCACACTGAATGGTACACTCTTGATGGGGAAAAATTTTGGATGTTTTTCCATTCTCCATTATAGCCTATGAGATTCATTAGAAAGAATGGGCCCATATGGTAAGGTTAGGGTTAGGGTTAGAGTTCAGGACACACTTATGTTTGGGTGAATATTGGGGTTCGGTTTAGGGTTGGATAAGATGTATTTTTAATATCACACTGAATGGTAAACTCTTGATGGGGAAAAATTTTGGATGTTTTTCCATTCTCCATTATAGCCTATGAGATTCATTAGAATGAATGGGCCCATATGGTAAGGGTTAGGGTTGGAGTTAGAGTTCAGGACACAGATATGTTCGGTTTAAAATTGGGGTCTGGTTTAGGGTTGGGTAAAATGTATTTTTAACATCACACTGAATGGTACAATCTTGATGGGGAAAAATTTTGGATGTTTTTCCATTCTCCATTATAGCCTATGACATTCATTAGAATGAATGGGCCCATATGGTAAGGGTTAGGGTTAGGGTTAGAGTTCAGGACACACTTATGTTTGGGTGAATATTGGGGTTGGGTTTAGGGTTGGATAACATGTATTTTTAATATCACACTGAATGGTAAACTCTTGATGGGGAAAAATTTTGGATGTTTTTCCATTCTCCATTATAGCCTATGAGATTCATTAGAATGAATGGGCCCATATGGTAAGGGTTAGGGTTAGGGTTAGAGTTCAGGACACACTTATGTTTGGGTGAATATTGGGGTTGGGTTTAGGGTTGGATAACATGTATTTTTAATATCACACTGAATGGTAAACTCTTGATGGGGAAAAATTTTGGATGTTTTTCCATTCTCCATTATAGCCTATGAGATTCATTAGAATGAATGGGCCCATATGGTAAGGGTTAGGGTTGGGGTTAGAGTTCAGGACACAGATATGTTCGGTTTAAAATTGGGGTCTGGTTTAGGGTTGGGTAAGATGTATTTTTAACATCACACTGAATGGTACACTATTGATGGAGAAAAATTTTGGATGTTTTTCCATTCTCCATTATAGCCTATGAGATTCATTAGAATGAATGGGCCCATATGGTAAGGGTTAGGGTTAGGGTTAGAGTACAGGACACAGATATGTTCGGTTTAAAATTGGGGTCTGGTTTAGGGTTGGGTAAGATGTATTTTTAATATCACACTGAATGGTACACTATTGATGGAGAAAAATTTTGGATGTTTTTCCATTCTCCATTATAGCCTATGAGATTCATTAGAATGAATGGGCCCATATGGTAAGGGTTAGGTTTAGGGTTAGAGTTCAGGACACACTTAGGTTTGGGTGAATATTGGGGTTGGGTTTAGGGTTGGATAAGATGTATTTTTAATATCACACTGAATGGTACACTCTTGATGGGGAAAAATTTTGGATGTTTTTCCATTCTCCATTATAGCCTATGAGATTCATTAGAATGAATGGGCCCATATGGTAAGGGTTAGGGTTAGGGTTAGAGTTCAGGACACACTTATGTTTGGGTGAATATTGGGGTTGGGTTTAGGGTTGGGTAAGATGTATTTTTAATATCACACTGAATGGTAAACTCTTGATGGGGAAAAATTTTGGATGTTTTTCCATTCTCCATTATAGCCTATGAGATTCATTAGAATGAATGGGCCCATATGGTAAGGGTTAGGGTTAGGGTTAGAGTTCAGGACAGATATGTTCGGTTTAAAATTGGGGTCTGGTTTAGGGTTGGGTAAGATGTATTTTTAATATCACACTGAATGGTACACTATTGATGGAAAAAATTTTGGATGTTTTTCCATTCTCCATTATAGCCTATGAGATTCATTAGAATGAATGGGCCCATATGGTAAGGGTTAGGGTTAGGGTTAGAGTTCAGGACACACTTAGGTTTGGGTGAATATTGGGGTTGGGTTTAGGGTTGGATAAGATGTATTTTTAATATCACACTGAATGGTAAACTCTTGATGGGGAAAAATTTTGGATGTTTTTCCATTCTCCATTATAGCCTATGAGATTCATTAGAATGAATGGGCCCATATGGTAAGGGTTAGGGTTAGGGTTAGAGTTCAGGACACACTTAGGTTTGGGTGAATATTGGGGTTGGGTTTAGGGTTGGATAAGATGTATTTTTAATATCACACTGAATGGTAAACTCTTGATGGGGAAAAATTTTGGATGTTTTTCCATTCTCCATTATAGCCTATGACATTCATTAGAATGAATGGGCCCATATGGTAAGGGTTAGGGTTAGGGTTAGAGTTCAGGACACACTTATGTTTGGGTGAATATTGGGGTCTGGTTTATGGTTGGGTAACATGTATTTTTAATATCACACTGAATGGTACACTATTGATGGAGAAAAATTTTGGATGTTTTTCCATTCTCCATTATAGCCTATGAGATTCATTAGAATGAATGGGCCCATATGGTAAGGGTTAGGTTTAGGGTTAGAGTTCAGGACACACTTAGGTTTGGGTGAATATTGGGGTTGGGTTTAGGGTTGGATAAGATGTATTTTTAATATCACACTGAATGGTACACTCTTGATGGGGAAAAATTTTGGATGTTTTTCCATTCTCCATTATAGCCTATGAGATTCATTAGAATGAATGGGCCCATATGGTAAGGGTTAGGGTTAGGGTTAGAGTTCAGGACACACTTATGTTTGGGTGAATATTGGGGTTGGGTTTAGGGTTGGATAACATGTATTTTTAATATCACACTGAATGGTAAACTCTTTTTTTTTTTTTTTTTTTTTTGAGTTTTAAACAATTTATTGGTAGCATATGGTTACAAAGCTTATCTATTTCTTAATTTTTTCTTTTTTTTTCACATTAACCCATATGACATTTCCATCCCCCCTCCCTCCAATGTTGACTTCCCCGAGGTTATAAGTTCAAATCCATACTAAAGGCACTTCTGATTGCTCAAAGTTCCGTATATATATTCTTACAACTAAAAAAATGTCCAATATTTCTTTACTTTCCAAGTTTTCTCCATATATCCTTTAAATTTTCTCCACTCCCTTTTGAATATCTCTAAATCATAGTCTCTTAGTGTTCTGGTTAATTTGTCCATTTCACACCACGATAAAACTTTCATGGTCCATTCCCATTTCTCTGGTATTTTTTCTTGCTTCCAAAGCTGCGCGTACAAAGTCCTAGCAGCTGATAACAGGTACCAAATTAAAGTCCTGTCTTCTTTTGGGTATTTTTCTAATTGTAATCCAAGTAAAAACGTCTCTGCAATTTTCTTAAAATCATAGCCCAAAATTTTGGTGATTTCTTGTTGTATCATCTTCCAGAATTCTTTCGCTCTTTCACATGTCCACCACATATGGAAGAAAGAACCTTCATGTTTTTTACATTTCCAACATCTATCCGACATTTTCTTACTTATCTTAGCCAATTTTTTCGGAGTCATATACCACCTATACATCATTTTAAAACAGTTCTCCTTAATGCTTTGACAAGTTGATATCTTCATTGAGTTCTTCCAGAGGTGCTCCCATGTTTCCATTTGTATTTCTCTATTCACATTAATTGCCCATTTGACCATTTGAGACTTTACTACTTCTTCTTCTGTAGACCATTTCAATAATAACTTATATACTTTTGATATCAATTTTTCATTGTCACCTAACAGGACTCTTTCCAGTTCTGTTTGTTCTCGTCTAATCCCCTCTGATTTTATGTCATTTTCCATCAAACTTTTAATTTGTTGCATTTGAAACCAATCATAATTGTTATTTAGCTCTTCTGAGGTTTTTAATTCAATTTTGTCTCCTTGAATCTTAAGCAGTTGGTTATATGACATTTCTCTTTTTTCTTCAGAATCAGCTGTTATTTTTATTACTTCTGCTGGCACTATCCATAATGGTTTTCTCTCGTCCCCGTATTTCTTGTATTTTATCCAAGTATTTAGTAATGTATTTCTGACATAGTGGTGAGAGAAAAAACCATCCATTTTATTCTTCCCATAGTACATGTATGCATGCCAGCCGAATCTATTTCCGTGAGCTTCTAACCACAAAGGTTTTTTATCTAACAGCATTATCCAATCTTTTATCCATGTCAAACAAACTGCATCGTGGTATAGTCTTAGATCGGGAAGTTGAAAACCTCCTCTCTCTTTGGCATCCGTTAAGATCTTCATCTTTATCCTTGGTTTCTTTCCGGCCCAAATGAAATCAGAGATTTTCCTTTGCCATTTGTTGAATTGTTTTGCTTCTTTTACAATCGGGATGGTTTGAAACAAATACATTATCCTTGGCAAAATATTCATTTTGATTGCAGCTATCCTGCCCAGTAAGGACAAGTTGAGTTTATTCCATTTCATCAAATCTTTGTCCATCTTACACCACAGTTTTTCATAATTGTTTTTGTATAAATCAATGTTCTTCATTGTTATCTCTATTCCAAGGTACCTAACTTTGGTTGTGACTTCACAACCTGTCACCTTTTGTAGTTCGTTTGTTTTATTTGGTTGCATGTTTTTACAGAGGAATTTCGATTTCTCCTTATTTATGTATAATCCTGCTAGTTCTCCGTATTCTTTTATCTTAGCTAACAGCAGTGGTGACACTTGAACCGGATTCTCCATTATGAACACTATATCATCTGCAAAAGCTTTATATTTATAAGAGAATCTTCTAATTTTTAGACCTTCTATTTTTTCATCTTTTTGAATTTGTTGTAACAAAATTTCAAGAGTCATTATAAACAACAATGGTGATAGCGGGCATCCTTGCCTTGTTCCTTTACTCACTTTCAATTCTTTGGTAAGGTCTGCATTTATACACAATTTTGCATGCTGATCTGTATATATTGCTCTTGTCATTTTTATAAATTGTTCCCCTAAATTAATTTTTTCCATTACCGCAAACATAAAGTCCCAATTTAAGTTGTCGAAGGCTTTCTCTGCGTCAACAAAAAATAAGGCCACTTCTTTTTCCGGGTGCTTTTCATAATATTCCACAACATTAATAACAGCTCTTACATTGTCCCTTATTTGTCTTTTAGGAAGAAATCCCGCTTGGTCTTTGTTTATAAAGTTGGTCAGGTATTGTTTCAGTCGCTCTGCTAAAATTCTTGTATAGATCTTATAGTCATTATTCAACAATGAGATTGGTCTATAATTTTTTACGTTTGTGCTATCTTTATCTTCCTTAGGAATCAGAGAGATTACAGCTTCCCTCCAGGTCTTTGGGATTTTCCCTTCTTCTCTTATCGTGTTTAACAACTTCAACAGTTTGGGTGTTAATTCATCCTTGAGAGATTTGTAAAATTTTGACGTGAATCCATCTGGCCCTGGAGCTTTACCCTCTTGCATTGCTTTTATTGCTGCTTCTATTTCAATTTTCTCTATTGGGTCATTTAATATCTTTTTCATATGTTCCGTCAAAGGTGCCACCTGAATGTTTCGTAGATACTCTTCCACTTTTTCTTTACTTACATTCACACCCTTGAATAAATTTGCATAGTATTTAAAGAATTCTCTTTTAATTCCTTCTTGATCCACTACTGTTTTCCCATTTGCCATGATTTTATTTATAGTCTTATTTTCTTTCCTTTTTTTTAATTGCCAGGCCAGGTATTTACCAGGTTTGTTTGCACTTTCAAACGATTTCTGTTTCAAATTTTTTAAATTCCATTCTAATTCTTTATTCAGCAAATGTTTAACTTGGGATTGTAATATCGTAATTTCTTTTATTAATTTTTTCTTCCCTGGTCTTTTTTTTAAGTCCTTTTCTTTTTTATCTATTTCATTTTGCAGTGCTGACAGCCTTTCTTCTCTTGCTCTTTTGTCTTTATTATTCAATGTAATTAATATACCCCTCATTACTGCTTTATAAGTGTCCCATACTGTTGGATATTCCATATCATCCGTTTCATTTATTTGGAAGAATGCTGCAGTCTCCTTTTCTAAGAATGATACAGTGTCTTTATTTTGTAGTAAATCCTCATTAATTCTCCATCTTCTTGATTTTCTTTGCAATTTTGTTGACCAGCATATTGGATTATGGTCTGCCCAAACCTTTGGAAGAATCTCAATTTTTTTTGTTATGAGGCCCAAGCCTTGGGAACCCCACAACATGTCAAT
The DNA here is from genome assembly GCF_032191835.1 of Heteronotia binoei. Classification (NCBI taxonomy): domain Eukaryota; kingdom Metazoa; phylum Chordata; class Lepidosauria; order Squamata; family Gekkonidae; genus Heteronotia; species Heteronotia binoei. The sequence goes on along the minus strand of NC_083235.1, from coordinate 19,577,901 downwards.
TCTGGAAAAAGAATTATGCCTTGCTGAGAAAAATGTATAGTCTCTTACCTCAGGGTTGAACTTTCTCCAAATGTCTTCTAGATTTTCCTGTTTAATCAACTCAAAGAAAGAATTGGGCAGCTTCCCTTCTTTATCATTCTTCTTTGGACTTGATCTGTCAAGGTTATTTTGTATTGTCCCATTAAAATCGCCCATCATCAATACCTGGTCATAAGTCTCTTCGTCCATTTGTCTATTTATGTCTTTAAAGAATTTGTCTTTCGCTCCATTGGGTGCATAGAGTCCTAGTAGTAACGTTTTTTTCGCCTCTATCGTCACCTCAACAGCAATGTATCTTCCTTCTTTGTCTTTAAAGATTAATTTTGGGTCAAGTTGTTCTTTAATGTAAAAAACCACCCCTCTTTTCTTTTGCTCTGCTAGTGAAAAAAATTCCAACCCCAAATTTCTATTCCACAAAAATTTACTGTCCTTGCGTTGTATATGAACTTCCTGTAAACAAATTATATTACATTTTTGCTTTTTAATCCAATGAAATGTTCTCCTTCTTTTCTGTGGTGAATTTAGTCCATTTATATTCCAAGATAGTAATTTGTACTCCATTATGATGTTGGTTCTTTATTTTCTTCAAAAAAGCTATGCATCTCTTGTTCGCTTCTTATTGTAATCCTTTTGCCATTTTGTTCAAATCCAAGACCCTCTGGTATTATCCATCTATATCTTGTGCCCTCTGCACGCAACTGATCGGTTAGCTTCTTGTACTTTTTCCTATCGCTGATCACTTCTCTTGGTAGCTCTTTCATTATTTTAACTCTGCTCCCTTCTATTGCCCAGGCTTTTTGGTACCCTTTCCTCAAAATTTTCTCTGCCACTTCTTTTGATCTTAATCTTATGACGATGTCTCTTGGCAGACCTTTATTTTTCGCATAAACTGAGTTGACTCTGTAGGCACCCTCCAACATACTCTTAAATCTGTCAGGGTCTTCTTCTATGTACTCAGTGATGATATCCACCATATAGCCTTTTAAGTCTGTGTCTTCTTTTTCAGGTACCCCTCTTAGACGCACTTGTGACTCCAGCAACTTACAGTCGTGTATTATGACCTTTTCTTGAATTTTTAGCAAGGCAGAGGCCTGTGTATCCACTTTCATCTCTACCTCTTTCACTTTATTTTGAGTCTCTTCCTTAAAATTCTCTATCTCCTTCTTAAGGTCTCCAACTTCTTTTTTAATATCTTTTTTTATTGCCAAATGCAATTTGTCCATAGCTTTTAACATTTTTGCCTCCAGAGCGTCAAATTGAGCCTGCATCTTGTCAAATGATTGGGCTCTTGCACGTGTTGTTCTTTCTACTGACATATAAAAAATCACCAAACCTTAAAAAAATCCCCACATAAAATTTAGCATCCAATCCAATAGCTTAGAGCCAGTTCTTTCAGATGAGACTAGTTTCGTTTTTCTCCCTTCTTCCTGAGCAAAGATATTGAATTTTAACAATTTTGACAGTTTTTCTCCCTTTTAAAATGGCAATCGTTATTTCTCTATGGTACAGTTCCAGCCTAGAGAGGTCTCTCTTCGTCTTTCTTGATCTGAGTCTTGGACTCAATTCCTTCCTAGTTCAAAGGTCGGATGTCACAGCTCTTGTTGTCCTTATAGGCTCTGATTTATTGTCCAGCCCCTTTTAGTTTCACTTCCTGTCACAGCTTAGACTGATCTCGTGTCTAATCTCGCAGTTTTTTGAGCTGCATGAAGAAACCACAACCACAAAAATTCACAACAATATGTCCTTTCTCCAAAATATCTTTGAAGGCAATTGTTTTTACGGCGTTCAGTTTTCCCAAGCTGAATTCTTTTCCTGCTGTGCCCCCACTCAGCTCAGTTCATTCTAGGTTCTGCAGTTTATGGGCATATATACACGGCAACTCTCTTTTCTTTCTTCTGCGTCACCAGCCTCCCATTGCCAACTTTCACTCTTATCTTGAAAGGTTTTTTTTTTTTTTTTTTGCTGTTGTTCACATCCAAAGCCACAGAGCTCAGCTTAACAAGGTAAAAGTTTTTTTTCATTCAATTATGCTTTGCCTTCGTCTGTTATTAATCCACTCAGTGTTTAAACTATATTCAAAGTCTCTCAGAGTGAAGATAAGAATGATGAGTCTACCTTTTAGATGTTCTCAACTCCCCCGGCTGCTATTTTCTTGCAATTAAAATCAGTCCTTCTAGCGTGCTTGGATTCCGACAGCCTTAAGTGACCGAAGTCACTTTAGAGTCACTGCAGACGATGGTTGACATTCCATTGCCGGACATCAAGAAATGAAGGAGTCAGTTCCCTGACTGCTCCAGTTCGATATCAACAGCATTAAAGGAAGATAAGTCGTCTTGGGTTAACCCTTGCCTAGGGTTAATGAGCATAGACCTTATCAGGGGTCTTTAATACCCTGAACAGTGACAATAAAATCCCACTCTGTTAGGGAGCTGCAGACTGTCTTCCAGCCAAACAGGATGGAGAAAAATTTTGGATGTTTTTCCATTCTCCATTATAGCCTATGAGATTCATTAGAATGAATGGGCCCATATGGTAAGGGTTAGGGTTAGGGTTAGAGTTCAGGACACAGATATGTTCGGTTTAAAATTGGGGTCTGGTTTAGGGTTGGGTAAGATGTATTTTTAATATCACACTGAATGGTACACTATTGATGGAGAAAAATTTTGGATGTTTTTCCATTCTCCATTATAGCCTATGAGATTCATTAGAATGAATGGGCCCATATGGTAAGGTTAGGGTTAGGGTTAGAGTTCAGGACACACTTATGTTTGGGTGAATATTGGGGTTCGGTTTAGGGTTGGATAAGATGTATTTTTAATATCACACTGAATGGTAAACTCTTGATGGGGAAAAATTTTGGATGTTTTTCCATTCTCCATTATAGCCTATGAGATTCATTAGAATGAATGGGCCCATATGGTAAGGGTTAGGGTTGGAGTTAGAGTTCAGGACACAGATATGTTCGGTTTAAAATTGGGGTCTGGTTTAGGGTTGGGTAAAATGTATTTTTAACATCACACTGAATGGTACACTCTTGATTGGGAAAAATTTTGGATGTTTTTCCATTCTCCATTATAGCCTATGACATTCATTAGAATGAATGGGCCCATATGGTAAGGGTTAGGGTTAGGGTTAGAGTTCAGGACACACTTATGTTTGGGTGAATATTGGGGTTGGGTTTAGAGTTGGATAACATGTATTTTTAATATCACACTGAATGGTAAACTCTTGATGGGGAAAAATTTTGGATGTTTTTCCATTCTCCATTATAGCCTATGAGATTCATTAGAATGAATGGGCCCATATGGTAAGGGTTAGGGTTAGGGTTAGAGTTCAGGACACACTTATGTTTGGGTGAATATTGGGGTTGGGTTTAGGGTTGGATAACATGTATTTTTAATATCACACTGAATGGTAAACTCTTGATGGGGAAAAAATTTGGATGTTTTTCCATTCTCCATTATAGCCTATGAGATTCATTAGAATGAATGGGCCCATATGGTAAGGCTTAGGGTTAGGGTTAGAGTTCAGGACACACTTATGTTTGGGTGAATATTGGGGTTGGGTTTAGGGTTGGATAAGATGTATTTTTAACATCACACTGAATGGTACACTCTTGATGGGGAAAAATTTTGGATGTTTTTCCATTCTCCATTATAGCCTATGAGATTCATTAGAATGAATGGGCCCATATGGTAAGGGTTAGGGTTAGGGTTAAAGTTCAGGACACAGATATGTTCGTTTTAAAATTGGGGTCTGGTTTAGGGTTGGGTAAGATGTATTTTTAATATCACACTGAATGGTACACTATTGATAGAGAAAAATTTTGGATGTTTTTCCATTCTCCATTATAGCCTATGAGATTCATTAGAATGAATGGGCCCATATGGTAAGGGTTAGGGTTAGGGTTAGAGTTCAGGACACACTTAGGTTTGGGTGAATATTGGGGTTGGGTTTAGGGTTGGATAAGATGTATTTTTAATATCACACTGAATGGTACACTCTTGATGGGGAAAAATTTTGGATGTTTTTCCATTCTCCATTATAGCCTATGAGATTCATTAGAAAGAATGGGCCCATATGGTAAGGTTAGGGTTAGGGTTAGAGTTCAGGACACACTTATGTTTGGGTGAATATTGGGGTTCGGTTTAGGGTTGGATAAGATGTATTTTTAATATCACACTGAATGGTAAACTCTTGATGGGGAAAAATTTTGGATGTTTTTCCATTCTCCATTATAGCCTATGAGATTCATTAGAATGAATGGGCCCATATGGTAAGGGTTAGGGTTGGAGTTAGAGTTCAGGACACAGATATGTTCGGTTTAAAATTGGGGTCTGGTTTAGGGTTGGGTAAAATGTATTTTTAACATCACACTGAATGGTACAATCTTGATGGGGAAAAATTTTGGATGTTTTTCCATTCTCCATTATAGCCTATGACATTCATTAGAATGAATGGGCCCATATGGTAAGGGTTAGGGTTAGGGTTAGAGTTCAGGACACACTTATGTTTGGGTGAATATTGGGGTTGGGTTTAGAGTTGGATAACATGTATTTTTAATATCACACTGAATGGTAAACTCTTGATGGGGAAAAATTTTGGATGTTTTTCCATTCTCCACTATAGCCTATGAGATTCATTAGAATGAATGGGCCCATATGGTATGGGTTAGGGTTAGGGTTAGAGTTCAGGACACACTTATGTTTGGGTGAATATTGGGGTTGGGTTTAGGGTTGGATAACATGTATTTTTAATATCACACTGAATGGTAAACTCTTGATGGGGAAAAATTTTGGATGTTTTTCCATTCTCCACTATAGCCTATGAGATTCATTAGAATGAATGGGCCCATATGGTAAGGGTTAGGGTTAGGGTTAAAGTTCAGGACACAGATATGTTCGTTTTAAAATTGGGGTCTGGTTTAGGGTTGGGTAAGATGTATTTTTAATATCACACTGAATGGTACACTATTGATAGAGAAAAATTTTGGATGTTTTTCCATTCTCCATTATAGCCTATGAGATTCATTAGAATGAATGGGCCCATATGGTAAGGGTTAGGGTTAGGGTTAGAGTTCAGGACACACTTAGGTTTGGGTGAATATTGGGGTTGGGTTTAGGGTTGGATAAGATGTATTTTTAATATCACACTGAATGGTACACTCTTGATGGGGAAAAATTTTGGATGTTTTTCCATTCTCCATTATAGCCTATGAGATTCATTAGAAAGAATGGGCCCATATGGTAAGGTTAGGGTTAGGGTTAGAGTTCAGGACACACTTATGTTTGGGTGAATATTGGGGTTCGGTTTAGGGTTGGATAAGATGTATTTTTAATATCACACTGAATGGTAAACTCTTGATGGGGAAAAATTTTGGATGTTTTTCCATTCTCCATTATAGCCTATGAGATTCATTAGAATGAATGGGCCCATATGGTAAGGGTTAGGGTTGGAGTTAGAGTTCAGGACACAGATATGTTCGGTTTAAAATTGGGGTCTGGTTTAGGGTTGGGTAAAATGTATTTTTAACATCACACTGAATGGTACAATCTTGATGGGGAAAAATTTTGGATGTTTTTCCATTCTCCATTATAGCCTATGACATTCATTAGAATGAATGGGCCCATATGGTAAGGGTTAGGGTTAGGGTTAGAGTTCAGGACACACTTATGTTTGGGTGAATATTGGGGTTGGGTTTAGAGTTGGATAACATGTATTTTTAATATCACACTGAATGGTAAACTCTTGATGGGGAAAAATTTTGGATGTTTTTCCATTCTCCACTATAGCCTATGAGATTCATTAGAATGAATGGGCCCATATGGTATGGGTTAGGGTTAGGGTTAGAGTTCAGGACACACTTATGTTTGGGTGAATATTGGGGTTGGGTTTAGGGTTGGATAACATGTATTTTTAATATCACACTGAATGGTAAACTCTTGATGGGGAAAAATTTTGGATGTTTTTCCATTCTCCATTATAGCCTATGAGATTCATTAGAATGAATGGGCCCATATGGTAAGGGTTAGGGTTGGGGTTAGAGTTCAGGACACAGATATGTTCGGTTTAAAATTGGGGTCTGGTTTAGGGTTGGGTAAGATGTATTTTTAACATCACACTGAATGGTACACTCTTGATGGGGAAAAATTTTGGATGTTTTTCCATTCTCCATTATATCCTATGAGATTCATTAGAATGAATGGGCCCATATGGTAAAGGGTTAGGGTTAGGGTTAGAGTACAGGACACAGATATGTTCGGTTTAAAATTGGGGTCTGGTTTAGGGTTGGGTAAGATGTATTTTTAATATCACACTGAATGGTACACTATTGATGGAGAAAAATTTTGGATGTTTTTCCATTCTCCATTATAGCCTATGAGATTCATTAGAATGAATGGGCCCATATGGTAAGGGTTAGGGTTAGGGTTAGAGTTCAGGACACAGATATGTTCGGTTTAAAATTGGGGTCTGGTTTAGGGTTGGGTAAGATGTATTTTTAATATCACACTGAATGGTACACTATTGATGGAGAAAAATTTTGGATGTTTTTCCATTCTCCATTATAGCCTATGAGATTCATTAGAATGAATGGGCCCATATGGTAAGGGTTAGGTTTAGGGTTAGAGTTCAGGACACACTTAGGTTTGGGTGAATATTGGGGTTGGGTTTAGGGTTGGATAAGATGTATTTTTAATATCACACTGAATGGTACACTCTTGATGGGGAAAAATTTTGGATGTTTTTCCATTCTCCATTATAGCCTATGAGATTCATTAGAATGAATGGGCCCATATGGTAACGGTTAGGGTTAGGGTTAGAGTTCAGGACACACTTATGTTTGGGTGAATATTGGGGTTGGGTTTAGGGTTGGATAACATGTATTTTTAATATCACACTGAATGGTAAACTCTTGATGGGGAAAAATTTTGGATGTTTTTCCATTCTCCATTATAGCCTATGAGATTCATTAGAATGAATGGGCCCATATGGTAAGGGTTAGGGTTAGGGTTAGAGTTCAGGACACAGATATGTTCGGTTTAAAATTGGGGTCTGGTTTAGGGTTGGGTAAGATGTATTTTTAATATCACACTGAATGGTACACTATTGATGGAGAAAAATTTTGGATGTTTTTCCATTCTCCATTATAGCCTATGACATTCATTAGAATGAATGGGCCCATATGGTAAGGTTAGGGTTAGGGTTAGAGTTCAGGACACACTTATGTTTGGGTGAATATTGGGGTTCGGTTTAGGGTTGGATAAGATGTATTTTTAATATCACACTGAATGGTAAACTCTTGATGGGGAAAAATTTTGGATGTTTTTCCATTCTCCATTATAGCCTATGAGATTCATTAGAATGAATGGGCCCATATGGTAAGGGTTAGGGTTGGAGTTAGAGTTCAGGACACAGATATGTTCGGTTTAAAATTGGGGTCTGGTTTAGGGTTGGGTAAAATGTATTTTTAACATCACACTGAATGGTACACTCTTGATGGGGAAAAATTTTGGATGTTTTTCCATTCTCCATTATAGCCTATGACATTCATTAGAATGAATGGGCCCATATGGTAAGGGTTAGGGTTAGGGTTAGAGTTCAGGACACACTTATGTTTGGGTGAATATTGGGGTTGGGTTTAGAGTTGGATAACATGTATTTTTAATATCACACTGAATGGTAAACTCTTGATGGGGAAAAATTTTGGATGTTTTTCCATTCTCCATTATAGCTTATGAGATTCATTAGAATGAATGGGCCCATATGGTAAGGGTTAGGGTTAGGGTTAGAGTTCAGGACACACTTATGTTTGGGTGAATATTGGGGTTGGGTTTAGGGTTGGATAACATGTATTTTTAATATCACACTGAATGGTAAACTCTTGATGGGGAAAAATTTTGGATGTTTTTCCATTCTCCATTATAGCCTATGAGATTCATTAGAATGAATGGGCCCATATGGTAAGGGTTAGGGTTAGGGTTAGAGTTCAGGACACAGATATGTTCGGTTTAAAATTGGGGTCTGGTTTAGGGTTGGGTAAGATGTATTTTTAATATCACACTGAATGGTACACTATTGATGGAGAAAAATTTTGGATGTTTTTCCATTCTCCATTATAGCCTATGAGATTCATTAGAATGAATGGGCCCATATGGTAAGGGTTAGGGTTAGGGTTAGAGTTCAGGACACACTTATGTTTGGGTGAATATTTGGGTTGGGTTTAGGGTTGGATAAGATGTATTTTTAACATCACACTGAATGGTACACTCTTGATGGGGAAAAATTTTGGATGTTTTTCCATTCTCCATTATAGCCTATGAGATTCATTAGAATGAATGGGCCCATATGGTAAGGGTTAGGGTTAGGGTTAAAGTTCAGGACACAGATATGTTCGTTTTAAAATTGGGGTCTGGTTTAGGGTTGGGTAAGATATATTTTTAATATCACACTGAATGGTAAACTCTTGATGGGGAAAAATTTTGGATGTTTTTCCATTCTCCATTATAGCCTATGAGATTCATTAGAATGAATGGGCCCATATGGTAAGGGTTAGGGTTAGGGTTAGAGTTCAGGACACACTTAGGTTTGGGTGAATATTGGGGTTGGGTTTAGGGTTGGATAAGATGTATTTTTAATATCACACTGAATGGTACACTCTTGATGGGGAAAAATTTTGGATGTTTTTCCATTCTCCATTATAGCCTATGAGATTCATTAGAAAGAATGGGCCCATATGGTAAGTGTTAGGGTTAGGGTTAGAGTTCAGGACACACTTAGGTTTGGGTGAATATTGGGGTTGGGTTTAGGGTTGGATAAGATGAATTTTTAATATCACACCGAATGGTACACTCTTGATGGGGAGAAATTTTGGATGTTTTTCCATTCTCCATTATAGCCTATGAGATTCATTAGAATGAATGGGCCCATATGGTAAGGGTTAGGGTTAGGGTTAGAGTTCAGGACACACTTATGTTTGGGTGAATATTAGGGTTGGGTTTAGGGTTGGATAAGATATATTTTTAATATCACACTGAATGGTAAACTCTTGATGGGGAAAAATTTTGGATGTTTTTCCATTCTCCATTATAGCCTATGAGATTCATTAGAATGAATGGGCCCATATGGTAAGGGTTAGGGTTAGGGTTAGAGTTCAGGACACAGATATGTTCGGTTTAAAATTGGGGTCTGGTTTAGGGTTGGGTAAGATGTATTTTTAATATCACACTGAATGGTACACTCTTGATGGGGAAAAATTTTGGATGTTTTTCCATTCTCCATTATAGCCTATGAGATTCATTAGAAAGAATGGGCCCATATGGTAAGTGTTAGGGTTAGGGTTAGAGTTCAGGACACACTTAGGTTTGGGTGAATATTGGGGTTGGGTTTAGGGTTGGATAAGATGTATTTTTAATATCACACTGAATGGTACACTCTTGATGGGGAAAAATTTTGGATGTTTTTCCATTCTCCATTATAGCCTATGAGATTCATTAGAATGAATGGGCCCATATGGTAAGGGTTAGGGTTAGGGTTAGAGTTCAGGACACACTTATGTTTGGGTGAATATTGGGGTTGGGTTTAGGATTGGATAACATGTATTTTTAATATCACACTGAATTGTACACTCTTGATGGGGAAAAATTTTGGATGTTTTTCCATTCTCCATTATACCCTATGAGATTCATTAGAATGAATGGGCCCATATGGTAAGGGTTAGGGTTAGGGTTAGAGTTCAGGACACACTTAGGTTTGGGTGAATATTGGGGTTGGGTTTAGGGTTGGATAAGATGTATTTTTAATATCACACTGAATGGTAAACTCTTGATGGGGAAAAATTTTGGATGTTTTTCCATTCTCCATTATAGCCTATGAGATTCATTAGAATGAATGGGCCCATATGGTAAGGGTTAGGGTTGGGGTTAGAGTTCAGGACACAGATATGTTCGGTTTAAAATTGGGGTCTGGTTTAGGGTTGGGTAAGATGTATTTTTAACATCACACTGAATGGTACACTCTTGATGGGGAAAAATTTTGGATGTTTTTCCATTCTCCATTATATCCTATGAGATTCATTAGAATGAATGGGCCCATATGGTAAGGGTTAGGGTTAGGGTTAGAGTTCAGGACACATATATGTTCGGTTTAAAATTGGGGTCTGGTTTAGGGTTGGGTAAGATGTATTTTTAATATCACACTGAATGGTACACTATTGATGGAGAAAAATTTTGGATGTTTTTCCATTCTCCATTATAGCCTATGAGATTCATTAGAATGAATGGGCCCATATGGTAAGGGTTAGGGTTAGGGTTAGAGTTCAGGACACAGATATGTTCGGTTTAAAATTGGGGTCTGGTTTAGGGTTGGGTAAGATGTATTTTTAATATCACACTGAATGGTACACTATTGATGGAGAAAAATTTTGGATGTTTTTCCATTCTCCATTATAGCCTATGAGATTCATTAGAATGAATGGGCCCATATGGTAAGGGTTAGGGGTAGGGTTAGAGTTCAGGACACACTTATGTTTGGGTGAATATTGGGGTTGGGTTTAGGGTTGGATAAGATGTATTTTTAACATCACACTGAATGGTACACTCTTGATGGGGAAAAATTTTGGATGTTTTTCCATTCTCCATTATAGCCTATGAGATTCATTAGAATGAATGGGCCCATATGGTAAGGGTTAGGGTTAGGGTTAAAGTTCAGGACACAGATATGTTCGTTTTAAAATTGGGGTCTGGTTTAGGGTTGGGTAAGATGTATTTTTAATATCACACTGAATGGTACACTATTGATGGAGAAAAATTTTGGATGTTTTTCCATTCTCCATTATAGCCTATGAGATTCATTAGAATGAATGGGCCCTGTTGGAACTCAGTCCTAAAATGGCTGCCTGACTCCATCTTAGTAATAGTAATGTTGTTTCTGCTGAGTCATGCTGCATCATGATCCAGCTGTTACCTGTTACTGAGGTAAGGTGGGATGACCTCACCTGTAATTAGGCTTTGTGCTGACTCACAGAGCTGATGCAACCCTGATGATTGGTACGTGTACTTAGGGAAGCTCAGTGAGCCTGCTCAGTCTGCCTGTAAGGATTGTGGGTTCTGTGAGGCCCGCTATCTGGGTGGCAGCGATCACTGCTGGTGTTGGATCCTATGCTACTGTGCTTGGATCGTTCTGTGTATACTTACTGCTGTATACTGTTATCTATCGTGCTGTGTATACTTACTGCTGTATACTGTTATCTATCGTGCTGTGTATACTTACTGCTGTATACTGTTATCTACTGTGGATGACCTTGGCCTGGCAACGACTCTGAATATTGGATACCTTTCCTGGTAAATATATCTACCATTGAATACAGCTGTTTCTCTTGTCTATTAATTCCTGTGTTTTGCCTGTCCCTCTCCTTCAGCTCTTCTGCTGCGTGCAAAATACTCTAACATTGGTTATGGGCCCAGAGCTCCCAGTGCTCCCAGTGTTTCTAGAGGTGCTGCTGTTCTGAAGACAGAGGAGGCAACACAGTGTTTTGGAAGAGACGGAGGCAGACTGCCAAGTTGCCCAGGTGTCCAGTGATAAGTAGCAGAGATGGAAGCTGCAAATGTTGTTTCCTTCTCTGGGCTCAGCATTACTAAGCTGAACGGGACTAACTATGCTACGTGGTCCCAGAAGGTCAGTCTGTTATTAAAGCACCAAGAGCTGTGGGAGGTGGTGGCTGCTCCTTTACGGGGGTTGTTGGCAGCTGCTGAAGACAGAAAAGCTGCAGACCTTTTGCGTAAAAAGGATGTTAAGGCTTTGTCTTTAATAGGTCTTTCTCTAGACGACTCCCAGCTGGTGCATATAGCAGGACTGGAGACGGCTAATGACTGCTGGAATGCTTTGAAGGAAATTTACGTCCGAGGAACTGTCGGTTCTCAGATTCGTTTGGTGAGGAAGCTTCTGCATACCAGGCTGGCAGCTAATGCTGATATGTTATCTCATATAGAGTCTATGCGTAGGATGTTTCTAGAGCTAAGAGAGCATAACCAAATGTTTTCTGAATCACAGGAGGTGTGCATACTTTTAAGTTCCTTAGATGCATCATATGACGCTGTGATAACGAGCCTGGAGGGTTTGCCTGAGACAGGGTTAACCATGAACGTCGTAACTGGACGGCTTCTTGATGAATATGGCAAGAGACAGTCCAATTCCTCTCTACGTGCGGAGAGAAAGCCTGTCTGTAAGCCAGAGAGGGGCAGTGGATTTACTGTTAAGGAGGATCCTGACTGTCAAACAGGTAATGTAATGGCTGTAAGGAAGAAATGCTTCCGGTGTGGCTCATCTAGACATTTGTTTAGGCATTGTCAAGGCCAGAAAGGGAAAGAGAGACGGTCTGAAGTGAGGTCTGCTGATAAGAGTGGTAATGTGCATCTCGTTACTACTGGTAAGTCAACTAACCACACTCAATCTTTCCTAATTGACAGCGGAGCGTCGGAGAACCTCTGTAGAGAGAGGAGTTTGTTTACTACTTACACACCTGTTGACAACCAGTCTGTTGTTTTGGCAGATGGAGTTAAGGCAACTGTTTTTGGCAGAGGGAAAGTGTTCCTGCCAAGCCTAAGGAAGGAGCTGCATATGGGTTTTGTTCCTTCACTTAAGATGAATCTGCTGTCTGTGTCTGCTCTGTGCAGGGAAGGTTTCAAACTGCAATTTGACACCTCGTGCTGTGAGCTGAGGACCAAGGACGGTGTGTGTGTAAAGGCAATGCTGAAGGAAGATTTATACTTCTTGCATACCAAGGTACAAACGTGTAATAACGTCTGTGTAAATAAACCAGTGCATGATAATTGCTGTCATCTTTTACACAGGAAATTAGGCCATGCTGGTTTTCCTGCTCTAAAGAAGACTGTGGAACAGGCAGAAGGCCTTAGTCTTAAACCTTGCAAGGAATTTCTTGACTGTGAAATCTGCAAGCTGGTAAAGTCTACAAAAGCTCCTGTGCGTACTCCAAGTAAATTTACTAGTAAGAAACCTCTTGACCTAGTGTTCTTAGACCTGATAGGGCCCTTTAAGGAGTCAGTGGGCGGGGCCAAATATGTCTTAAGTATAGAAGATCACTATTCAAGGTATGGTTTTGTTTACCTGTTGAAAGCTAAAACTGAAACCTTTCAAAATATGCAGAATTGGCTAAGGTTTGTTAAGAGAAAAACTGGAAATGTGCCTGCATGCATTATTTCTGATAGAGGCTCGGAATTTGTTAATAAACGTTTTCAAAGTTTGTTTGCAGAGCTTGGGATTGAGCACAGATTGACTGCTCCGTACAGACCTACCCATAATGCTTTTTGTGAGAGAAGAGGCCGTACATTGCAAGACATGTGCCAGTGTATGTTACGTGATGCAGATATGCCCTGGAGATTTTGGGCAGAGGCTATGTGCTGTGCCAACTACAACCTGAACAGAGTTTGGTGTTCATCTACTGGCAAAATACCAGCAAGCCTATGGCATGACAAGGTAACTAACTTGGCAAATTTGCATGTATTTGGAGTTACAGCTTTTGTTCATATTCCTCAACAGCTCAGACGTAAAGGCCAACTGAAGGCTAGACGTATGAGGTTTCTCGGGTATGAGAGAAACGGGAGCTGTTATCGTTTTGGCACGCTCGACAGTCGTGAGGTGGTGATTAGTGCTTCAGCCACGTTTCTGGAGAGATCAGAGGGCTGGGATCGTTGCACCCAATCGCCAGCGTTCTGTCTTGAGGATGACCAAGGAATCCGGTTACAAGTCAGCTCGATGCCTAGCAACCCAGAGGAGGGAGAGGCGGCTGAGTTAACCCCAAAAGAAGAGATGCCTGACGAGGAGGAGATGGAGGAGAAGCCTACTCGTGAGGAATCATCCGGGAGGAATGTGCCAACTGATGAGCCTGCATTGAGGAGATCTACACGTGAAAGAAGAGCTCCTGAAAGATTTAGTCCTGTAATGTCTGCTATACATGAGCCTGAGAAATATACTGACATTTTCTCTTTGTCCAAGGAAGAGCAGTGTAACTGGAAGGCTGCTATGGACGATGAACTTTCTTCCCTGAAACGTTTAAATGTTTATGTTGAGACTGATACTGTACCTGCTGGTGTAAAACCCATAGGCAGTAGATGGGTATACAAGGTGAAAACAGACCAGTCTGGGGGAAAAAAGTATAAGGCGAGGCTTGTAGCACAAGGTTGCAGACAGACTAATGAGACTTACGACGAAGTGTTTGCTCCAACGTTAAAGAGCAGTTCACTTCTGACTGCGTTAACTGTGGCAGCCAGAGAAAAACTCCATTTTACCCATTTGGATGTCTGTGTGGCATACCTAAATGCTAATTTGGAGCACCAAATTTATTTAAAGAGACCAGAAGGTATTCCTGGTACTGGAAAGGGATACTGGTTGCTAAATAAGAGCTTGTATGGTCTAAAGCAAAGTGGTCATCAATGGTCAAAATGCCTAGTGGGTACACTTAAACAGCTAGGGTTTACCCAGAGCATTGCTGATCCATGTGTGTTTACCAAGGGAAGTGGTGAAACACGATGTATTGTTCTTACTTTTGTGGATGACTTGGGGATTCTGACCAAGACAAAGAAACAAACAGATGATATTGTTTCAGCCTTAAGTAAGAAGTTTAAACTGAGAAATCTTGGTACTGTACAGACCTATGTGGGTGTAGATATTGCAAAAACTACACAAGGTTTTAAACTGTCACAAAAACCTAAAATCATAGATTTGTTGGACAAGTACAAGATGACTGATTGCAAAACTGTTTCAACCCCTATGGTGACTGGCTTTGTAAATGATGTTACAGATAGCCCACCATGTAATGTTGAAATGTACAGGTCGTTAATTGGTAGTCTGAGCTATATCAGTAATTGGACTCGGCCAGACATATCAGTAGCCTGTAATCTGTTGGCAAGAGCTACCCAGAACCCTAAGCAGAATCACTGGATTGCTGCTAAGCGAGTGTTGAGATATTTAAAGAACACTGCTGACTGGTGTCTTTATATCGAACCTAGGGGGGAGCTAGCACTGAAAGTGTATACAGATGCAAGTTTTGCAAGTGACTGTGAAACCAGAAAGTCAACAACAGGTCTTTCCATATATTTGGGAGAGGTATTAGTATGCTGGAAGACACAAAAGCAGCGTGTGGTTGCCTTGTCCACCACAGAAGCAGAGTTCTGCGCCCTTTCTACCGCTTGTACTGAGGTAGAATGGTTTAGACAGCTACTAAAGGATCTGCATATAGAGGCAGAGAAGCCTGTTGAAGTTCTGGAAGACAATCAAGCTGTGATTGAGATTGCAAAAGCAGAAGGAGTAAAGACAAGGAATAGGTACACTGACATAAGGTACCAGAATGTCAGATCATGTATCATGGAAGGGTTGATAAACATAAGGTATTGTGATACTGGCCACAATACAGCAGATATGTTTACGAAACCCCAGACTATGGAAAAGCATAATGAGCACTGTAAAAAGCTCGGATTGAGAAACGAACAGAACTATTAAGAGGAGAATGTTGGAACTCAGTCCTAAAATGGCTGCCTGACTCCATCTTAGTAATAGTAATGTTGTTTCTGCTGAGTCATGCTGCATCATGATCCAGCTGTTACCTGTTACTGAGGTAAGGTGGGATGACCTCACCTGTAATTAGGCTTTGTGCTGACTCACAGAGCTGATGCAACCCTGATGATTGGTACGTGTACTTAGGGAAGCTCAGTGAGCCTGCTCAGTCTGCCTGTAAGGATTGTGGGTTCTGTGAGGCCCGCTATCTGGGTGGCAGCGATCACTGCTGGTGTTGGATCCTATGCTACTGTGCTTGGATCGTTCTGTGTATACTTACTGCTGTATACTGTTATCTATCGTGCTGTGTATACTTACTGCTGTATACTGTTATCTATCGTGCTGTGTATACTTACTGCTGTATACTGTTATCTACTGTGGATGACCTTGGCCTGGCAACGACTCTGAATATTGGATACCTTTCCTGGTAAATATATCTACCATTGAATACAGCTGTTTCTCTTGTCTATTAATTCCTGTGTTTTGCCTGTCCCTCTCCTTCAGCTCTTCTGCTGCGTGCAAAATACTCTAACAGGCCCATATGGTAAGGGTTAGGGTTAGGGTTAGAGTTCAGGACACAGATATGTTCGGTTTAAAATTGGGGTCTGGTTTAGGGTTGGGTAAGATGTATTTTTAATATCACACTGAATGGTACACTATTGATGGAGAAAAATTTTGGATGTTTTTCCATTCTCCATTATAGCCTATGAGATTCATTAGAATGAATGGGCCCATATGGTAAGGGTTAGGGTTAGGGTTAGAGTTCAGGACACAGATATGTTCGGTTTAAAATTGGGGTCTGGTTTAGGGTTGGGTAAGATGTATTTTTAATATCACACTGAATGGTACACTATTGATGGAGAAAAATTTTGGATGTTTTTCCATTCTCCATTATAGCCTATGAGATTCATTAGAATGAATGGGCCCATATGGTAAGGGTTAGGGTTAGGGTTAGAGTTCAGGACACACTTATGTTTGGGTGAATATTGGGGTTGGGTTTAGGGTTGGATAAGATGTATTTTTAACATCACACTGAATGGTACACTCTTGATGGGGAAAAATTTTGGATGTTTTTCCATTCTCCATTATAGCCTATGAGATTCATTAGAATGAATGGGCCCATATGGTAAGGGTTAGGGTTAGGGTTAAAGTTCAGGACACAGATATGTTCGTTTTAAAATTGGGGTCTGGTTTAGGGTTGGGTAAGATGTATTTTTAATATCACACTGAATGGTACACTATTGATGGAGAAAAATTTTGGATGTTTTTCCATTCTCCATTATTGCCTATGAGATTCATTAGAATGAATGGGCCCATATGGTAAGGGTTAGGGTTAGGGTTAGAGTTCAGGACGCACTTAGGTTTGGGTGAATATTGGGGTTGGGTTTAGGGTTGGATAAGATGTATTTTAAATATCACACTGAATGGTACACTCTTGATGGGGAAAAATTTTGGATGTTTTTCCATTCTCCATTATAGCCTATGAGATTCATTAGAAAGAATGGGCCCATATGGTAAGTGTTAGGGTTAGGGTTAGAGTTCAGGACACACTTAGGTTTGGGTGAATATTGGGGTTGGGTTTAGGGTTGGATAAGATGTATTTTTAATATCACACTGAATGGTACACTCTTGATGGGGAAAAATTTTGGATGTTTTTCCATTCTCCATTATAGCCTATGAGATTCATTAGAATGAATGGGCCCATATGGTAAGGGTTAGGGTTAGGGTTAGAGTTCAGGACACACTTATGTTTGGGTGAATATTGGGGTTGGGTTTAGGGTTGGATAAGATATATTTTTAATATCACACTGAATGGTAAACTCTTGATGGGGAAAAATTTTGGATGTTTTTCCATTCTCCATTATAGCCTATGAGATTCATTAGAATGAATGGGCCCATATGGTAAGGGTTAGGGTTAGGGTTAGAGTTCAGGACACAGATATGTTCGGTTTAAAATTGGGGTCTGGTTTAGGGTTGGGTAAGATGTATTTTTAATATCACACTGAATGGTACACTATTGATGGAGAAAAATTTTGGATGTCTTTCCATTCTCCATTATAGCCTATGAGATTCATTAGAATGAATGGGCCCATATGGTAAGGGTTAGGGTTAGGGTTAGAGTTCAGGACACACTTATGTTTGGGTGAATATTGGGGTTGGGTTTAGGGTTGGATAACATGTATTTTTAATATCACACTGAATTGTACACTCTTGATGGGGAAAAATTTTGGATGTTTTTCCATTCTCCATTATAGCCTATGAGATTCATTAGAATGAATGGGCCCATATGGTAAGGGTTAGGGTTAGGGTTAGAGTTCAGGACACACTTAGGTTTGGGTGAATATTGGGGTTGGGTTTAGGGTTGGATAAGATGTATTTTTAATATCACACTGAATGGTAAACTCTTGATGGGGAAAAATTTTGGATGTTTTTCCATTCTCCATTATAGCCTATGAGATTCATTAGAATGAATGGGCCCATATGGTAAGGGTTAGGGTTGGGGTTAGAGTTCAGGACACAGATATGTTCGGTTTAAAATTGGGGTCTGGTTTAGGGTTGGGTAAGATGTATTTTTAACATCACACTGAATGGTACACTCTTGATGGGGAAAAATTTTGGATGTTTTTCCATTCTCCATTATATCCTATGAGATTCATTAGAATGAATGGGCCCATATGGTAAGGGTTAGGGTTGGGGTTAGAGTTCAGGACACAGATATGTTCGGTTTAAAATTGGGGTCTGGTTTAGGGTTGGGTAAGATGTATTTTTAACATCACACTGAATGGTACACTCTTGATGGGGAAAAATTTTGGATGTTTTTCCATTCTCCATTATATCCTATGAGATTCATTAGAATGAATGGGCCCATATGGTAAGGGTTAGGGTTAGGGTTAGAGTTCAGGACACAGATATGTTCGGTTTAAAATTGGGGTCTGGTTTAGGGTTGGGTAAGATGTATTTTTAATATCACACTGAATGGTACACTATTGATGGAGAAAAATTTTGGATGTTTTTCCATTCTCCATTATAGCCTATGAGATTCATTAGAATGAATGGGCCCATATGGTAAGGGTTAGGGTTAGGGTTAGAGTTCAGGACACAGATATGTTCGGTTTAAAATTGGGGTCTGGTTTAGGGTTGGGTAAGATGTATTTTTAATATCACACTGAATGGTACACTATTGATGGAGAAAAATTTTGGATGTTTTTCCATTCTCCATTATAGCCTATGAGATTCATTAGAATGAATGGGCCCATATGGTAAGGGTTAGGGTTAGGGTTAGAGTTCAGGACACACTTATGTTTGGGTGAATATTGGGGTTGGGTTTAGGGTTGGATAAGATGTATTTTTAACATCACACTGAATGGTACACTCTTGATGGGGAAAAATTTTGGATGTTTTTCCATTCTCCATTATAGCCTATGAGATTCATTAGAATGAATGGGCCCATATGGTAAGGGTTAGGGTTAGGGTTAAAGTTCAGGACACAGATATGTTCGTTTTAAAATTGGGGTCTGGTTTAGGGTTGGGTAAGATGTATTTTTAATATCACACTGAATGGTACACTATTGATGGAGAAAAATTTTGGATGTTTTTCCATTCTCCATTATAGCCTATGAGATTCATTAGAATGAATGGGCCCATATGGTAAGGGTTAGGGTTAGGGTTAGAGTTCAGGACACACTTAGGTTTGGGTGAATATTGGGGTTGGGTTTAGGGTTGGATAAGATGTATTTTTAATATCACACTGAATGGTACACTCTTGATGGGGAAAAATTTTGGATGTTTTTCCATTCTCCATTATAGCCTATGAGATTCATTAGAAAGAATGGGCCCATATGGTAAGTGTTAGGGTTAGGGTTAGAGTTCAGGACACACTTAGGTTTGGGTGAATATTGGGGTTGGGTTTAGGGTTGGATAAGATATATTTTTAATATCACACTGAATGGTAAACTCTTGAAGGGGAAAAATTTTGGATGTTTTTCCATTCTCCATTATAGCCTATGAGATTCATTAGAATGAATGGGCCCATATGGTAAGGGTTAGGGTTGGGGTTAGAGTCCAGGACACAGATATGTTCGGTTTAAAATTGGGGTCTGGTTTAGGGTTGGGTAAGATGTATTTTTAACATCACACTGAATGGTACACTCTTGATGGGGAAAAATTTTGGATGTTTTTCCATTCTCCATTATATCCTATGAGATTCATTAGAATGAATGGGCCCATATGGTAAGGGTTAGGGTTAGGGTTAGAGTTCAGGACACAGATATGTTCGGTTTAAAATTGGGGTCTGGTTTAGGGTTGGGTAAGATGTATTTTTAATATCACACTGAATGGTACACTATTGATGGAGAAAAATTTTGGATGTTTTTCCATTCTCCATTATAGCCTATGAGATTCATTAGAATGAATGGGCCCATATGGTAAGGGTTAGGGTTAGGGTTAGAGTTCAGGACACAGATATGTTCGGTTTAAAATTGGGGTCTGGTTTAGGGTTGGGTAAGATGTATTTTTAATATCACACTGAATGGTACACTATTGATGGAGAAAAATTTTGGATGTTTTTCCATTCTCCATTATAGCCTATGAGATTCATTAGAATGAATGGGCCCATATGGTAAGGGTTAGGGTTAGGGTTAGAGTTCAGGACACACTTATGTTTGGGTGAATATTGGGGTTGGGTTTAGGGTTGGATAAGATGTATTTTTAACATCACACTGAATGGTACACTCTTGATGGGGAAAAATTTTGGATGTTTTTCCATTCTCCATTATAGCCTATGAGATTCATTAGAATGAATGGGCCCATATGGTAAGGGTTAGGGTTAGGGTTAAAGTTCAGGACACAGATATGTTCGTTTTAAAATTGGGGTCTGGTTTAGGGTTGGGTAAGATGTATTTTTAATATCACACTGAATGGTACACTATTGATGGAGAAAAATTTTGGATGTTTTTCCATTCTCCATTATAGCCTATGAGATTCATTAGAATGAATGGGCCCATATGGTAAGGGTTAGGGTTAGGGTTAGAGTTCAGGACACACTTAGGTTTGGGTGAATATTGGGGTTGGGTTTAGGGCTGGATAAGATGTATTTTTAATATCACACTGAATGGTACACTCTTGATGGGGAAAAATTTTGGATGTTTTTCCATTCTCCATTATAGCCTGTGAGATTCATTAGAAAGAATGGGCCCATATGGTAAGTGTTAGGGTTAGGGTTAGAGTTCAGGACACACTTAGGTTTGGGTGAATATTGGGGTTGGGTTTAGGGTTGGATAAGATGTATTTTTAATATCACACTGAATGGTACACTCTTGATGGGGAAAAATTTTGGATGTTTTTCCATTCTCCATTATAGCCTATGAGATTCATTAGAATGAATGGGCCCATATGGTAAGGGTTAGGGTTGGGGTTAGAGTTCAGGACACACTTATGTTTGGGTGAATATTGGGGTTGGGTTTAGGGTTGGATAAGATATATTTTTAATATCACACTGAATGGTAAACTCTTGATGGGGAAAAATTTTGGATGTTTTTCCATTCTCCATTATAGCCTATGAGATTCATTAGAATGAATGGGCCCATATGGTAAGGGTTAGGGTTAGGGTTAGAGTTCAGGACACAGATATGTTCGGTTTAAAATTGGGGTCTGGTTTAGGGTTGGGTAAGATGTATTTTTAATATCACACTGAATGGTACACTATTGATGGAGAAAAATTTTGGATGTTTTTCCATTCTCCATTATAGCCTATGAGATTCATTAGAATGAATGGGCCCATATGGTAAGGGTTAGGGTTGGAGTTAGAGTTCAGGACACAGATATGTTCGGTTTAAAATTGGGGTCTGGTTTAGGGTTGGGTAAAATGTATTTTTAACATCACACTGAATGGTACACTCTTGATGGGGAAAAATTTTGGATGTTTTTCCATTCTCCATTATAGCCTATGACATTCATTAGAATGAATGGGCCCATATGGTAAGGGTTAGGGTTAGGGTTAGAGTTCAGGACACACTTATGTTTGGGTGAATATTGGGGTTGGGTTTAGAGTTGGATAACATGTATTTTTAATATCACACTGAATGGTAAACTCTTGATGGGGAAAAATTTTGGATGTTTTTCCATTCTCCATTATAGCCTATGAGATTCATTAGAATGAATGGGCCCATATGGTAAGGGTTAGGGTTAGGGTTAGAGTTCAGGACACACTTATGTTTGGGTGAATATTGGGGTTGGGTTTAGGGTTGGATAACATGTATTTTTAATATCACACTGAATGGTAAACTCTTGATGGGGAAAAATTTTGGATGTTTTTCCATTCTCCATTATAGCCTATGAGATTCATTAGAATGAATGGGCCCATATGGTAAGGGTTAGGGTTAGGGTTAGAGTTCAGGACACAGATATGTTCGGTTTAAAATTGGGGTCTGGTTTAGGGTTGGGTAAGATGTATTTTTAATATCACACTGAATGGTACACTATTGATGGAGAAAAATTTTGGATGTTTTTCCATTCTCCATTATAGCCTATGAGATTCATTAGAATGAATGGGCCCATATGGTAAGGGTTAGGGTTAGGGTTAGAGTTCAGGACACACTTATGTTTGGGTGAATATTGGGGTTGGGTTTAGGGTTGGATAAGATGTATTTTTAACATCACACTGAATGGTACACTCTTGATGGGGAAAAATTTTGGATGTTTTTCCATTCTCCATTATAGCCTATGAGATTCATTAGAATGAATGGGCCCATATGGTAAGGGTTAGGGTTAGGGTTAAAGTTCAGGACACAGATATGTTCGTTTTAAAATTGGGGTCTGGTTTAGGGTTGGGTAAGATGTATTTTTAATATCACACTGAATGGTACACTCTTGATGGAGAAAAATTTTGGATGTTTTTCCATTCTCCATTATAGCCTATGAGATTCATTAGAATGAATGGGCCCATATGGTAAGGGTTAGGGTTAGGGTTAGAGTTCAGGACACACTTAGGTTTGGGTGAATATTGGGGTTGGGTTTAGGGTTGGATAAGATGTATTTTTAATATCACACTGAATGGTACACTCTTGATGGGGAAAAATTTTGGATGTTTTTCCATTCTCCATTATAGCCTATGAGATTCATTAGAAAGAATGGGCCCATATGGTAAGTGTTAGGGTTAGGGTTAGAGTTCAGGACACACTTAGGTTTGGGTGAATATTGGGGTTGGGTTTAGGGTTGGATAAGATGTATTTTTAATATCACACTGAATGGTACACTCTTGATGGGGAAAAATTTTGGATGTTTTTCCATTCTCCATTATAGCCTATGAGATTCATTAGAATGAATGGGCCCATATGGTAAGGGTTAGGGTTAGGGTTAGAGTTCAGGACACACTTATGTTTGGGTGAATATTGGGGTTGGGTTTAGGGTTGGATAAGATATATTTTTAATATCACACTGAATGGTAAACTCTTGATGGGGAAAAATTTTGGATGTTTTTCCATTCTCCATTATAGCCTATGAGATTCATTAGAATGAATGGGCCCATATGGTAAGGGTTAGGGTTAGGGTTAGAGTTCAGGACACAGATATGTTCGGTTTAAAATTGGGGTCTGGTTTAGGGTTGGGTAAGATGTATTTTTAATATCACACTGAATGGTACACTATTGATGGAGAAAAATTTTGGATGTCTTTCCATTCTCCATTATAGCCTATGAGATTCATTAGAATGAATGGGCCCATATGGTAAGGGTTAGGGTTAGGGTTAGAGTTCAGGACACACTTATGTTTGGGTGAATATTGGGGTTGGGTTTAGGGTTGGATAACATGTATTTTTAATATCACACTGAATTGTACACTCTTGATGGGGAAAAATTTTGGATGTTTTTCCATTCTCCATTATACCCTATGAGATTCATTAGAATGAATGGGCCCATATGGTAAGGGTTAGGGTTAGGGTTAGAGTTCAGGACACACTTAGGTTTGGGTGAATATTGGGGTTGGGTTTAGGGTTGGATAAGATGTATTTTTAATATCACACTGAATGGTAAACTCTTGATGGGGAAAAATTTTGGATGTTTTTCCATTCTCCATTATAGCCTATGAGATTCATTAGAATGAATGGGCCCATATGGTAAGGGTTAGGGTTAGGGTTAGAGTTCAGGACACAGATATGTTCGGTTTAAAATTGGGGTCTGGTTTAGGGTTGGGTAAGATGTATTTTTAATATCACACTGAATGGTACACTATTGATGGAGAAAAATTTTGGATGTTTTTCCATTCTCCATTATAGCCTATGAGATTCATTAGAATGAATGGGCCCATATGGTAAGGGTTAGGGTTAGGGTTAGAGTTCAGGACACAGATATGTTCGGTTTGAAATTGGGGTCTGGTTTAGGGTTGGGTAAGATGTATTTTTAATATCACACTGAATGGTACACTATTGATGGAGAAAAATTTTGGATGTTTTTCCATTCTCCATTATAGCCTATGAGATTCATTAGAATGAATGGGCCCATATGGTAAGGGTTAGGGTTAGGGTTAGAGTTCAGGACACACTTATGTTTGGGTGAATATTGGGGTTGGGTTTAGGGTTGGATAAGATGTATTTTTAACATCACACTGAATGGTACACTCTTGATGGGGAAAAATTTTGGATGTTTTTCCATTCTCCATTATAGCCTATGAGATTCATTAGAATGAATGGGCCCATATGGTAAGGGTTAGGGTTAGGGTTAAAGTTCAGGACACAGATATGTTCGTTTTAAAATTGGGGTCTGGTTTAGGGTTGGGTAAGATGTATTTTTAATATCACACTGAATGGTACACTATTGATGGAGAAAAATTTTGGATGTTTTTCCATTCTCCATTATAGCCTATGAGATTCATTAGAATGAATGGGCCCATATGGTAAGGGTTAGGGTTAGGGTTAGAGGTCAGGACACACTTAGGTTTGGGTGAATATTGGGGTTGGGTTTAGGGTTGGATAAGATGTATTTTTAATATCACACTGAATGGTACACTCTTGATGGGGAAAAATTTTGGATGTTTTTCCATTCTCCATTTAGCCTATGAGATTCATTAGAAAGAATGGGCCCATATGGTAAGGGTTAGGGTTAGGGTTAGAGTTCAGGACACACTTAGGTTTGGGTGAATATTGGGGTTGGGTTTAGGGTTGGATAAGATGTATTTTTAATATCACACTGAATGGTACACTCTTGATGGGGAAAAATTTTGGATGTTTTTCCATTCTCCATTATAGCCTATGAGATTCATTAGAATGAATGGGCCCATATGGTAAGGGTTAGGGTTAGGGTTAGAGTTCAGGACACACTTATGTTTGGGTGAATATTGGGGTTGGGTTTAGGGTTGGATAAGATATATTTTTAATATCACACTGAATGGTAAACTCTTGATGGGGAAAAATTTTGGATGTTTTTCCATTCTCCATTAAAGCCTATGAGATTCATTAGAATGAATGGGCCCATATGGTAAGGGTTAGGGTTAGGGTTAGAGTTCAGGACACAGATATGTTCGGTTTAAAATTGGGGTCTGGTTTAGGGTTGGGTAAGATGTATTTTTAATATCACACTGAATGGTACACTATTGATGGAGAAAAATTTTGGATGTTTTTCCATTCTCCATTATAGCCTATGAGATTCATTAGAATGAATGGGCCCATATGGTAAGGGTTAGGGTTAGGGTTAGAGTTCAGGACACACTTATGTTTGGGTGAATATTGGGGTTCGGTTTAGGGTTGGATAACATGTATTTTTAATATCACACTGAATTGTACACTCTTGATGGGGAAAAATTTTGGATGTTTTTCCATTCTCCATTATACCCTATGAGATTCATTAGAATGAATGGGCCCATATGGTAAGGGTTAGGGTTAGGGTTAGAGTTCAGGACACACTTAGGTTTGGGTGAATATTGGGGTTGGGTTTAGGGTTGGATAAGATGTATTTTTAATATCACACTGAATGGTAAACTCTTGATGGGGAAAAATTTTGGATGTTTTTCCATTCTCCATTATAGCCTATGAGATTCATTAGAATGAATGGGCCCATATGGTAAGGGTTAGGGTTGGGGTTAGAGTTCAGGACACAGATATGTTCGGTTTAAAATTGGGGTCTGGTTTAGGGTTGGGTAAGATGTATTTTTAACATCACACTGAATGGTACACTCTTGATGGGGAAAAATTTTGGATGTTTTTCCATTCTCCATTATATCCTATGAGATTCATTAGAATGAATGGGCCCATATGGTAAGGGTTAGGGTTAGGGTTAGAGTTCAGGACACAGATATGTTCGGTTTGAAATTGGGGTCTGGTTTAGGGTTGGGTAAGATGTATTTTTAATATCACACTGAATGGTACACTATTGATGGAGAAAAATTTTGGATGTTTTTCCATTCTCCATTATAGCCTATGAGATTCATTAGAATGAATGGGCCCATATGGTAAGGGTTAGGGTTAGGGTTAGAGTTCAGGACACACTTATGTTTGGGTGAATATTGGGGTTGGGTTTAGGGTTGGATAAGATGTATTTTTAACATCACACTGAATGGTACACTCTTGATGGGGAAAAATTTTGGATGTTTTTCCATTCTCCATTATAGCCTATGAGATTCATTAGAATGAATGGGCCCATATGGTAAGGGTTAGGGTTAGGGTTAAAGTTCAGGACACAGATATGTTCGTTTTAAAATTGGGGTCTGGTTTAGGGTTGGGTAAGATGTATTTTTAATATCACACTGAATGGTACACTATTGATGGAGAAAAATTTTGGATGTTTTTCCATTCTCCATTATAGCCTATGAGATTCATTAGAATGAATGGGCCCATATGGTAAGGGTTAGGGTTAGGGTTAGAGGTCAGGACACACTTAGGTTTGGGTGAATATTGGGGTTGGGTTTAGGGTTGGATAAGATGTATTTTTAATATCACACTGAATGGTACACTCTTGATGGGGAAAAATTTTGGATGTTTTTCCATTCTCCATTATAGCCTATGAGATTCATTAGAAAGAATGGGCCCATATGGTAAGGGTTAGGGTTAGGGTTAGAGTTCAGGACACACTTAGGTTTGGGTGAATATTGGGGTTGGGTTTAGGGTTGGATAAGATGTATTTTTAATATCACACTGAATGGTACACTCTTGATGGGGAAAAATTTTGGATGTTTTTCCATTCTCCATTATAGCCTATGAGATTCATTAGAATGAATGGGCCCATATGGTAAGGGTTAGGGTTAGGGTTAGAGTTCAGGACACACTTATGTTTGGGTGAATATTGGGGTTGGGTTTAGGGTTGGATAAGATATATTTTTAATATCACACTGAATGGTAAACTCTTGATGGGGAAAAATTTTGGATGTTTTTCCATTCTCCATTAAAGCCTATGAGATTCATTAGAATGAATGGGCCCATATGGTAAGGGTTAGGGTTAGGGTTAGAGTTCAGGACACAGATATGTTCGGTTTAAAATTGGGGTCTGGTTTAGGGTTGGGTAAGATGTATTTTTAATATCACACTGAATGGTACACTATTGATGGAGAAAAATTTTGGATGTTTTTCCATTCTCCATTATAGCCTATGAGATTCATTAGAATGAATGGGCCCATATGGTAAGGGTTAGGGTTAGGGTTAGAGTTCAGGACACACTTATGTTTGGGTGAATATTGGGGTTGGGTTTAGGGTTGGATAACATGTATTTTTAATATCACACTGAATTGTACACTCTTGATGGGGAAAATTTTTGGATGTTTTTCCATTCTCCATTATATCCTATGAGATTCATTAGAATGAATGGGCCCATATGGTAAGGGTTAGGGTTAGGGTTAGAGTTCAGGACACAGATATGTTCGGTTTAAAATTGGGGTCTGGTTTAGGGTTGGGTAAGATGTATTTTTAATATCACACTGAATGGTACACTATTGATGGAGAAAAATTTTGGATGTTTTTCCATTCTCCATTATAGCCTATGAGATTCATTAGAATGAATGGGCCCATATGGTAAGGGTTAGGGTTAGGGTTAGAGTTCAGGACACAGATATGTTCGGTTTGAAATTGGGGTCTGGTTTAGGGTTGGGTAAGATGTATTTTTAATATCACACTGAATGGTACACTATTGATGGAGAAAAATTTTGGATGTTTTTCCATTCTCCATTATAGCCTATGAGATTCATTAGAATGAATGGGCCCATATGGTAAGGGTTAGGGTTAGGGTTAGAGTTCAGGACACACTTATGTTTGGGTGAATATTGGGGTTGGGTTTAGGGTTGGATAAGATGTATTTTTAACATCACACTGAATGGTACACTCTTGATGGGGAAAAATTTTGGATGTTTTTCCATTCTCCATTATAGCCTATGAGATTCATTAGAATGAATGGGCCCATATGGTAAGGGTTAGGGTTAGGGTTAAAGTTCAGGACACAGATATGTTCGTTTTAAAATTGGGGTCTGGTTTAGGGTTGGGTAAGATGTATTTTTAATATCACACTGAATGGTACACTATTGATGGAGAAAAATTTTGGATGTTTTTCCATTCTCCATTATAGCCTATGAGATTCATTAGAATGAATGGGCCCATATGGTAAGGGTTAGGGTTAGGGTTAGAGGTCAGGACACACTTAGGTTTGGGTGAATATTGGGGTTGGGTTTAGGGTTGGATAAGATGTATTTTTAATATCACACTGAATGGTACACTCTTGATGGGGAAAAATTTTGGATGTTTTTCCATTCTCCATTATAGCCTATGAGATTCATTAGAAAGAATGGGCCCATATGGTAAGGGTTAGGGTTAGGGTTAGAGTTCAGGACACACTTAGGTTTGGGTGAATATTGGGGTTGGGTTTAGGGTTGGATAAGATGTATTTTTAATATCACACTGAATGGTACACTCTTGATGGGGAAAAATTTTGGATGTTTTTCCATTCTCCATTATAGCCTATGAGATTCATTAGAATGAATGGGCCCATATGGTAAGGGTTAGGGTTAGGGTTAGAGTTCAGGACACACTTATGTTTGGGTGAATATTGGGGTTGGGTTTAGGGTTGGATAAGATATATTTTTAATATCACACTGAATGGTAAACTCTTGATGGGGAAAAATTTTGGATGTTTTTCCATTCTCCATTAAAGCCTATGAGATTCATTAGAATGAATGGGCCCATATGGTAAGGGTTAGGGTTAGGGTTAGAGTTCAGGACACAGATATGTTCGGTTTAAAATTGGGTTCTGGTTTAGGGTTGGGTAAGATGTATTTTTAATATCACACTGAATGGTACACTATTGATGGAGAAAAATTTTGGATGTTTTTCCATTCTCCATTATAGCCTATGAGATTCATTAGAATGAATGGGCCCATATGGTAAGGGTTAGGGTTAGGGTTAGAGTTCAGGACACACTTATGTTTGGGTGAATATTGGGGTTGGGTTTAGGGTTGGATAACATGTATTTTTAATATCACACTGAATTGTACACTCTTGATGGGGAAAAATTTTGGATGTTTTTCCATTCTCCATTATACCCTATGAGATTCATTAGAATGAATGGGCCCATATTGTAAGGGTTAGGGTTAGGGTTAGAGTTCAGGACACACTTAGGTTTGGGTGAATATTGGGGTTGGGTTTAGGGTTGGATAAGATGTATTTTTAATATCACACTGAATGGTAAACTCTTGATGGGGAAAAATTTTGGATGTTTTTCCATTCTCCATTATAGCCTATGAGATTCATTAGAATGAATGGGCCCATATGGTAAGGGTTAGGGTTGGGGTTAGAGTTCAGGACACAGATATGTTCGGTTTAAAATTGGGGTCTGGTTTAGGGTTGGGTAAGATGTATTTTTAACATCACACTGAATGGTACACTCTTGATGGGGAAAAATTTTGGATGTTTTTCCATTCTCCATTATATCCTATGAGATTCATTAGAATGAATGGGCCCATATGGTAAGGGTTAGGGTTAGGGTTAGAGTTCAGGACACAGATATGTTCGGTTTGAAATTGGGGTCTGGTTTAGGGTTGGGTAAGATGTATTTTTAATATCACACTGAATGGTACACTATTGATGGAGAAAAATTTTGGATGTTTTTCCATTCTCCATTATAGCCTATGAGATTCATTAGAATGAATGGGCCCATATGGTAAGGGTTAGGGTTAGGGTTAGAGTTCAGGACACACTTATGTTTGGGTGAATATTGGGGTTGGGTTTAGGGTTGGATAAGATGTATTTTTAACATCACACTGAATGGTACACTCTTGATGGGGAAAAATTTTGGATGTTTTTCCATTCTCCATTATAGCCTATGAGATTCATTAGAATGAATGGGCCCATATGGTAAGGGTTAGGGTTAGGGTTAAAGTTCAGGACACAGATATGTTCGTTTTAAAATTGGGGTCTGGTTTAGGGTTGGGTAAGATGTATTTTTAATATCACACTGAATGGTACACTATTGATGGAGAAAAATTTTGGATGTTTTTCCATTCTCCATTATAGCCTATGAGATTCATTAGAATGAATGGGCCCATATGGTAAGGGTTAGGGTTAGGGTTAGAGGTCAGGACACACTTAGGTTTGGGTGAATATTGGGGTTGGGTTTAGGGTTGGATAAGATGTATTTTTAATATCACACTGAATGGTACACTCTTGATGGGGAAAAATTTTGGATGTTTTTCCATTCTCCATTATAGCCTATGAGATTCATTAGAAAGAATGGGCCCATATGGTAAGGGTTAGGGTTAGGGTTAGAGTTCAGGACACACTTAGGTTTGGGTGAATATTGGGGTTGGGTTTAGGGTTGGATAAGATGTATTTTTAATATCACACTGAATGGTACACTCTTGATGGGGAAAAATTTTGGATGTTTTTCCATTCTCCATTATAGCCTATGAGATTCATTAGAATGAATGGGCCCATATGGTAAGGGTTAGGGTTAGGGTTAGAGTTCAGGACACACTTATGTTTGGGTGAATATTGGGGTTGGGTTTAGGGTTGGATAAGATATATTTTTAATATCACACTGAATGGTAAACTCTTGATGGGGAAAAATTTTGGATGTTTTTCCATTCTCCATTAAAGCCTATGAGATTCATTAGAATGAATGGGCCCATATGGTAAGGGTTAGGGTTAGGGTTAGAGTTCAGGACACAGATATGTTCGGTTTAAAATTGGGGTCTGGTTTAGGGTTGGGTAAGATGTATTTTTAATATCACACTGAATGGTACACTATTGATGGAGAAAAATTTTGGATGTTTTTCCATTCTCCATTATAGCCTATGAGATTCATTAGAATGAATGGGCCCATATGGTAAGGGTTAGGGTTAGGGTTAGAGTTCAGGACACACTTATGTTTGGGTGAATATTGGGGTTGGGTTTAGGGTTGGATAACATGTATTTTTAATATCACACTGAATTGTACACTCTTGATGGGGAAAAATTTTGGATGTTTTTCCATTCTCCATTATACCCTATGAGATTCATTAGAATGAATGGGCCCATATGGTAAGGGTTAGGGTTAGGGTTAGAGTTCAGGACACACTTAGGTTTGGGTGAATATTGGGGTTGGGTTTAGGGTTGGATAAGATGTATTTTTAATATCACACTGAATGGTAAACTCTTGATGGGGAAAAATTTTGGATGTTTTTCCATTCTCCATTATAGCCTATGAGATTCATTAGAATGAATGGGCCCATATGGTAAGGGTTAGGGTTGGGGTTAGAGTTCAGGACACAGATATGTTCGGTTTAAAATTGGGGTCTGGTTTAGGGTTGGGTAAGATGTATTTTTAACATCACACTGAATGGTACACTCTTGATGGGGAAAAATTTTGGATGTTTTTACATTCTCCATTATATCCTATGAGATTCATTAGAATGAATGGGCCCATATGGTAAGGGTTAGGGTTAGGGTTAGAGTTCAGGACACAGATATGTTCGGTTTGAAATTGGGGTCTGGTTTAGGGTTGGGTAAGATGTATTTTTAATATCACACTGAATGGTACACTATTGATGGAGAAAAATTTTGGATGTTTTTCCATTCTCCATTATAGCCTATGAGATTCATTAGAATGAATGGGCCCATATGGTAAGGGTTAGGGTTAGGGTTAGAGTTCAGGACACACTTATGTTTGGGTGAATATTGGGGTTGGGTTTAGGGTTGGATAAGATGTATTTTTAACATCACACTGAATGGTACACTCTTGATGGGGAAAAATTTTGGATGTTTTTCCATTCTCCATTATAGCCTATGAGATTCATTAGAATGAATGGGCCCATATGGTAAGGGTTAGGGTTAGGGTTAAAGTTCAGGACACAGATATGTTCGTTTTAAAATTGGGGTCTGGTTTAGGGTTGGGTAAGATGTATTTTTAATATCACACTGAATGGTACACTATTGATGGAGAAAAATTTTGGATGTTTTTCCATTCTCCATTATACCCTATGAGATTCATTAGAATGAATGGGCCCATATGGTAAGGGTTAGGGTTAGGGTTAGAGTTCAGGACACACTTAGGTTTGGGTGAATATTGGGTTTGGGTTTAGGGTTGGATAAGATGTATTTTTAATATCACACTGAATGGTACACTCTTGATGGGGAAAATTTTGGATGTTTTTCCATTCTCCATTATAGCCTATGAGATTCATTAGAAAGAATGGGCCCATATGGTAAGGGTTAGGGTTAGGGTTAGAGTTCAGGACACACTTAGGTTTGGGTGAATATTGGGGTTGGGTTTAGGGTTGGATAAGATGTATTTTTAATATCACACTGAATGGTACACTCTTGATGGGGAAAAATTTTGGATGTTTTTCCATTCTCCATTATAGCCTATGAGATTCATTAGAATGAATGGGCCCATATGGTAAGGGTTAGGGTTAGAGTTCAGGACACACTTATGTTTGGGTGAATATTGGGGTTGGGTTTAGGGTTGGATAAGATATATTTTTAATATCACACTGAATGGTAAACTCTTGATGGGGAAAAATTTTGGATGTTTTTCCATTCTCCATTAAAGCCTATGAGATTCATTAGAATGAATGGGCACATATGGTAAGGGTTAGGGTTAGGGTTAGAGTTCAGGACACAGATATGTTCGGTTTAAAATTGGGGTCTGGTTTAGGGTTGGGTAAGATGTATTTTTAATATCACACTGAATGGTACACTATTGATGGAGAAAAATTTTGGATGTTTTTCCATTCTCCATTATAGCCTATGAGATTCATTAGAATGAATGGGCCCATATGGTAAGGGTTAGGGTTAGGGTTAGAGTTCAGGACACACTTATGTTTGGGTGAATATTGGGGTTGGGTTTAGGGTTGGATAACATGTATTTTTAATATCACACTGAATTGTACACTCTTGATGGGGAAAAATTTTGGATGTTTTTCCATTCTCCATTATACCCTATGAGATTCATT
The DNA here is from genome assembly GCF_032191835.1 of Heteronotia binoei. Lineage (NCBI taxonomy): Eukaryota > Metazoa > Chordata > Lepidosauria > Squamata > Gekkonidae > Heteronotia > Heteronotia binoei. The sequence continues at coordinate 19,544,901 of NC_083235.1, read as the reverse complement.
AGAATGAATGGGCCCATATGGTAAGGGTTAGGGTTAGGGTTAGAGTTCAGGACACACTTATGTTTGGGTGAATATTGGGGTTGGGTTTAGGGTTGGATAAGCTGTATTTTTAATATCACACTGAATGGTAAACTCTTGATGGGGAAAAATTTTGGATATTTTTCCATTCTCCATTATAGCCTATGAGATTCATTAGAATGAATGGGCCCATATGGTAAGGGTTAGGGTTGGGGTTAGAGTTCAGGACACAGATATGTTCGGTCTAAAATTGGGGTCTGGTTTAGGGTTGGGTAAGATGTATTTTTAACATCACACTGAATGGTACACTCTTGATGGGGAAAAATTTTGGATGTTTTTCCATTCTCCATTATATCCTATGAGATTCATTAGAATGAATGGGCCCATATGATAAGGGTTAGGGTTAGGGTTAGAGTTCAGGACACAGATATGTTCGGTTTAAAATTGGGGTCTGGTTTAGGGTTGGGTAAGATGTATTTTTAATATCACACTGAATGGTACACTATTGATGGAGAAAAATTTTGGATGTTTTTCCATTCTCCATTATAGCCTATGAGATTCATTAGAATGAATGGGCCCATATGGTAAGGGTTAGGGTTAGGGTTAGAGTTCAGGACACAGATATGTTCGGTTTAAAATTGGGGTCTGGTTTAGGGTTGGGTAAGATGTATTTTTAATATCACACTGAATGGTACACTATTGATGGAGAAAAATTTTGGATGTTTTTCCATTCTCCATTATAGCCTATGAGATTCATTAGAATGAATGGGCCCATATGGTAAGGGTTAGGGTTAGGGTTAGAGTTCAGGACACACTTATGTTTGGGTGAATATTGGGGTTGGGTTTAGGGTTGGATAAGATGTATTTTTAACATCACACTGAATGGTACACTCTTGATGGAAAAAATTTTGGATGTTTTTCCATTCTCCATTATAGCCTATGAGATTCATTAGAATGAATGGGCCCATATGGTAAGGGTTAGGGTTAGGGTTAAAGTTCAGGACACAGATATGTTCGTTTTAAAATTGGGGTCTGGTTTAGGGTTGGGTAAGATGTATTTTTAATATCACACTGAATGGTACACTATTGATGGAGAAAAATTTTGGATGTTTTTCCATTCTCCATTATAGCCTATGAGATTCATTAGAATGAATGGGCCCATATGGTAAGGGTTAGGGTTAGGGTTAGAGTTCAGGACACACTTAGGTTTGGGTGAATATTGGGGTTGGGTTTAGGGTTGGATAAGATGTATTTTTAATATCACACTGAATGGTACACTCTTGATGGGGAAAAATTTTGGATGTTTTTCCATTCTCCATTATAGCCTATGAGATTCATTAGAAAGAATGGGCCCATATGGTAAGGGTTAGGGTTAGGGTTAGAGTTCAGGACACACTTAGGTTTGGGTGAATATTGGGGTTGGGTTTAGGGTTGGATAAGATGTATTTTTAATATCACACTGAATGGTACACTCTTGATGGGGAAAAATTTTGGATGTTTTTCCATTCTCCATTATAGCCTATGAGATTCATTAGAATGAATGGGCCCATATGGTAAGGGTTAGGGTTAGGGTTAGAGTTCAGGACACACTTATGTTTGGGTGAATATTGGGGTTGGGTTTAGGGTTGGATAAGATATATTTTTAATATCACACTGAATGGTAAACTCTTGATGGGGAAAAATTTTGGATGTTTTTCCATTCTCCATTATAGCCTATGAGATTCATTAGAATGAATGGGCCCATATGGTAAGGGTTAGGGTTAGGGTTAGAGTTCAGGACACAGATATGTTTGGTTTAAAATTGGGGTCTGGTTTAGGGTTGGGTAAGATGTATTTTTAATATCACACTGAATGGTACACTATTGATGGAGAAAAATTTTGGATGTTTTTCCATTCTCCATTATAGCCTATGAGATTCATTAGAATGAATGGGCCCATATGGTAAGGGTTAGGGTTAGGGTTAGAGTTCAGGACACACTTATGTTTGGGTGAATATTGGGGTTGGGTTTAGGGTTGGATAACATGTATTTTTAATATCACACTGAATTGTACACTCTTGATGGGGAAAAATTTTGGATGTTTTTCCATTCTCCATTATACCCTATGAGATTCATTAGAATGAATGGGCCCATATGGTAAGGGTTAGGGTTAGGGTTAGAGTTCAGGACACACTTATGTTTGGGTGAATATTGGGGTTGGGTTTAGGGTTGGATAAGATGTATTTTTAATATCACACTGAATGGTAAACTCTTGATGGGGAAAAATTTTGGATGTTTTTCCATTCTCCATTATAGCCTATGAGATTCATTAGAATGAATGGGCCCATATGGTAAGGGTTAGGGTTAGGGTTAGAGTTCAGGACACAGATATGTTCGGTTTAAAATTGGGGTCTGATTTAGGGTTGGATAAGATGTATTTTTAATATCACACTGAATGGTAAACTCTTGATGGGGAAAAATTTTGGATGTTTTTCCATTCTCCATTATAGCCTATGAGATTCATTAGAATGAATGGGCCCGTATGGTAAGGGTTAGGGTTAGGGTTAGAGTTCAGGACACAGATATGTTCGGTTTAAAATTGGGGTCTGGTTTAGTGTTGGGTAAGATGTATTTTTAATATCACACTGAATGGTACACTATTGATGGAGAAAAATTTTGGATGTTTTTCCATTCTCCATTATAGCCTATGAGATTCATTAGAATGAATGGGCCCATATGGTAAGGGTTAGGGTTAGGGTTAGAGTTCAGGACACACTTATGTTTGGGTGAATATTGGGGTTGGGTTTAGGGTTGGATAACATGTATTTTTAATATCACACTGAATGGTACACTCTTGATGGGGAAAAATTTTGGATGTTTTTCCATTCTCCATTATAGCCTATGAGATTCATTAGAATGAATGGGCCCATATGGTAAGGGTTAGGGTTAGGGTTAGAGTTCAGGACACACTTATGTTTGGGTGAATATTGGGGTTGGGTTTAGGGTTGGATAAGATGTATTTTTAATATCACACTGAATGGTAAACTCTTGATGGGGAAAAATTTTGGATGTTTTTCCATTCTCCATTATAGCCTATGAGATTCATTAGAATGAATGGGCCCATATGGTAAGGGTTAGGGTTAGGGTTAGAGTTCAGGACACAGATATGTTCGGTTTAAAATTGGGGTCTGGTTTAGGGTTGGGTAAGATGTATTTTTAACATCACACTGAATGGTACACTCTTGATGGGGAAAAATTTTGGATGTTTTTCCATTCTCCATTATAGCCTATGAGATTCATTAGAATGAATGGGCCCATATGGTAAGGGTTAGGGTTAGGGTTAAAGTTCAGGACACAGATATGTTCGTTTTAAAATTGGGGTCTGGTTTAGGGTTGGGTAAGATGTATTTTTAATATCACACTGAATGGTACACTCTTGATGGGGAAAAATTTTGGATGTTTTTCCATTCTCCATTATAGCCTATGAGATTCATTAGAAAGAATGGGCCCATATGGTAAGGGTTAGGGTTAGGGTTAGAGTTCAGGACACACTTAGGTTTGGGTGAATATTGGGGTTGGGTTTAGGGTTGGATAAGATGTATTTTTAATATCACACTGAATGGTACACTCTTGATGGGGAAAAATTTTGGATGTTTTTCCATTCTCCATTATAGCCTATGAGATTCATTAGAATGAATGGGCCCATATGGTAAGGGTTAGGGTTAGGGTTAGAGTTCAGGACACACTTATGTTTGGGTGAATATTGGGGTTGGGTTTAGGGTTGGATAAGATATATTTTTAATATCACACTGAATGGTAAACTCTTGATGGGGAAAAATTTTGGATGTTTTTCCATTCTCCATTATAGCCTATGAGATTCATTAGAATGAATGGGCCCATATGGTAAGGGTTAGGGTTAGGGTTAGAGTTCAGGACACAGATATGTTTGGTTTAAAATTGGGGTCTGGTTTAGGGTTGGGTAAGATGTATTTTTAATATCACACTGAATGGTACACTATTGATGGAGAAAAATTTTGGATGTTTTTCCATTCTCCATTATAGCCTATGAGATTCATTAGAATGAATGGGCCCATATGGTAAGGGTTAGGGTTAGGGTTAGAGTTCAGGACACACTTATGTTTGGGTGAATATTGGGGTTGGGTTTAGGGTTGGATAACATGTATTTTTAATATCACACTGAATTGTACACTCTTGATGGGGAAAAATTTTGGATGTTTTTCCATTCTCCATTATACCCTATGAGATTCATTAGAATGAATGGGCCCATATGGTAAGGGTTAGGGTTAGGGTTAGAGTTCAGGACACACTTATGTTTGGGTGAATATTGGGGTTGGGTTTAGGGTTGGATAAGATGTATTTTTAATATCACACTGAATGGTAAACTCTTGATGGGGAAAAATTTTGGATGTTTTTCCATTCTCCATTATAGCCTATGAGATTCATTAGAATGAATGGGCCCATATGGTAAGGGTTAGGGTTAGGGTTAGAGTTCAGGACACAGATATGTTCGGTTTAAAATTGGGGTCTGATTTAGGGTTGGATAAGATGTATTTTTAATATCACACTGAATGGTAAACTCTTGATGGGGAAAAATTTTGGATGTTTTTCCATTCTCCATTATAGCCTATGAGATTCATTAGAATGAATGGGCCCGTATGGTAAGGGTTAGGGTTAGGGTTAGAGTTCAGGACACAGATATGTTCGGTTTAAAATTGGGGTCTGGTTTAGTGTTGGGTAAGATGTATTTTTAATATCACACTGAATGGTACACTATTGATGGAGAAAAATTTTGGATGTTTTTCCATTCTCCATTATAGCCTATGAGATTCATTAGAATGAATGGGCCCATATGGTAAGGGTTAGGGTTAGGGTTAGAGTTCAGGACACACTTATGTTTGGGTGAATATTGGGGTTGGGTTTAGGGTTGGATAACATGTATTTTTAATATCACACTGAATGGTACACTCTTGATGGGGAAAAATTTTGGATGTTTTTCCATTCTCCATTATAGCCTATGAGATTCATTAGAATGAATGGGCCCATATGGTAAGGGTTAGGGTTAGGGTTAGAGTTCAGGACACACTTATGTTTGGGTGAATATTGGGGTTGGGTTTAGGGTTGGATAAGATGTATTTTTAATATCACACTGAATGGTAAACTCTTGATGGGGAAAAATTTTGGATGTTTTTCCATTCTCCATTATAGCCTATGAGATTCATTAGAATGAATGGGCCCATATGGTAAGGGTTAGGGTTAGGGTTAGAGTTCAGGACACAGATATGTTCGGTTTAAAATTGGGGTCTGGTTTAGGGTTGGGTAAGATGTATTTTTAACATCACACTGAATGGTACACTCTTGATGGGGAAAAATTTTGGATGTTTTTCCATTCTCCATTATAGCCTATGAGATTCATTAGAATGAATGGGCCCATATGGTAAGGGTTAGGGTTAGGGTTAAAGTTCAGGACACAGATATGTTCGTTTTAAAATTGGGGTCTGGTTTAGGGTTGGGTAAGATGTATTTTTAATATCACACTGAATGGTACACTCTTGATGGGGAAAAATTTTGGATGTTTTTCCATTCTCCATTATAGCCTATGAGATTCATTAGAAAGAATGGGCCCATATGGTAAGGGTTAGGGTTAGGGTTAGAGTTCAGGACACACTTAGGTTTGGGTGAATATTGGGGTTGGGTTTAGGGTTGGATAAGATGTATTTTTAATATCACACTGAATGGTACACTCTTGATGGGGAAAAATTTTGGATGTTTTTCCATTCTCCATTATAGCCTATGAGATTCATTAGAATGAATGGGCCCATATGGTAAGGGTTAGGGTTAGGGTTAGAGTTCAGGACACACTTATGTTTGGGTGAATATTGGGGTTGGGTTTAGGGTTGGATAAGATATATTTTTAATATCACACTGAATGGTAAACTCTTGATGGGGAAAAATTTTGGATGTTTTTCCATTCTCCATTATAGCCTATGAGATTCATTAGAATGAATGGGCCCATATGGTAAGGGTTAGGGTTAGGGTTAGAGTTCAGGACACAGATATGTTTGGTTTAAAATTGGGGTCTGGTTTAGGGTTGGGTAAGATGTATTTTTAATATCACACTGAATGGTACACTATTGATGGAGAAAAATTTTGGATGTTTTTCCATTCTCCATTATAGCCTATGAGATTCATTAGAATGAATGGGCCCATATGGTAAGGGTTAGGGTTAGGGTTAGAGTTCAGGACACACTTATGTTTGGGTGAATATTGGGGTTGGGTTTAGGGTTGGATAACATGTATTTTTAATATCACACTGAATTGTACACTCTTGATGGGGAAAAATTTTGGATGTTTTTCCATTCTCCATTATACCCTATGAGATTCATTAGAATGAATGGGCCCATATGGTAAGGGTTAGGGTTAGGGTTAGAGTTCAGGACACACTTATGTTTGGGTGAATATTGGGGTTGGGTTTAGGGTTGGATAAGATGTATTTTTAATATCACACTGAATGGTAAACTCTTGATGGGGAAAAATTTTGGATGTTTTTCCATTCTCCATTATAGCCTATGAGATTCATTAGAATGAATGGGCCCATATGGTAAGGGTTAGGGTTAGGGTTAGAGTTCAGGACACAGATATGTTCGGTTTAAAATTGGGGTCTGATTTAGGGTTGGATAAGATGTATTTTTAATATCACACTGAATGGTAAACTCTTGATGGGGAAAAATTTTGGATGTTTTTCCATTCTCCATTATAGCCTATGAGATTCATTAGAATGGGAGAGACTTCCGGGAATATGGCGTGGTGATACACAGGGCATTGCCGAGCTCCGGCACACACTGTGAATTTGAGAACTCCAGAGAGGTCCCTGCCCGCAGAGATCTCTTAAGAAACGCCGATATAGGCGTTACGAAGCTTGGGGGAGCTGGTCGAGGTTTTAGGGGGGAAGCGAAGGCGACCCTTCTACCTCTACCTTTCCCTCGCCTGGAGCTCTCTTACGCTTCGGCACTTAACCAGGCCTCCGGAGCAGGAGCCGGCGGGGCAACAGGAACTCTAGAAACCTTTCCCAAACTGACGCTTAAGCGAAAATAATTGCAAAAGCAAGAAAAGATCAGACGTACCGAACTTCCCGTCTAGGATGGAGAACCGCAAAAAATAGGTGGGAGAAGGCGCGTGAAACAGCGGCGGTGTGGTGGTGCCCGGTGGCTGAGCGGGGTCGATTGGCTGCGGCCGCGGCTGAGTGGCCCCGAAGCGGCGGTGTGAAAGAAAATCAAGTTCCGGGCGTTGGAGGCCCTGAGGAGTAGCGGAGACGGCCGCGAGGAAGCAGTAAGAGGACCTGAGAAGACCGTGTAGGCACGTAGGCGGTGGTGGCGGAGACAGAGAGACGACAGCAAGAGAGACGGTGGTCGGTTTGCAGAGAGTGGCTGGGGCAAACTTGGCTGCGCCCGGCGGAGAGGGGAGAGGAACGGCAAAAATGGCGGTGAGTGAGCGCTATGAATAAAAAGGACTTAAGATAAGAATGTTGGTTGGAAGTGGTTGAAGGATTGCTGAATAGAATTGATGGTTTGAAGATAAGAGAGGAGAAGTGGAAGGAAAAAGAAAGTAGAGAGAAAAAGTGAGAGAAGAAGGAAAGAGAAGAGAGAAAACGGAGAAAAGAGGGGTTAAAGTGGGAATGCGGAAGTGAAGAGGTGAAGGGAACGGACGGGCGGTGCTGGCAAAGACTGGAAGAGTGAGCAAGTAGGATTGATAAGCTTAATTAAGCTCTACTTCTTTTTCTTCGGATTACAAATTTTGAGACTTGAGACGTGGAAAGTAAAACTAAGTAAAACTAATTGAAGAGAAAGAGAGAGAGAGACGGTTCTTAGTAGCGGACGCTACGGCTGGCTCTCTCTTGAAGAAAGGGGAACTTAAAAGACATAAGAGACAGAGTCTCTACTTAGAACCCTTATTGAAAAGAACTTTAAATTACTGACTAAAAGGGGAAGAGGAGGAAGAAGAAGCAAGAAGAAAGGAAGAAGAAAGAAGGCAGAAGAACAGAAGAACAGAAAATAGAAGAAGAAAGGAAAAGAAAGTTTAAATCAACTAATTTAATGGTATTACGTATATGAATTGTCTCAAATGCAATGAATTTAGGATTTGTCTGATGAAGTTAAATGAATTATTGAACTGATGAGATGATGAATTATTAATGTGATGTAATAGTATTGATTATTGATTATTATTGAATTAAGGTTGCTAAACTAAAGCGTAGCTGGTTGATTGCTTGCTGACCTAGGGATTTTTTTTTCTTTTTTGGGTTGGCTGCTTGGTTGATGCTTTAAGGACCCCAGAAAATATATGTATAGATACTGATATCAGTGGGGGTTATCAAATTTTGAAATAGAATTGATATGGTGATCTAAAGGGACCAGATTGGGGCCAGTGATATAAATAGAAGCAACAGAAGAATCTTGAAGTTCTAATTTATATTGAAGTGGTTATAAGAGACAGTAAAGTATGGGAGATAAAGAGAAAAAAGAGAGACAGACTGAAACTAAAATTAAAAAATTAGGCCAGGGCACCTCACCGGGAGGCCCAAAACCAATGCCACCAACTGAAAACCAAGACGCTATAGAGAAATTGCAGGCGATAATGGTGGCAGGATTTAAACAAAATCAGGAAGCCTTGGCAGAGATGAAATTGGAATTAATGGGAGAGATAAAAAAAACCAATGATAAAATGACAGATGTCCAAAAGCAACTCTTAGCAAATACGCAGCAAGTACATGGTCTAGTAGCAAAAGTTGAAAGATTAGAAGATCAGAATAAAACTACTATGATGACGGCACGAGAAAATAAAACCGGTCTAGCGGATCTGGAAGATAAAGTAGCAAGGCTGGAGATGGAGAAAGCGGCATATGTGTTACGGTTTCAAAATGTTCCGGAAGCAAGGGGAGAAATTTTAGAGGATAAAATCTTAGAAATATTACATACAGAAGGAGAGAAATTATTGGAAGGAGGAAAGAGTGAGATTGATTGGGTTAAAAGAGTATCCTCCTCCTATGCCAGAAAACATAATCTTCCGAGAGAAATTTTAGTAAAATTTGCAAGAGTTGCGACCTGTGAGAGGGTTCAGAAAAAAGCAAGAGAGGAAGGTCTGATTTGGGAAGGTAAAGCTCTTAAAGTCCTGAAAGACGTGCCATGGACAATTCGACAAAGGCGGCTAGGATATAAGAGATTGACCAATTGGCTACTAAGGCACTCAGTACAATTCAAATGGTTGGTCCCAGAGGGAATTTTTTTCACCTACCAGACTAAAAGATACAATATCACAACGCTAGAAAAATTGGAAGAGTTCTGGGATAACTTTGTAGTACCAAGTAGCCAGGGTTCAGACACAGGAGAGGATCGAGAGGAAGAAGCAGACCGATCTGGTAAAGAAGAGGAACCTTCCCAAAAACTTAAAAGAGAAGGAGTTAGAACAAGACAACACGTTAAAAAGGATCAAAGACTGGTAGAAGATAATAGAACGTTAATAGGATGAACAGCAAAGCAGAATTGAAGATTATCTCAGTTAATGTAAATGGACTAAATGAGCCTAAGAAGATAAGGAAGATATTTTTACAACTCCAAAAAGTTAGAGCGCAAATAACTTGTCTCCAGGAAACGCATATAAAGGAAAAGGACATCAAATTCTTGCAAAACAAAAAATTGGGACAGCTATATTATTCCTCTGATGAAGGGAAGAGAAGGGGAGTAGCAACATATGTTAACTCATCTATAGACTCCAAACTAATTTTTAAAGATGAATTGGGAAGAATCTTGATAGTAGAAGCTACAGTTAATAAAAAGAAGATTTTGGTGGTAAATATATATGCCCCAAACGACAAACAAGAAAATTTTTATAGGAATTTGCACGAGAAATTAATGGAATTGCGAGCAGAGCATTGTTGTATTATAGGAGACTATAACGCAGTGTTTGATGCTAAAAAAGACAGAAAATCTGAAAAGCTAAAGAAGAACCCATCACGTGGGGTCCTCCCCAAGACTTTCGATAGAATGGTGGAAGAATTCAACCTAGTTGATATATGGAGAGCTAAAAATTTAAAGGAGGAAGATTTTACTTATTACTCTCAAGTCCACAAGTGTTGGTCTAGGATTGACATGTGTTGGGTGTCAGTAGGTTTAATTCCGCAAATCATTCAAGTGAACATCTTACCAAAGACGTATGCGGACCATAATCCAGTGCAGATGACTCTAAAACACCCGCAAAAGAACAATCGATGGACTCTAAATCTTCAAATTTTGAAAGAAACAGCATTTTTGGAAACAACTAAAAAAGAAATAAAGGAATTTTTCCAACGAAATATAGAAGAAGACACAAGTTTTCAGAATATTTGGGACACCTTTAAAGCCTTTTTTAGAGGCTTGGCCATCAGCTATACAGCGAAAAGAAATAGAGAACGTATGAAACGATATAATGAATTGGTGAAAGAACTAAAGGAAAATGAGAAACAGCAAAAGATTAAAAGCACTGAAGATATAAAACTTAGAATTCAAGCAACGCAACATAGTATCAATTTGTGGCTAACAGAAGAACTAGAAAGAAAACTGAAATGGACCAAACAAAATTACTTTGAAAATGCAAACAAAACAAGTAGGTGGTTAGCGTATAAACTTAAAAAAGAGAAAGAGAAAAAAATTATAAAAGTACTCAATAATCAAGAAGGGGAAGAGATCACTCAAGAAGACCAAATGGAACAAATTATTAAAAACTTTTATGGGAAACTCTATAAAAGACAAGAAATTACAGAACAAAGACAAGAAGAATACATAAAAAACGTTAATATGAAACAATTAACGAAGGAACAGCGGGATTTACTAGAGGGCTCCATTACAATTCACGAAGTAACCGAGGCAATTAAACAACAGAAATCTAACAAAGTGCCTGGATTAGATGGTATTCCAGTGGAAGTATATAAATCCTTTGAAGATCTCCTCTTGCTTCCTTATAAGAAGTTATTAGAAAGAATCCAGGAAACGGCCCTACTCCCAATATCATGGAGAGAAGCATTAATATCATTAATACATAAAGAAGGAACGGATCCGGTAGAAATTAAAAACTACAGACCAATTTCTCTGTTGAATGCAGATTATAAAATCTTTACAACGATATTGAGCAACAAACTTAAGAAAGTTATTACAAACGTTATACAAGAAGATCAAACGGGATTTATACCGGGAAGAATGATGCGACAAAATTTAAGATACTTTCTAAATGTATTGGAATATTATAAAGAACATCCCGGCAAACAATTCGCAGGTATCTCATTAGATGCGGAAAAAGCGTTTGATAAGGTGAATTGGAAATTTATGATTAAAGCATTGGAAGCTGTTGGTTGTGGAAAGAACTTTAGAAAACTTATAGAAGCCATATACACCAAACAAAGAGCGAGAATTAACATAAATGGAAAGAATTCGGAATTTGTGGAAATAGAGCAGGGGACTAGGCAAGGTTGTCCCTTGTCCCCCCTTCTTTTTGTAATAGTAATAGAATTTCTGATCCAAAAAGTAAGGGACGATTCTGAAATTAGAGGTTTGAAGATAAAGAATGAAGAATTCAAAATCCAGGCATTTGCGGATGATCTTCTGTTCTTTTTGGACGATCCTATCTCATCAATTGATAAATTAAAAACAAGACTGCAACAATTTGGGGAAGCTTCTGGATTTAAAGTTAATATACAAAAAACTAAATTTTTAACTAAAAATATGAATAAAGATCAAATTAAACAGCTGGAAGACAAATCTGGATTTAAACATGAAAAGAGAATTAGATACTTAGGAGTTCAGATAACGAACGATGTAAGATCTCTCTTCCAAGATAATTATCAAAAGATTTGTAAAGAGATTGAAGCGGATTTGGAGAAATGGAGAGACCTGCAAATCTCCCTTTTAGGAAGGATAGCTACAGTGAAGATGAATGTTCTCCCTAGAATTCTATTTTTGTTCCAGATGATTCCAGTTGAAATACCCAATTCTTTCTTTCAAAAACTTAACAAAATGATCACGATATTCATCTGGCAAAATAAAAAGCCTAGAATTAAATTAAAAGTTCTTCAAGAGAATAAACTAAGAGGGGGTATGGCTTTACCAAATTGGTATCTATATTATAAGGCGTCGTGTCTAGCTTGGATTAGAGATTGGTTGTTACTGGAAGATAAAAGATTACTAATATTAGAGGGGGTAGGCTTGACTAAAGGTTGGCATGCAAATATTTGGTATCAAACCTCTCAAAAAAATAATGATTTTCAACGACATGAAATTCGAAAAGCACTTTATAAGATCTGGGTGGATATTAAAAGGAAAACTTATAAGTATACTCCTTTATGGGTATCACCGGTTGAGGCAGCTACTCACCCGAATCTATATGAGTGGAAAACCCCCCGAAACTACGCTGTACTGCTGGATACAGATAATAATTTAAATTTAGAAAAGGATATAACCCCGGATTGGTGGGTTAGATGCCAGGTTAAATCAATGTATCAATCTGATAAAGCTCTGGGTTTCTCTAGAGAGGCGGATGCAAATGAATTGGATACTATAATATATGAGCCCCCAAAACTAATTTCAAAAATCTATAATTGGCTACTAGGATATGAGATGCAAACGGAAACGGTTAAAGAAAGTTGGGTAAGGTGGCTACAGGACTTTGGCTATGCAATAGACTTGGAAGAATGGGAAAAAATTTGGAAGTATAATATTAAAATGACCAAATCGACAGCGTTTAAAGAAAACCTGTACAAAATGATGTATAGATGGCACCTTACCCCGGCAAGACTGGCTAAAATGAACCCAACTTATAATAACAAGTGTTGGAAGTGTAAGAAAGTCGAAGGATCATTTTACCATATTTGGTGGAAATGTGAATTTGCCAAGAAATTTTGGGCACAGATAAATATATGGATCCAAAAGATTTTGAAGATATCGATTAAGCATTTACCTGAACTGTATTTACTAAGTGTATGTAGAGAAAACCTGGGACGAGGGAAAAAAAAATTGTTAATATATATGATAACAGCTGCTAGAATTCTCTATGCGAAATACTGGAAATCCCCCCAGACCCCGAATAAGCAAGAATTTTTGTTTAAATTACTAGAATCTGCAGAAATGGATATTTTGACAATAAGACTGAGAGACGGGAATTGGCAAGAATGTATCAAAACCTGGGAACCTGTATATACATGGGCAAAAAGCTTGGGACTCGAGATGAGATATTAGTAATTTTATATTATGTTATATACTCTTAAGGCTCCTTTTGTATGGGGTGAATGGGTGGTGGGTGGGCACGGTGGATGGGGTGTTTGTTTGTTCTGTGGTATTTGTTGGTTTGTTTGATTTCTTTAATAAACTTTAAAAAATTTAAAAAAAAAAAAGAGATTCATTAGAATGAATGGGCCCGTATGGTAAGGGTTAGGGTTAGGGTTAGAGTTCAGGACACAGATATGTTCGGTTTAAAATTGGGGTCTGGTTTAGGGTTGGGTAAGATGTATTTTTAATATCACACTGAATGGTACACTATTGATGGAGAAAAATTTTGGATGTTTTTCCATTCTCCATTATAGCCTATGAGATTCATTAGAATGAATGGGCCCATATGGTAAGGGTTAGGGTTAGGGTTAGAGTTCAGGACACACTTATGTTTGGGTGAATATTGGGGTTGGGTTTAGGGTTGGATAACATGTATTTTTAATATCACACTGAATGGTAAACTCTTGATGGGGAAAAATTTTGGATGTTTTTCCATTCTCCATTATAGCCTATGAGATTCATTAGAATGAATGGGCCCATATGGTAAGGGTTAGGGTTAGGGTTAGAGTTCAGGACACAGATATGTTCGGTTTAAAATTGGGGTCTGGTTTAGGGTTGGGTAAGATGTATTTTTAATATCACACTGAATGGTACACTATTGATGGAGAAAATTTTTGGATGTTTTTCCATTCTCCATTATAGCCTATGAGATTCATTAGAATGAATGGGCCCATATGGTAAGGGTTAGGGTTAGGGTTAGAGTTCAGGACACACTTATGTTTGGGTGAATATTGGGGTTGGGTTTAGGGTTGGATAACATGTATTTTTAATATCACACTGAATGGTACCCTCTTGATGGGGAAAAATTTTGGATGTTTTTCCATTCTCCATTATAGCCTATGAGATTCATTAGAATGAATGGGCCCATATGGTAAGGGTTAGGGTTAGGGTTAGAGTTCAGGACACACTTATGTTTGGGTGAATATTGGGGTTGGGTTTAGGGTTGGATAAGATGTATTTTTAATATCACACTGAATGGTAAACTCTTGATGGGGAAAAATTTTGGATGTTTTTCCATTCTCCATTATAGCCTATGAGATTCATTAGAATGAATGGAACCATATGGTAAGGGTTAGGGTTAGGGTTAGAGTTCAGGACACAGATATGTTCGGTTTAAAATTGGGGTCTGGTTTAGGGTTGGGTAAGATGTATTTTTAACTTCACACTGAATGGTACACTCTTGATGGGGAAAAATTTTGGATGTTTTTCCATTCTCCATTATAGCCTATGAGATTCATTAGAATGAATGGGCCCATATGGTAAGGGTTAGGGTTAGGGTTAAAGTTCAGGACACAGATATGTTCGTTTTAAAATTGGGGTCTGGTTTAGGGTTGGGTAAGATGTATTTTTAATATCACACTGAATGGTACACTCTTGATGGGGAAAAATTTCGGATGTTTTTCCATTCTCCATTATAGCCTATGAGATTCATTAGAAAGAATGGGCCCATATGGTAAGGGTTAGGGTTAGGGTTAGCGTTCAGGACACACTTAGGTTTGGGTGAATATTGGGGTTGGGTTTAGGGTTGGATAAGATGTATTTTTAATATCACACTGAATGGTACACTCTTGATGGGGAAAAATTTTGGATGTTTTTCCATTCTCCATTATAGCCTATGAGATTCATTAGAATGAATGGGCCCATATGGTAAGGGTTAGGGTTAGGGTTAGAGTTCAGGACACACTTATGTTTGGGTGAATATTGGGGTTGGGTTTAGGGTTGGATAAGATATATTTTTAATATCACACTGAATGGTAAACTCTTGATGGGGAAAAATTTTGGATGTTTTTCCATTCTCCATTATAGCCTATGAGATTCATTAGAATGAATGGGCCCATATGGTAAGGGTTAGGGTTAGGGTTAGAGTTCAGGACACAGATATGTTCGGTTTAAAATTGGGGTCTGGTTTAGGGTTGGGTAAGATGTATTTTTAATATCACACTGAATGGTACACTATTGATGGAGAAAAATTTTGGATGTTTTTCCATTCTCCATTATAGCCTATGAGATTCATTAGAATGAATGGGCCCATATGGTAAGGGTTAGGGTTAGGGTTAGAGTTCAGGACACACTTATGTTTGGGTGAATATTGGGGTTGGGTTTAGGGTTGGATAACATGTATTTTTAATATCACACTGAATGGTACACTCTTGATGGGGAAAAATTTTGGATGTTTTTCCATTCTCCATTATAGCCTATGAGATTCATTAGAATGAATGGGCCCATATGGTAAGGGTTAGGGTTAGGGTTAGAGTTCAGGACACACTTATGTTTGGGTGAATATTGGGGTTGGGTTTAGGGTTGGATAAGATGTATTTTTAATATCACACTGAATGGTAAACTCTTGATGGGGAAAAATTTTGGATGTTTTTCCATTCTCCATTATAGCCTTTGAGATTCATTAGAATGAATGGGCCCATATGGTAAGGGTTAGGGTTAGGGTTAGAGTTCAGGACACAGATATGTTCGGTTTAAAATTGGGGTCTGGTTTAGGGTTGGGTAAGATGTATTTTTAACATCACACTGAATGGTACACTCTTGATGGGGAAAAATTTTGGATGTTTTTCCATTCTCCATTATAGCCTATGAGATTCATTAGAATGAATGGGCCCATATGGTAAGGGTTAGGGTTAGGGTTAGGGTTAAAGTTCAGGACACAGATATGTTCGTTTTAAAATTGGGGTCTGGTTTAGGGTTGGGTAAGATGTATTTTTAATATCACACTGAATGGTACACTCTTGATGGGGAAAAATTTTGGATGTTTTTCCATTCTCCATTATAGCCTATGAGATTCATTAGAAAGAATGGGCCCATATGGTAAGGGTTAGGGTTAGGGTTAGAGTTCAGGACACACTTAGGTTTGGGTGAATATTGGGGTTGGGTTTAGGGTTGGATAAGATGTATTTTTAATATCACACTGAATGGTACACTCTTGATGGGGAAAAATTTTGGATGTTTTTCCATTCTCCATTATAGCCTATGAGATTCATTAGAATGAATGGGCCCATATGGTAAGGGTTAGGGTTAGGGTTAGAGTTCAGGACACACTTATGTTTGGGTGAATATTGGGGTTGGGTTTAGGGTTGGATAAGATATATTTTTAATATCACACTGAATGGTAAACTCTTGATGGGGAAAAATTTTGGATGTTTTTCCATTCTCCATTATAGCCTATGAGATTCATTAGAATGAATGGGCCCATATGGTAAGGGTTAGGGTTAGGGTTAGAGTTCAGGACACAGATATGTTCGGTTTAAAATTGGGGTCTGGTTTAGGGTTGGGTAAGATGTATTTTTAATATCACACTGAATGGTACACTATTGATGGAGAAAAATTTTGGATGTTTTTCCATTCTCCATTATAGCCTATGAGATTCATTAGAATGAATGGGCCCATATGGTAAGGGTTAGGGTTAGGGTTAGAGTTCAGGACACACTTATGTTTGGGTGAATATTGGGGTTGGGTTTAGGGTTGGATAACATGTATTTTTAATATCACACTGAATGGTACACTCTTGATGGGGAAAAATTTTGGATGTTTTTCCATTCTCCATTATAGCCTATGAGATTCATTAGAATGAATGGGCCCATATGGTAAGGGTTAGGGTTAGGGTTAGAGTTCAGGACACAATTATGTTTGGGTGAATATTGGGGTTGGGTTTAGGGTTGGATAAGATGTATTTTTAATATCACACTGAATGGTAAACTCTTGATGGGGAAAAATTTTGGATGTTTTTCCATTCTCCATTATAGCCTATGAGATTCATTAGAATGAATGGGCCCATATGGTAAGGGTTAGGGTTAGGGTTAGAGTTCAGGACACAGATATGTTCGGTTTAAAATTGGGGTCTGGTTTAGGGTTGGGTAAGATGTATTTTAACATCACACTGAATGGTACACTCTTGATGGGGAAAAATTTTGGATGTTTTTCCATTCTCCATTATAGCCTATGAGATTCATTAGAATGAATGGGCCCATATGGTAAGGGTAAGGGTTAGGGTTAAAGTTTAGGACACAGATATGTTCGTTTTAAAATTGGGTTCTGGTTTAGGGTTGGGTAAGATGTATTTTTAATATCACACTGAATGGTACACTCTTGATGGGGAAAAATTTTGGATGTTTTTCCATTCTCCATTATAGCCTATGAGATTCATTAGAAAGAATGGGCCCATATGGTAAGGGTTAGGGTTAGGGTTAGAGTTCAGGACACACTTAGGTTTGGGTGAATATTGGGGTTGGGTTTAGGGTTGGATAAGATGTATTTTTAATATCACACTGAATGGTACACTCTTGATGGGGAAAAATTTTGGATGTTTTTCCATTCTCCATTATAGCCTATGAGATTCATTAGAATGAATGGGCCCATATGGTAAGGGTTAGGGTTAGGGTTAGAGTTCAGGACACACTTATGTTTGGGTGAATATTGGGGTTGGGTTTAGGGTTCGATAAGATATATTTTTAATATCACACTGAATGGTAAACTCTTGATGGGGAAAAATTTTGGATGTTTTTCCATTCTCCATTATAGCCTATGAGATTCATTAGAATGAATGGGCCCATATGGTAAGGGTTAGGGTTAGGGTTAGAGTTCAGGACACAGATATGTTCGGTTTAAAATTGGGGTCTGGTTTAGGGTTGGGTAAGATGTATTTTTAATATCACACTGAATGGTACACTATTGATTGAGAAAAATTTTGGATGTTTTTCCATTCTCCATTATAGCCTATGAGATTCATTAGAATGAATGGGCCCATATGGTAAGAGTTAGGGTTAGGGTTAGAGTTCAGGACACACTTATGTTTGGGTGAATATTGGGGTTGGGTTTAGGGTTGGATAACATGTATTTTTAATATCACACTGAATGGTACACTCTTGATGGGGAAAAATTTTGGATGTTTTTCCATTCTCCATTATAGCCTATGAGATTCATTAGAATGAATGGGCCCATATGGTAAGGGTTAGGGTTAGGGTTAGAGTTCAGGACACACTTATGTTTGGGTGAATATTGGGGTTGGGTTTAGGGTTGGATAAGATGTATTTTTAATATCACACTGAATGGTAAACTCTTGATGGGGAAAAATTTTGGATGTTTTTCCATTCTCCATTATAGCCTATGAGATTCATTAGAATGAATGGGCCCATATGGTAAGGGTTAGGGTTAGGGTTAGAGTTCAGGACACAGATATGTTCGGTTTAAAATTGGGGTCTGGTTTAGGGTTGGGTAAGATGTATTTTTAACATCACACTGAATGGTACACTCTTGATGGGGAAAAATTTTGGATGTTTTTCCATTCTCCATTATAGCCTATGAGATTCATTAGAATGAATGGGCCCATATGGTAAGGGTTAGGGTTAGGGTTAAAGTTCAGGACACAGATATGTTCGTTTTAAAATTGGGGTCTGGTTTAGGGTTGGGTAAGATGTATTTTTAATATCACACTGAATGGTACACTCTTGATGGGGAAAAATTTTGGATGTTTTTCCATTCTCCATTATAGCCTATGAGATTCATTAGAAAGAATGGGCCCATATGGTAAGGGTTAGGGTTAGGGTTAGAGTTCAGGACACACTTAGGTTTGGGTGAATATTGGGGTTGGGTTTAGGGTTGGATAAGATGTATTTTTAATATCACACTGAATGGTACACTCTTGATGGGGAAAAATTTTGGATGTTTTTCCATTCTCCATTATAGCCTATGAGATTCATTAGAATGAATGGGCCCATATGATAAGGGTTAGGGTTAGGGATAGAGTTCAGGACACACTTATGTTTGGGTGAATATTGGGGTTGGGTTTAGGGTTCGATAAGATATATTTTTAATATCACACTGAATGGTAAACTCTTGATGGGGAAAAATTTTGGATGTTTTTCCATTCTCCATTATAGCCTATGAGATTCATTAGAATGAATGGGCCCATATGGTAAGGGTTAGGGTTAGGGTTAGAGTTCAGGACGCAGATATGTTCGGTTTAAAATTGGGGTCTGGTTTAGGGTTGGGTAAGATGTATTTTTAATATCACACTGAATGGTACACTATTGATTGAGAAAAATTTTGGATGTTTTTCCATTCTCCATTATAGCCTATGAGATTCATTAGAATGAATGGGCACATATGGTAAGGGTTAGGGTTAGGGTTAGAGTTCAGGACACACTTATGTTTGGGTGAATATTGGGGTTGGGTTTAGGGTTGGATAACATGTATTTTTAATATCACACTGAATGGTACACTCTTGATGGGGAAAAATTTTGGATGTTTTTCCATTCTCCATTATACCCTATGAGATTCATTAGAATGAATGGGCCCATATGGTAAGGGTTAGGGTTAGGGTTAGAGTTCAGGACACACTTATGTTTGGGTGAATATTGGGGTTGGGTTTAGGGTTGGATAAGATGTATTTTTAATATCACACTGAATGGTAAACTCTTGATGGGGAAAAATTTTGGATGTTTTTCCATTCTCCATTATAGCCTATGAGATTAATTAGAATGAATGGGCCCATATGGTAAGGGTTAGGGTTAGGGTTAGAGTTCAGGACACAGATATGTTCGGTTTAAAATTGGGGTCTGGTTTAGGGTTGGGTAAGATGTATTTTTAATATCACACTGAATGGTACAGTATTGATGGAGAAAAATTTTGGATGTTTTTCCATTCTCCATTATAGCCTATGAGATTCATTAGAATGAATGGGCCCATATGGTAAGGGTTAGGGTTAGAGTTCAGGACACACTTATGTTTGGGTGAATATTGGGGTTGGGTTTAGGGTTGGATAACATGTATTTTTAATATCACACTGAATGGTACACTCTTGATGGGGAAAAATTTTGGATGTTTTTCCATTCTCCATTATAGCCTATGAGATTCATTAGAATGAATGGGCCCATATGGTAAGGGTTAGGGTTAGGGTTAGAGTTCAGGACACACTTATGTTTGGGTGAATATTGGGGTTGGGTTTAGGGTTGGATAAGATGTATTTTTAATATCACACTGAATGGTAAACTCTTGATGGGGAAAAATTTTGGATGTTTTTCCGTTCTCCATTATAGCCTATGAGATTCATTAGAATGAATGGGCCCACATGGTAAGGGTTAGGGTTAGGGTTAGAGTTCAGGACACAGATATGTTCGGTTTAAAATTGGGGTCTGGTTTAGGGTTGGATAAGATGTATTTTTAATATCACACTGAATGGTAAACTCTTGATGGGGAAAAATTTTGGATGTTTTTCCATTCTCCATTATAGCCTATGAGATTCATTAGAATGAATGGGCCCATATGGTAAGGGTTAGGGTTAGGGTTAGAGTTCAGGACACAGATATGTTCGGTTTAAAATTGGGGTCTGGTTTAGGGTTGGGTAAGATGTATTTTTAATATCACACTGAATGGTACACTCTTGATGGGGAAAAATTTTGGATGTTTTTCCATTCTCCATTATAGCCTATGAGATTCATTAGAATGAATGGGCCCATATGGTAAGGGTTAGGGTTAGGGTTAGAGTTCAGGACACACTTATGTTTGGGTGAATATTGGGGTTGGGTTTAGGGTTGGATAACATGTATTTTTAATATCACACTGAATGGTACACTCTTGATGGGGAAAAATTTTGGATGTTTTTCCATTCTCCATTATAGCCTATGAGATTCATTAGAAAGAATGGGCCCATATGGTAAGGGTTAGGGTTAGGGTTAGAGTTCAGGACACACTTATGTTTGGGTGAATATTGGGGTTGGGTTTAGGGTTGGATAAGATGTATTTTTAATATCACACTGAATGGTACACTCTTGATGGGGAAAAATTTTGGATGTTTTTCCATTCTCCATTATAGCCTATGAGATTCATTAGAATGAATGGGCCCATATGGTAAGGGTTAGGGTTAGGGTTAGAGTTCAGGACACACTTATGTTTGGGTGAATATTGGGGTTGGGTTTAGGGTTCGATAAGATATATTTTTAATATCACACTGAATGGTAAACTCTTGATGGGGAAAAATTTTGGATGTTTTTCCATTCTCCATTATAGCCTATGAGATTCATTAGAATGAATGGGCCCATATGGTAAGGGTTAGGGTTAGGGTTAGAGTTCAGGACACAGATATGTTCGGTTTAAAATTGGGGTCTGGTTTAGGGTTGGGTAAGATGTATTTTTAATATCACACTGAATGGTACACTATTGATTGAGAAAAATTTTGGATGTTTTTCCATTCTCCATTATAGCCTATGAGATTCATTAGAATGAATGGGCCCATATGGTAAGGGTTAGGGTTAGGGTTAGAGTTCAGGACACACTTATGTTTGGGTGAATATTGGGGTTGGGTTTAGGGTTGGATAACATGTATTTTTAATATCACACTGAATGGTACACTCTTGATGGGGAAAAATTTTGGATGTTTTTCCATTCTCCATTATACCCTATGAGATTCATTAGAATGAATGGGCCCATATGGTAAGGGTTAGGGTTAGGGTTAGAGTTCAGGACACACTTATGTTTGGGTGAATATTGGGGTTGGGTTTAGGGTTGGATAAGATGTATTTTTAATATCACACTGAATGGTAAACTCTTGATGGGGAAAAATTTTGGATGTTTTTCCATTCTCCATTATAGCCTATGAGATTCATTAGAATGAATGGGCCCATATGGTAAGGGTTAGGGTTAGGGTTAGAGTTCAGGACACACTTATGTTTGGGTGAATATTGGGGTTGGGTTTAGGGTTCGATAAGATATATTTTTAATATCACACTGAATGGTAAACTCTTGATGGGGAAAAATTTTGGATGTTTTTCCATTCTCCATTATAGCCTATGAGATTCATTAGAATGAATGGGCCCATATGGTAAGGGTTAGGGTTAGGGTTAGAGTTCAGGACACAGATATGTTCGGTTTAAAATTGGGGTCTGGTTTAGGGTTGGGTAAGATGTATTTTTAATATCACACTGAATGGTACACTATTGATTGAGAAAAATTTTGGATGTTTTTCCATTCTCCATTATAGCCTATGAGATTCATTAGAATGAATGGGCCCATATGGTAAGGGTTAGGGTTAGGGTTAGAGTTCAGGACACACTTATGTTTGGGTGAATATTGGGGTTGGGTTTAGGGTTGGATAACACGTATTTTTAATATCACACTGAATGGTACACTCTTGATGGGGAAAAATTTTGGATGTTTTTCCATTCTCCATTATACCCTATGAGATTCATTAGAATGAATGGGCCCATATGGTAAGGGTTAGGGTTAGGGTTAGAGTTCAGGACACACTTATGTTTGGGTGAATATTGGGGTTGGGTTTAGGGTTGGATAAGATGTATTTTTAATATCACACTGAATGGTAAACTCTTGATGGGGAAAAATTTTGGATGTTTTTCCATTCTCCATTATAGCCTATGAGATTAATTAGAATGAATGGGCCCATATGGTAAGGGTTAGGGTTAGGGTTAGAGTTCAGGACACAGATATGTTCGGTTTAAAATTGGGGTCTGGTTTAGGGTTGGGTAAGATGTATTTTTAATATCACACTGAATGGTACAGTATTGATGGAGAAAAATTTTGGATGTTTTTCCATTCTCCATTATAGCCTATGAGATTCATTAGAATGAATGGGCCCATATGGTAAGGGTTAGGGTTAGGGTTAGAGTTCAGGACACACTTATGTTTGGGTGAATATTGGGGTTGGGTTTAGGGTTGGATAAGATGTATTTTTAATATCACACTGAATGGTAAACTCTTGATGGGGAAAAATTTTGGATGTTTTTCCGTTCTCCATTATAGCATATGAGATTCATTAGAATGAATGGGCCCATATGGTAAGGGTTAGGGTTAGGGTTAGAGTTCAGGACACAGATATGTTCGGTTTAAAATTGGGGTCTGGTTTAGCGTTGGATAAGATGTATTTTTAATATCACACTGAATGGTACAGTATTGATGGAGAAAAATTTTGGATGTTTTTCCATTCTCCATTATAGCCTATGAGATTCATTAGAATGAATGGGCCCATATGGTAAGGGTTAGGGTTAGAGTTCAGGACACACTTATGTTTGGGTGAATATTGGGGTTGGGTTTAGGGTTGGATAACATGTATTTTTAATATCTCACTGAATGGTACACTCTTGATGGGGAAAAATTTTGGATGTTTTTCCATTCTCCATTATAGCCTATGAGATTCATTAGAATGAATGGGCCCATATGGTAAGGGTTAGGGTTAGGGTTAGAGTTCAGGACACACTTATGTTTGGGTGAATATTGGGGTTGGGTTTAGGGTTGGATAAGATGTATTTTTAATATCACACTGAATGGTAAACTCTTGATGGGGAAAAATTTTGGATGTTTTTCCGTTCTCCATTATAGCCTATGAGATTCATTAGAATGAATGGGCCCATATGGTAAGGGTTAGGGTTAGGGTTAGAGTTCAGGACACAGATATGTTCGGTTTAAAATTGGGGTCTGGTTTAGGGTTGGATAAGATGTATTTTTAATATCACACTGAATGGTAAACTCTTGATGGGGAAAAATTTTGGATGTTTTTCCATTCTCCATTATAGCCTATGAGATTCATTAGAATGAATGGGCCCATATGGTAAGGGTTAGGGTTAGGGTTAGAGTTCAGGACACAGATATGTTCGGTTTAAAATTGGGGTCTGGTTTAGGGTTGGGTAAGATGTATTTTTAATATCACACTGAATGGTACACTCTTGATGGGGAAAAATTTTGGATGTTTTTCCATTCTCCATTATAGCCTATGAGATTCATTAGAATGAATGGGCCCATATGGTAAGGGTTAGGGTTAGGGTTAGAGTTCAGGACACACTTATGTTTGGGTGAATATTGGGGTTGGGTTTAGGGTTGGATAACATGTATTTTTAATATCACACTGAATGGTACACTCTTGATGGGGAAAAATTTTGGATGTTTTTCCATTCTCCATTATAGCCTATGAGATTCATTAGAAAGAATGGGCCCATATGGTAAGGGTTAGGGTTAGGGTTAGAGTTCAGGACACACTTATGTTTGGGTGAATATTGGGGTTGGGTTTAGGGTTGGATAAGATGTATTTTTAATATCACACTGAATGGTACACTCTTGATGGGGAAAAATTTTGGATGTTTTTCCATTCTCCATTATAGCCTATGAGATTCATTAGAATGAATGGGCCCATATGGTAAGGGTTAGGGTTAGGGTTAGAGTTCAGGACACACTTATGTTTGGGTGAATATTGGGGTTGGGTTTAGGGTTGGATAAGATATATTTTTAATATCACACTGAATGGTAAACTCTTGATGGGGAAAAATTTTGGATGTTTTTCCATTCTCCATTATAGCCTATGAGATTCATTAGAATGAATGGGCCCATATGGTAAGGGTTAGGGTTAGCTTTAGAGTTCAGGACACACTTATGTTTGGGTGAATATTGGGGTTGGGTTTAGGGTTGGATAAGATGTATTTTTAATATCACACTGAATGGTAAACTCTTGATGGGGAAAAATTTTGGATGTTTTTCCGTTCTCCATTATAGCCTATGAGATTCATTAGAATGAATGGGCCCATATGGTAAGGGTTAGGGTTAGGGTTAGAGTTCAGGACACAGATATGTTCGGTTTAAAATTGGGGTCTGGTTTAGGGTTGGATAAGATGTATTTTTAATATCACACTGAATGGTAAACTCTTGATGGGGAAAAATTTTGGATGTTTTTCCATTCTCCATTATAGCCTATGAGATTCATTAGAATGAATGGGCCCATATGGTAAGGGTTAGGGTTAGGGTTAGAGTTCAGGACACAGATATGTTCGGTTTAAAATTGGGGTCTGGTTTAGGGTTGGGTAAGATGTATTTTTAATATCACACTGAATGGTACACTCTTGATGGGGAAAAATTTTGGATGTTTTTCCATTCTCCATTATAGCCTATGAGATTCATTAGAATGAATGGGCCCATATGGTAAGGGTTAGGGTTAGGGTTAGAGTTCAGGACACACTTATGTTTGGGTGAATATTGGGGTTGGGTTTAGGGTTGGATAACATGTATTTTTAATATCACACTGAATGGTACACTCTTGATGGGGAAAAATTTTGGATGTTTTTCCATTCTCCATTATAGCCTATGAGATTCATTAGAAAGAATGGGCCCATATGGTAAGGGTTAGGGTTAGGGTTAGAGTTCAGGACACACTTATGTTTGGGTGAATATTGGGGTTGGGTTTAGGGTTGGATAAGATGTATTTTTAATATCACACTGAATGGTACACTCTTGATGGGGAAAAATTTTGGATGTTTTTCCATTCTCCATTATAGCCTATGCGATTCATTAGAATGAATGGGCCCATATGGTAAGGGTTAGGGTTAGGGTTAGAGTTCAGGACACACTTATGTTTGGGTGAATATTGGGGTTGGGTTTAGGGTTGGATAAGATATATTTTTAATATCACACTGAATGGTAAACTCTTGATGGGGAAAAATTTTGGATGTTTTTCCATTCTCCATTATAGCCTATGAGATTCATTAGAATGAATGGGCCCATATGGTAAGGGTTAGGGTTAGCTTTAGAGTTCAGGACACACTTATGTTTGGGTGAATATTGGGGTTGGGTTTAGGGTTGGATAAGATGTATTTTTAATATCACACTGAATGGTAAACTCTTGATGGGGAAAAATTTTGGATGTTTTTCCGTTCTCCATTATAGCCTATGAGATTCATTAGAATGAATGGGCCCATATGGTAAGGGTTAGGGTTAGGGTTAGAGTTCAGGACACAGATATGTTCGGTTTAAAATTGGGGTCTGGTTTAGGGTTGGATAAGATGTATTTTTAATATCACACTGAATGGTAAACTCTTGATGGGGAAAAATTTTGGATGTTTTTCCATTCTCCATTATAGCCTATGAGATTAATTAGAATGAATGGGCCCATATGGTAAGGGTTAGGGTTAGGGTTAGAGTTCAGGACACAGATATGTTCGGTTTAAAATTGGGGTCTGGTTTAGGGTTGGGTAACATGTATTTTTAATATCACACTGAATGGTACAGTATTGATGGAGAAAAATTTTGGATGTTTTTCCATTCTCCATTATAGCCTATGAGATTCATTAGAATGAATGGGCCCATATGGTAAGGGTTAGGGTTAGAGTTCAGGACACACTTATGTTTGGGTGAATATTGGGGTTGGGTTTAGGGTTGGATAACATGTATTTTTAATATCTCACTGAATGGTACACTCTTGATGGGGAAAAATTTTGGATGTTTTTCCATTCTCCATTATAGCCTATGAGATTCATTAGAATGAATGGGCCCATATGGTAAGGGTTAGGGTTAGGGTTAGAGTTCAGGACACACTTATGTTTGGGTGAATATTGGGGTTGGGTTTAGGGTTGGATAAGATGTATTTTTAATATCACACTGAATGGTAAACTCTTGATGGGGAAAAATTTTGGATGTTTTTCCGTTCTCCATTATAGCCTATGAGATTCATTAGAATGAATGGGCCCATATGGTAAGGGTTAGGGTTAGGGTTAGAGTTCAGGACACAGATATGTTCGGTTTAAAATTGGGGTCTGGTTTAGGGTTGGATAAGATGTATTTTTAATATCACACTGAATGGTACACTCTTGATGGGGAAAAATTTTGGATGTTTTTCCATTCTCCATTATAGCCTATGAGATTCATTAGAATGAATGGGCCCATATGGTAAGGGTTAGGGTTAGGGTTAGAGTTCAGGACACAGATATGTTCGGTTTAAAATTGGGGTCTGGTTTAGGGTTGGGTAAGATGTATTTTTAATATCACACTGAATGGTACACTCTTGATGGGGAAAAATTTTGGATGTTTTTCCATTCTCCATTATAGCCTATGAGATTCATTAGAATGAATGGGCCCATATGGTAAGGGTTAGGGTTAGGGTTAGAGTTCAGGACACACTTATGTTTGGGTGAATATTGGGGTTGGGTTTAGGGTTGGATAACATGTATTTTTAATATCACACTGAATGGTACACTCTTGATGGGGAAAAATTTTGGATGTTTTTCCATTCTCCATTATAGCCTATGAGATTCATTAGAAAGAATGGGCCCATATGGTAAGGGTTAGGGTTAGGGTTAGAGTTCAGGACACACTTATGTTTGGGTGAATATTGGGGTTGGGTTTAGGGTTGGATAAGATGTATTTTTAATATCACACTGAATGGTACACTCTTGATGGGGAAAAATTTTGGATGTTTTTCCATTCTCCATTATAGCCTATGAGATTCATTAGAATGAATGGGCCCATATGGTAAGGGTTAGGGTTAGGGTTAGAGTTCAGGACACACTTATGTTTGGGTGAATATTGGGGTTGGGTTTAGGGTTGGATAAGATATATTTTTAATATCACACTGAATGGTAAACTCTTGATGGGGAAAAATTTTGGATGTTTTTCCATTCTCCATTATAGCCTATGAGATTCATTAGAATGAATGGGCCCATATGGTAAGGGTTAGGGTTAGCTTTAGAGTTCAGGACACACTTATGTTTGGGTGAATATTGGGGTTGGGTTTAGGGTTGGATAAGATGTATTTTTAATATCACACTGAATGGTAAACTCTTGATGGGGAAAAATTTTGGATGTTTTTCCGTTCTCCATTATAGCCTATGAGATTCATTAGAATGAATGGGCCCATATGGTAAGGGTTAGGGTTAGGGTTAGAGTTCAGGACACAGATATGTTCGGTTTAAAATTGGGGTCTGGTTTAGGGTTGGATAAGATGTATTTTTAATATCACACTGAATGGTAAACTCTTGATGGGGAAAAATTTTGGATGTTTTTCCATTCTCCATTATAGCCTATGCGATTAATTAGAATGAATGGGCCCATATGGTAAGGGTTAGGGTTAGGGTTAGAGTTCAGGACACAGATATGTTCGGTTTAAAATTGGGGTCTGGTTTAGGGTTGGGTAAGATGTATTTTTAATATCACACTGAATGGTACAGTATTGATGGAGAAAAATTTTGGATGTTTTTCCATTCTCCATTATAGCCTATGAGATTCATAAGAATGAATGGGCCCATATGGTAAGGGTTAGGGTTAGAGTTCAGGACACACTTATGTTTGGGTGAATATTGGGGTTGGGTTTAGGGTTGGATAACATGTATTTTTAATATCTCACTGAATGGTACACTCTTGATGGGGGAAAATTTTGGATGTTTTTCCATTCTCCATTATAGCCTATGAGATTCATTAGAATGAATGGGCCCATATGGTAAGGGTTAGGGTTAGGGTTAGAGTTCAGGACACACTTATGTTTGGGTGAATATTGGGGTTGGGTTTAGGGTTGGATAAGATGTATTTTTAATATCACACTGAATGGTAAACTCTTGATGGGGAAAAATTTTGGATGTTTTTCCGTTCTCCATTATAGCCTATGAGATTCATTAGAATGAATGGGCCCATATGGTAAGGGTTAGGGTTAGGGTTAGAGTTCAGGACACAGATATGTTCGGTTTAAAATTGGGGTCTGGTTTAGGGTTGGATAAGATGTATTTTTAATATCACACTGAATGGTACACTCTTGATGGGGAAAAATTTTGGATGTTTTTCCATTCTCCATTATAGCCTATGAGATTCATTAGAATGAATGGGCCCATATGGTAAGGGTTAGGGTTAGGGTTAGAGTTCAGGACACAGATATGTTCGGTTTAAAATTGGGGTCTGGTTTAGGGTTGGGTAAGATGTATTTTTAATATCACACTGAATGGTACACTCTTGATGGGGAAAAATTTTGGATGTTTTTCCATTCTCCATTATAGCCTATGAGATTCATTAGAATGAATGGGCCCATATGGTAAGGGTTAGGGTTAGGGTTAGAGTTCAGGACACACTTATGTTTGGGTGAATATTGGGGTTGGGTTTAGGGTTGGATAACATGTATTTTTAATATCACACTGAATGGTACACTCTTGATGGGGAAAAATTTTGGATGTTTTTCCATTCTCCATTATAGCCTATGAGATTCATTAGAATGAATGGGCCCATATGGTAAGGGTTAGGGTTAGGGTTAGAGTTCAGGACACACTTAGGTTTGGGTGAATATTGGGGTTGGGTTTAGGGTTGGATAAGATGTATTTTTAATATCACACTGAATGGACACTCTTGATGGGGAAAAATTTTGGATGTTTTTCCATTCTCCATTATAGCCTATGAGATTCATTAGAATGAATGGGCCCATATGGTAAGGGTTAGGGTTAGGGTTAGAGTTCAGGACACACTTATGTTTGGGTGAATATTGGGGTTGGGTTTAGGGTTCGATAAGATATATTTTTAATATCACACTGAATGGTAAACTCTTGATGGGGAAAAATTTTGGATGTTTTTCCATTCTCCATTATAGCCTATGAGATTCATTAGAATGAATGGGCCCATATGGTAAGGGTTAGGGTTAGGGTTAGAGTTCAGGACACAGATATGTTCGGTTTAAAATTGGGGTCTGGTTTAGGGTTGGGTAAGATGT
Source organism: Heteronotia binoei (assembly GCF_032191835.1). Taxonomy (NCBI): domain Eukaryota; kingdom Metazoa; phylum Chordata; class Lepidosauria; order Squamata; family Gekkonidae; genus Heteronotia; species Heteronotia binoei. The sequence goes on along the minus strand of NC_083235.1, from coordinate 19,515,082 downwards.
ATTTTTAATATCACACTGAATGGTACACTATTGATTGAGAAAAATTTTGGATGTTTTTCCATTCTCCATTATAGCCTATGAGATTCATTAGAATGAATGGGCCCATATGGTAAGGGTTAGGGTTAGGGTTAGAGTTCAGGACACACTTATGTTTGGGTGAATATTGGGGTTGGGTTTAGGGTTGGATAACATGTATTTTTAATATCACACTGAATGGTACACTCTTGATGGGGAAAAATTTTGGATGTTTTTCCATTCTCCATTATACCCTATGAGATTCATTAGAATGAATGGGCCCATATGGTAAGGGTTAGGGTTAGGGTTAGAGTTCAGGACACAGATATGTTCGGTTTAAAATTGGGGTCTGGTTTAGGGTTGGATAAGATGTATTTTTAATATCACACTGAATGGTAAACTCTTGATGGGGAAAAATTTTGGATGTTTTTCCATTCTCCATTATAGCCTATGAGATTCATTAGAATGAATGGGCCCATATGGTAAGGGTTAGGGTTAGGGTTAGAGTTCAGGACACAGATATGTTCGGTTTAAAATTGGGGTCTGGTTTAGGGTTGGGTAAGATGTATTTTTAATATCACACTGAATGGTACACTCTTGATGGGGAAAAATTTTGGATGTTTTTCCATTCTCCATTATAGCCTATGAGATTCATTAGAATGAATGGGCCCATATGGTAAGGGTTAGGGTTAGGGTTAGAGTTCAGGACACACTTATGTTTGGGTGAATATTGGGGTTGGGTTTAGGGTTGGATAACATGTATTTTTAATATCACACTGAATGGTACACTCTTGATGGGGAAAAATTTTGGATGTTTTTCCATTCTCCATTATACCCTATGAGATTCATTAGAATGAATGGGCCCATATGGTAAGGGTTAGGGTTAGGGTTAGAGTTCAGGACACACTTAGGTTTGGGTGAATATTGGGGTTGGGTTTAGGGTTGGATAAGATGTATTTTTAATATCACACTGAATGGACACTCTTGATGGGGAAAAATTTTGGATGTTTTTCCATTCTCCATTATAGCCTATGAGATTCATTAGAATGAATGGGCCCATATGGTAAGGGTTAGGGTTAGGGTTAGAGTTCAGGACACACTTATGTTTGGGTGAATATTGGGGTTGGGTTTAGGGTTCGATAAGATATATTTTTAATATCACACTGAATGGTAAACTCTTGATGGGGAAAAATTTTGGATGTTTTTCCATTCTCCATTATAGCCTATGAGATTCATTAGAATGAATGGGCCCATATGGTAAGGGTTAGGGTTAGGGTTAGAGTTCAGGACACAGATATGTTCGGTTTAAAATTGGGGTCTGGTTTAGGGTTGGGTAAGATGTATTTTTAATATCACACTGAATGGTACACTATTGATTGAGAAAAATTTTGGATGTTTTTCCATTCTCCATTATAGCCTATGAGATTCATTAGAATGAATGGGCCCATATGGTAAGGGTTAGGGTTAGGGTTAGAGTTCAGGACACACTTATGTTTGGGTGAATATTGGGGTTGGGTTTAGGGTTGGATAACATGTATTTTTAATATCACACTGAATGGTACACTCTTGATGGGGAAAAATTTTGGATGTTTTTCCATTCTCCATTATAGCCTATGAGATTCATTAGAATGAATGGGCCCATATGGTAAGGGTTAGGGTTAGGGTTAGAGTTCAGGACACAGATATGTTCGGTTTAAAATTGGGGTCTGGTTTAGGGTTGGATAAGATGTATTTTTAATATCACACTGAATGGTAAACTCTTGATGGGGAAAAATTTTGGATGTTTTTCCATTCTCCATTATAGCCTATGAGATTCATTAGAATGAATGGGCCCATATGGTAAGGGTTAGGGTTAGGGTTAGAGTTCAGGACACAGATATGTTCGGTTTAAAATTGGGGTCTGGTTTAGGGTTGGGTAAGATGTATTTTTAATATCACACTGAATGGTACACTCTTGATGGGGAAAAATTTTGGATGTTTTTCCATTCTCCATTATAGCCTATGAGATTCATTAGAATGAATGGGCCCATATGGTAAGGGTTAGGGTTAGGGTTAGAGTTCAGGACACACTTATGTTTGGGTGAATATTGGGGTTGGGTTTAGGGTTGGATAACATGTATTTTTAATATCACACTGAATGGTACACTCTTGATGGGGAAAAATTTTGGATGTTTTTCCATTCTCCATTATACCCTATGAGATTCATTAGAATGAATGGGCCCATATGGTAAGGGTTAGGGTTAGGGTTAGAGTTCAGGACACACTTATGTTTGGGTGAATATTGGGGTTGGGTTTAGGGTTGGATAAGATGTATTTTTAATATCACACTGAATGGTAAACTCTTGATGGGGAAAAATTTTGGATGTTTTTCCATTCTCCATTATAGCCTATGAGATTAATTAGAATGAATGGGCCCATATGGTAAGGGTTAGGGTTAGGGTTAGAGTTCAGGACACAGATATGTTCGGTTTAAAATTGGGGTCTGGTTTAGGGTTGGGTAAGATGTATTTTTAATATCACACTGAATGGTACAGTATTGATGGAGAAAAATTTTGGATGTTTTTCCATTCTCCATTATAGCCTATGAGATTCATTAGAATGAATGGGCCCATATGGTAAGGGTTAGGGTTAGAGTTCAGGACACACTTATGTTTGGGTGAATATTGGGGTTGGGTTTAGGGTTGGATAACATGTATTTTTAATATCTCACTGAATGGTACACTCTTGATGGGGAAAAATTTTGGATGTTTTTCCATTCTCCATTATAGCCTATGAGATTCATTAGAATGAATGGGCCCATATGGTAAGGGTTAGGGTTAGGGTTAGAGTTCAGGACACACTTATGTTTGGGTGAATATTGGGGTTGGGTTTAGGGTTGGATAAGATGTATTTTTAATATCACACTGAATGGTAAACTCTTGATGGGGAAAAATTTTGGATGTTTTTCCGTTCTCCATTATAGCCTATGAGATTCATTAGAATGAATGGGCCCATATGGTAAGGGTTAGGGTTAGGGTTAGAGTTCAGGACACAGATATGTTCGGTTTAAAATTGGGGTCTGGTTTAGGGTTGGATAAGATGTATTTTTAATATCACACTGAATGGTAAACTCTTGATGGGGAAAAATTTTGGATGTTTTTCCATTCTCCATTATAGCCTATGAGATTCATTAGAATGAATGGGCCCATATGGTAAGGGTTAGGGTTAGGGTTAGAGTTCAGGACACAGATATGTTCGGTTTAAAATTGGGGTCTGGTTTAGGGTTGGGTAAGATGTATTTTTAATATCACACTGAATGGTACACTCTTGATGGGGAAAAATTTTGGATGTTTTTCCATTCTCCATTATAGCCTATGAGATTCATTAGAATGAATGGGCCCATATGGTAAGGGTTAGGGTTAGGGTTAGAGTTCAGGACACACTTATGTTTGGGTGAATATTGGGGTTGGGTTTAGGGTTGGATAACATGTATTTTTAATATCACACTGAATGGTACACTCTTGATGGGGAAAAATTTTGGATGTTTTTCCATTCTCCATTATAGCCTATGAGATTCATTAGAAAGAATGGGCCCATATGGTAAGGGTTAGGGTTAGGGTTAGAGTTCAGGACACACTTATGTTTGGGTGAATATTGGGGTTGGGTTTAGGGTTGGATAAGATGTATTTTTAATATCACACTGAATGGTACACTCTTGATGGGGAAAAATTTTGGATGTTTTTCCATTCTCCATTATAGCCTATGAGATTCATTAGAATGAATGGGCCCATATGGTAAGGGTTAGGGTTAGGGTTAGAGTTCAGGACACACTTATGTTTGGGTGAATATTGGGGTTGGGTTTAGGGTTGGATAAGATATATTTTTAATATCACACTGAATGGTAAACTCTTGATGGGGAAAAATTTTGGATGTTTTTCCATTCTCCATTATAGCCTATGAGATTCATTAGAATGAATGGGCCCATATGGTAAGGGTTAGGGTTAGCTTTAGAGTTCAGGACACACTTATGTTTGGGTGAATATTGGGGTTAGGTTTAGGGTTGGGTAAGATGTATTTTTAATATCACACTGAATGGTAAACTCTTGATGGGGAAAAATTTTGGATGTTTTTCCATTCTCCATTATAGCCTATGAGATTCATTAGAATGAATGGGCCCATATGGTAAGGGTTAGGGTTAGGGTTAGAGTTCAGGACACAGATATGTTCGGTTTAAAATTGGGGTCTGGTTTAGGGTTGGGTAAGATGTATTTTTAATATCACACTGAATGGTACACTCTTGATGGGGAAAAATTTTGGATGTTTTTCCATTCTCCATTATAGCCTATGAGATTCATTAGAATGAATGGGCCCATATGGTAAGGGTTAGGGTTAGGGTTAGAGTTCAGGACACACTTATGTTTGGGTGAATATTGGGGTTGGGTTTAGGGTTGGATAACATGTATTTTTAATATCACACAGAATGGTACACTCTTGAAGGGGAAAAATTTTGGATGTTTTTCGATTCTCCATTATAGCCTATGAGATTCTTTAGAAAGAATGGGCCCATATGGTAAGGGTTAGGGTTAGGGTTAGAGTTCAGGACACACTTATGTTTGGGTGAATATTGGGGTTGGGTTTAGGGTTGGATAAGATGTATTTTTAATATCACACTGAATGGTACACTCTTGATGGGGAAAAATTTTGGATGTTTTTCCATTCTCCATTATAGCCTATGAGATTCATTAGAAAGAATGGGCCCATATGGTAAGGGTTAGGGTTAGGGTTAGAGTTCAGGACACACTTATGTTTGGGTGAATATTGGGGTTGGGTTTAGGGTTGGATAAGATGTATTTTTAATATCACACTGAATGGTACACTCTTGATGGGGAAAAATTTTGGATGTTTTTCCATTCTCCATTATAGCCTATGCGATTCATTAGAATGAATGGGCCCATATGGTAAGGGTTAGGGTTAGGGTTAGAGTTCAGGACACAGATATGTTCGGTTTAAAATTGGGGTCTGGTTTAGGGTTGGGTAAGATGTATTTTTAATATCACACTGAATGGTACACTCTTGATGGGGAAAAATTTTGGATGTTTTTCCATTCTCCATTATAGCCTATGAGATTCATTAGAATGAATGGGCCCATATGGTAAGGGTTAGGGTTAGGGTTAGAGTTCAGGACACACTTATGTTTGGGTGAATATTGGGGTTGGGTTTAGGGTTGGATAACATGTATTTTTAATATCACACTGAATGGTACACTCTTGATGGGGAAAAATTTTGGATGTTTTTCCATTCTCCATTATAGCCTATGAGATTCATTAGAAAGAATGGGCCCATATGGTAAGGGTTAGGGTTAGGGTTAGAGTTCAGGACACACTTATGTTTGGGTGAATATTGGGGTTGGGTTTAGGGTTGGATAAGATGTATTTTTAATATCACACTGAATGGTACACTCTTGATGGGGAAAAATTTTGGATGTTTTTCCATTCTCCATTATAGCCTATGCGATTCATTAGAATGAATGGGCCCATATGGTAAGGGTTAGGGTTAGGGTTAGAGTTCAGGACACACTTATGTTTGGGTGAATATTGGGGTTGGGTTTAGGGTTGGATAAGATATATTTTTAATATCACACTGAATGGTAAACTCTTGATGGGGAAAAATTTTGGATGTTTTTCCATTCTCCATTATAGCCTATGAGATTCATTAGAATGAATGGGCCCATATGGTAAGGGTTAGGGTTAGGGTTAGAGTTCAGGACACAGATATGTTCGGTTTAAAATTGGGGTCTGGTTTAGGGTTGGGTAAGATTTATTTTTAATATCACACTGAATGGTACACTATTGATTGAGAAAAATTTTGGATGTTTTTCCATTCTCCATTATTGCCTATGAGATTCATTAGAATGAATGGGCCCATATGGTAAGGGTTAGGGTTAGGGTTAGAGTTCAGGACACACTTATGTTTGGGTGAATATTGGGGTTGGGTTTAGGGTTGGATAACATGTATTTTTAATATCACACTGAATGGTACACTCTTGATGGGGAAAAATTTTGGATGTTTTTCCATTCTCCATTATAGCCTATGAGATTCATTAGAATGAATGGGCCCATATGGTAAGGGTTAGGGTTAGGGTTAGAGTTCAGGACACACTTATGTTTGGGTGAATATTGGGGTTGGGTTTAGGGTTGGATAAGATGTATTTTTAATATCACACTGAATGGTAAACTCTTGATGGGGAAAAATTTTGGATGTTTTTCCATTCTCCATTATAGCCTATGAGATTAATTAGAATGAATGGGCCCATATGGTAAGGGTTAGGGTTAGGGTTAGAGTTCAGGACACAGATATGTTCGGTTTAAAATTGGGGTCTGGTTTACGGTTGGGTAAGATGTATTTTTAATATCACACTGAATGGTACAGTATTGATGGAGAAAAAATTTGGATGTTTTTCCATTCTCCATTATAGCCTATGAGATTCATTAGAATGAATGGGCCCATATGGTAAGGGTTAGGGTTAGAGTTCAGGACACACTTATGTTTGGGTGAATATTGGGGTTGGGTTTAGGGTTGGATAACATGTATTTTTAATATCTCACTGAATGGTACACTTTTGATGGGGAAAAATTTTGGATGTTTTTCCATTCTCCATTATAGCCTATGAGATTCATTAGAATGAATGGGCCCATATGGTAAGGGTTAGGGTTAGGGTTAGAGTTCAGGACACACTTATGTTTGGGTGAATATTGGGGTTGGGTTTAGGGTTGGATAACATGTATTTTTAATATCACACTGAATGGTAAACTCTTGATGGGGAAAAATTTTGGATGTTTTTCCGTTCTCCATTATAGCCTATGAGATTCATTAGAATGAATGGGCCCATATGGTAAGGGTTAGGGTTAGGGTTAGAGTTCAGGACACAGATATGTTCGGTTTAAAATTGGGGTCTGGTTTAGGGTTGGATAAGATGTATTTTTAATATCACACTGAATGGTAAACTCTTGATGGGGAAAAATTTTGGATGTTTTTCCATTCTCCATTATAGCCTATGAGATTCATTAGAATGAATGGGCCCATATGGTAAGGGTTAGGGTTAGGGTTAGAGTTCAGGACACAGATATGTTCGGTTTAAAATTGGGGTCTGGTTTAGGGTTGGGTAAGATGTATTTTTAATATCACACTGAATGGTACACTATTGATGGAGAAAAATTTTGGATGTTTTTCCATTCTCCATTATAGCCTATGAGATTCATTAGAATAAATGGGCCCATATGGTAAGGGTTAGGGTTAGGGTTAGAGTTCAGGACACACTTATGTTTGGGTGAATATTGGGGTTGGGTTTAGGGTTGGATAACATGTATTTTTAATATCACACTGAATGGTACACTCTTGATGGGGGAAAATTTTGGATGTTTTTCCATTCTCCATTATAGCCTATGAGATTCATTAGAATGAATGGGCCCATATGGTAAGGGTTAGGGTTAGGGTTAGAGTTCAGGACACACTTATGTTTGGGTGAATATTGGGGTTGGGTTTAGGGTTGGATAAGATGTATTTTTAATATCAGACTGAATGGTAAACTCTTGATGGGGAAAAATTTTGGATGTTTTTCCATTCTCCATTATAGCCTATGAGATTCATTAGAATGAATGGGCCCATATGGTAAGGGTTAGGATTGGGGTTAGAGTTCAGGACACACTTATGTTTGGGTGAATATTGGGGTTGGGTTTAGGGTTGGATAACATGTATTTTTTAATATCACACTGAATGGTACACTCTTGATGGGGAAAAATTTTGGATGTTTTTCCATTCTCCATTATAGCCTATGAGATTCATTAGAATGAATGGGCCCATATGGTAAGGGTTAGGGTTAGGGTTAGAGTTCAGGACACAGATATGTTCGTTTTAAAATTGGGGTCTGGTTTAGGGTTGGGTAAGATGTATTTTTAATATCACACTGTATGGTACACTATTGATGGAGAAAAATTTTGGATGTTTTTCCATTCTCCATTATAGCCTATGAGATTCATTAGAAGGAATGGGCCCATATGGTAAGGGTTAGGGTTAGGGTTAGAGTTCAGGACACACTTATGTTTGGGTGAATATTGGGGTTGGGTTTAGGGTTGGATAAGATGTATTTTTAATATCACACTGAATGGTAAACTCTTGATGGGGAAAAATTTTGGATGTTTTTCCATTCTCCATTATAGCCTATGAGATTCATTAGAATGAATGGGCCCATATGGTAAGGGTTAGGGTTAGGGTTAGAGTTCAGGACACAGATATGTTCGGTTTAAAATTGGGGTCTGGTTTAGGGTTGGGTAAGATTTATTTTTAATATCACACTGAATGGTACACTATTGATGGAGAAAAATTTTGGATGTTTTTCCATTCTCCATTATAGCCTATGAGATTCATTAGAATGAATGGGCCCATATGGTAAGGGTTAGGGTTAGAGTTCAGGACACACTTATGTTTGGGTGAATATTGGGTTTGGGTTTAGGGTTGGATATCATGTATTTTTAATATCACACTGAATGGTACACTCTTGATGGGGAAAAATTTTGGATGTTTTTCCATTCTCCATTATAGCCTATGAGATTCATTAGAATGAATGGGCCCATATGGTTAGGGTTAGGGTTAGAGTTCAGGACACACTTATGTTTGGGTGAATATTGGGGTTGGGTTTAGGGTTGGATAAGATGTATTTTTAATATCACACTGAATGGTAAACTCTTGATGGGGAAAAATTTTGGATGTTTTTCCATTCTCCATTATAGCCTATGAGATTCATTAGAATGAATGGGCCCATATGGTAAGGGTTAGGGTTAGGGTTAGAGTTCAGGACACACTTATGTTTGGGTGAATATTGGGGTTGGGTTTAGGGTTGGATAAGATGTATTTTTAATATCACACTGAATGGTAAACTCTTGATGGGGAAAAATTTTGGATGTTTTTCCGTTCTCCATTATAGCCTATGAGATTCATTAGAATGAATGGGCCCATATGGTAAGGGTTAGGGTTAGGGTTAGAGTTCAGGACACACTTATGTTTGGGTGAATATTGGGGTTGGGTTTAGGGTTGGATAACATGTATTTTTAATATCACACTGAATGGTACACTCTTGATGGGGAAAAATTTTGGATGTTTTTCCATTCTCCATTATAGCCTATGAGATTCATTAGAATGAATGGGCCCATATGGTAAGGGTTAGGGTTAGGGTTAGAGTTCAGGACACAGATATGTTCGTTTTAAAATTGGGGTCTGGTTTAGGGTTGGGTAAGATGTATTTTTAATATCACACTGAATGGTACACTATTGATGGAGAAAAATTTTGGATGTTTTTCCATTCTCCATTATAGCCTATGAGATTCATTAGAATGAATGGGCCCATATGGTAAGGGTTAGGGTTAGGGTTAGAGTTCAGGACACAGATATGTTCGTTTTAAAATTGGGGTCTGGTTTAGGGTTGGGTAAGATGTATTTTTAATATCACACTGAATGGTACACTCTTGATGGGGAAAAATTTTGGATGTTTTTCCATTCTCCATTATAGCCTATGAGATTCATTAGAATGAATGGGCCCATATGGTAAGGGTTAGGGTTAGGGTTAGAGTTCAGGACACACTTATGTTTGGGTGAATATTGGGCTTGGGTTTAGGGTTGGATAACATGTATTTTTAATATCACACTGAATGGTAAACTCTTGATGGGGAAAAATTTTGGATGTTTTTCCATTCTCCATTATAGCCTATGAGATTCATTAGAATGAATGGGCCCATATGGTAAGGGTTAGGATTGGGGTTAGAGTTCAGGACACACTTATGTTTGGGTGAATATTGGGGTTGGGTTTAGGGTTGGATAACATGTATTTTTTAATATCACACTGAATGGTACACTCTTGATGGGGAAAAATTTTGGATGTTTTTCCATTCTCCATTATAGCCTATGAGATTCATTAGTATGAATGGGCCCATATGGTAAGGGTTAGGGTTAGGGTTAGAGTTCAGGACACACTTATGTTTGGGTGAATATTGAGGTTGGGTTTAGGGTTGGATAAGATGTATTTTTAATATCACACTGAATGGTAAACTCTTGATGGGGAAAAATTTTGGATGTTTTTCCATTCTCCATTATAGCCTATGAGATTCATTAGAATGAATGGGCCCATATGGTAAGGGTTAGGGTTAGGGTTAGAGTTCAGGACACAGATATGTTCGGTTTAAAATTGGGTTCTGGTTTAGGGTTGGGTAAGATGTATTTTTAATATCACACTGAATGGTAAACTCTTGATGGGGAAAAATATTGGATGTTTTTCCATTCTCCATTATAGCCTATGAGATTCATTAGAATGAATGGGCCCATATGGTAAGGGTTAGGGTTGGGGTTAGAGTTCAGGACACAGATATGTTCGGTTTAAAATTGGGGTCTGGTTTAGGGTTGGGTAAGATGTATTTTTAACATCACACTGAATGGTACACTCTTGATGGGGAAAATTTTGGATGTTTTTCCATTCTCCATTATAGCCTATGAGATTCATTAGAATGAATGGGCCCATATGGTAAGGGTTAGGGTTAGGGTTAGAGTTCAGGACAGATATGTTCGGTTTAAAATTGGGGTCTGGTTTAGGGTTGGGTAAGATGTATTTTTAATATCACACTGAATGGTACACTATTGATGGAAAAAATTTTGGATGTTTTTCCATTCTCCATTATCACCTATGAGATTCATTAGAATGAATGGGCCCATATGGTAAGGGTTAGGGTTAGGGTTAGAGTTCAGGACACACTTAGGTTTGGGTGAATATTGGGGTTGGGTTTAGGGTTGGATAACATGTATTTTTAATATCACACTGAATGGTAAACTCTTGATGGGGAAAAATTTTGGATGTTTTTCCATTCTCCATTATAGCCTATGAGATTCATTAGAATGAATGGGCCCATATGGTAAGGGTTAGGGTTAGAGTTCAGGACACACTTATGTTTGGGTGAATATTGGGTTTGGGTTTAGGGTTGGATATCATGTATTTTTAATATCACACTGAATGGTACACTCTTGATGGGGAAAAATTTTGGATGTTTTTCCATTCTCCATTATAGCCTATGAGATTCATTAGAATGAATGGGCCCATATGGTTAGGGTTAGGGTTAGAGTTCAGGACACACTTATGTTTGGGTGAATATTGGGGTTGGGTTTAGGGTTGGATAAGATGTATTTTTAATATCACACTGAATGGTAAACTCTTGATGGGGAAAAATTTTGGATGTTTTTCCATTCTCCATTATAGCCTATGAGATTCATTAGAATGAATGGGCCCATATGGTAAGGGTTAGGGTTAGGGTTAGAGTTCAGGACACACTTATGTTTGGGTGAATATTGGGGTTGGGTTTAGGGTTGGATAAGATGTATTTTTAATATCACACTGAATGGTAAACTCTTGATGGGGAAAAATTTTGGATGTTTTTCCGTTCTCCATTATAGCCTATGAGATTCATTAGAATGAATGGGCCCATATGGTAAGGGTTAGGGTTAGGGTTAGAGTTCAGGACACACTTATGTTTGGGTGAATATTGGGGTTGGGTTTAGGGTTGGATAACATGTATTTTTAATATCACACTGAATGGTACACTCTTGATGGGGAAAAATTTTGGATGTTTTTCCATTCTCCATTATAGCCTATGAGATTCATTAGAATGAATGGGCCCATATGGTAAGGGTTAGGGTTAGGGTTAGAGTTCAGGACACAGATATGTTCGTTTTAAAATTGGGGTCTGGTTTAGGGTTGGGTAAGATGTATTTTTAATATCACACTGAATGGTACACTATTGATGGAGAAAAATTTTGGATGTTTTTCCATTCTCCATTATAGCCTATGAGATTCATTAGAATGAATGGGCCCATATGGTAAGGGTTAGGGTTAGGGTTAGAGTTCAGGACACAGATATGTTCGTTTTAAAATTGGGGTCTGGTTTAGGGTTGGGTAAGATGTATTTTTAATATCACACTGAATGGTACACTCTTGATGGGGAAAAATTTTGGATGTTTTTCCATTCTCCATTATAGCCTATGAGATTCATTAGAATGAATGGGCCCATATGGTAAGGGTTAGGGTTAGGGTTAGAGTTCAGGACACACTTATGTTTGGGTGAATATTGGGCTTGGGTTTAGGGTTGGATAACATGTATTTTTAATATCACACTGAATGGTAAACTCTTGATGGGGAAAAATTTTGGATGTTTTTCCATTCTCCATTATAGCCTATGAGATTCATTAGAATGAATGGGCCCATATGGTAAGGGTTAGGATTGGGGTTAGAGTTCAGGACACACTTATGTTTGGGTGAATATTGGGGTTGGGTTTAGGGTTGGATAACATGTATTTTTTAATATCACACTGAATGGTACACTCTTGATGGGGAAAAATTTTGGATGTTTTTCCATTCTCCATTATAGCCTATGAGATTCATTAGTATGAATGGGCCCATATGGTAAGGGTTAGGGTTAGGGTTAGAGTTCAGGACACACTTATGTTTGGGTGAATATTGAGGTTGGGTTTAGGGTTGGATAAGATGTATTTTTAATATCACACTGAATGGTAAACTCTTGATGGGGAAAAATTTTGGATGTTTTTCCATTCTCCATTATAGCCTATGAGATTCATTAGAATGAATGGGCCCATATGGTAAGGGTTAGGGTTAGGGTTAGAGTTCAGGACACAGATATGTTCGGTTTAAAATTGGGTTCTGGTTTAGGGTTGGGTAAGATGTATTTTTAATATCACACTGAATGGTAAACTCTTGATGGGGAAAAATATTGGATGTTTTTCCATTCTCCATTATAGCCTATGAGATTCATTAGAATGAATGGGCCCATATGGTAAGGGTTAGGGTTGGGGTTAGAGTTCAGGACACAGATATGTTCGGTTTAAAATTGGGGTCTGGTTTAGGGTTGGGTAAGATGTATTTTTAACATCACACTGAATGGTACACTCTTGATGGGGAAAATTTTGGATGTTTTTCCATTCTCCATTATAGCCTATGAGATTCATTAGAATGAATGGGCCCATATGGTAAGGGTTAGGGTTAGGGTTAGAGTTCAGGACAGATATGTTCGGTTTAAAATTGGGGTCTGGTTTAGGGTTGGGTAAGATGTATTTTTAATATCACACTGAATGGTACACTATTGATGGAAAAAATTTTGGATGTTTTTCCATTCTCCATTATCACCTATGAGATTCATTAGAATGAATGGGCCCATATGGTAAGGGTTAGGGTTAGGGTTAGAGTTCAGGACACACTTAGGTTTGGGTGAATATTGGGGTTGGGTTTAGGGTTGGATAACATGTATTTTTAATATCACACTGAATGGTAAACTCTTGATGGGGAAAAATTTTGGATGTTTTTCCATTCTCCATTATAGCCTATGAGATTCATTAGAATGAATGGGCCCATATGGTAAGGGTTAGGGTTAGAGTTCAGGACACACTTATGTTTGGGTGAATATTGGGTTTGGGTTTAGGGTTGGATATCATGTATTTTTAATATCACACTGAATGGTACACTCTTGATGGGGAAAAATTTTGGATGTTTTTCCATTCTCCATTATAGCCTATGAGATTCATTAGAATGAATGGGCCCATATGGTTAGGGTTAGGGTTAGAGTTCAGGACACACTTATGTTTGGGTGAATATTGGGGTTGGGTTTAGGGTTGGATAAGATGTATTTTTAATATCACACTGAATGGTAAACTCTTGATGGGGAAAAATTTTGGATGTTTTTCCATTCTCCATTATAGCCTATGAGATTCATTAGAATGAATGGGCCCATATGGTAAGGGTTAGGGTTAGGGTTAGAGTTCAGGACACACTTATGTTTGGGTGAATATTGGGGTTGGGTTTAGGGTTGGATAAGATGTATTTTTAATATCACACTGAATGGTAAACTCTTGATGGGGAAAAATTTTGGATGTTTTTCCGTTCTCCATTATAGCCTATGAGATTCATTAGAATGAATGGGCCCATATGGTAAGGGTTAGGGTTAGGGTTAGAGTTCAGGACACACTTATGTTTGGGTGAATATTGGGGTTGGGTTTAGGGTTGGATAACATGTATTTTTAATATCACACTGAATGGTACACTCTTGATGGGGAAAAATTTTGGATGTTTTTCCATTCTCCATTATAGCCTATGAGATTCATTAGAATGAATGGGCCCATATGGTAAGGGTTAGGGTTAGGGTTAGAGTTCAGGACACAGATATGTTCGTTTTAAAATTGGGGTCTGGTTTAGGGTTGGGTAAGATGTATTTTTAATATCACACTGAATGGTACACTATTGATGGAGAAAAATTTTGGATGTTTTTCCATTCTCCATTATAGCCTATGAGATTCATTAGAATGAATGGGCCCATATGGTAAGGGTTAGGGTTAGGGTTAGAGTTCAGGACACAGATATGTTCGTTTTAAAATTGGGGTCTGGTTTAGGGTTGGGTAAGATGTATTTTTAATATCACACTGAATGGTACACTCTTGATGGGGAAAAATTTTGGATGTTTTTCCATTCTCCATTATAGCCTATGAGATTCATTAGAATGAATGGGCCCATATGGTAAGGGTTAGGGTTAGGGTTAGAGTTCAGGACACACTTATGTTTGGGTGAATATTGGGGTTGGGTTTAGGGTTGGATAAGATGTATTTTTAATATCACACTGAATGGTAAACTCTTGATGGGGAAAAATTTTGGATGTTTTTCCATTCTCCATTATAGCCTATGAGATTCATTAGAATGAATGGGCCCATATGGTAAGGGTTAGGATTGGGGTTAGAGTTCAGGACACACTTATGTTTGGGTGAATATTGGGGTTGGGTTTAGGGTTGGATAACATGTATTTTTTAATATCACACTGAATGGTACACTCTTGATGGGGAAAAATTTTGGATGTTTTTCCATTCTCCATTATAGCCTATGAGATTCATTAGAATGAATGGGCCCATATGGTAAGGGTTAGGGTTAGGGTTAGAGTTCAGGACACACTTATGTTTGGGTGAATATTGAGGTTGGGTTTAGGGTTGGATAAGATGTATTTTTAATATCACACTGAATGGTAAACTCTTGATGGGGAAAAATTTTGGATGTTTTTCCATTCTCCATTATAGCCTATGAGATTCATTAGAATGAATGGGCCCATATGGTAAGGGTTAGGGTTAGGGTTAGAGTTCAGGACACAGATATGTTCGGTTTAAAATTGGGTTCTGGTTTAGGGTTGGGTAAGATGTATTTTTAATATCACACTGAATGGTAAACTCTTGATGGGGAAAAATATTGGATGTTTTTCCATTCTCCATTATAGCCTATGAGATTCATTAGAATGAATGGGCCCATATGGTAAGGGTTAGGGTTGGGGTTAGAGTTCAGGACACAGATATGTTCGGTTTAAAATTGGGGTCTGGTTTAGGGTTGGGTAAGATGTATTTTTAACATCACACTGAATGGTACACTCTTGATGGGGAAAATTTTGGATGTTTTTCCATTCTCCATTATAGCCTATGAGATTCATTAGAATGAATGGGCCCATATGGTAAGGGTTAGGGTTAGGGTTAGAGTTCAGGACAGATATGTTCGGTTTAAAATTGGGGTCTGGTTTAGGGTTGGGTAAGATGTATTTTTAATATCACACTGAATGGTACACTATTGATGGAAAAATTTTTGGATGTTTTTCCATTCTCCATTATCACCTATGAGATTCATTAGAATGAATGGGCCCATATGGTAAGGGTTAGGGTTAGGGTTAGAGTTCAGGACACACTTAGGTTTGGGTGAATATTGGGGTTGGGTTTAGGGTTGGATAACATGTATTTTTAATATCACATTGAATGGTACACTCTTGATGGGGAAAAATTTTGGATGTTTTTCCATTCTCCATTATAGCCTATGAGATTCATTAGAATGAATGGGCCCATATGGTAAGGGTTAGGGTTAGGGTTAGAGTTCAGGACACACTTATGTTTGGGTGAATATTGGGGTTGGGTTTAGGGTTGGATAAGATGTATTTTTAATATCACACTGAATGGTAAACTCTTGATGGGGAAAATTTTGGATGTTTTTCCATTCTCCATTATAGCCTATGAGATTCATTAGAATGAATGGGCCCATATGGTAAGGGTTAGGGTTAGGGTTAGAGTTCAGGACACACTTATGTTGGGTGAATATTGGGGTTGGGTTTAGGGTTGGATAAGAAGTATTTTTAATATCACACTGAATGGTAAACTCTTGATGGGAAAAATTTGGATGTTTTTCCGTTCTCCATTATAGCCTATGAGATTCATTAGAATGAATGGGCCCATATGGTAAGGGTTAGGGTTAGGGTTAGAGTTCAGGACACACTTATGTTTGGGTGAATATTGGGGTTGGGTTTAGGGTTGGATAACATGTATTTTTAATATCACACTGAATGGTACACTCTTGATGGGGAAAAATTTTGGATGTTTTTCCATTCTCCATTATAGCCTATGAGATTCATTAGAATGAATGGGCCCATATGGTAAGGGTTAGGGTTAGGGTTAGAGTTCAGGACACAGATATGTTCGTTTTAAAAATTGGGGTCTGGTTTAGGGTTGGGTAAGTTGTATTTTTAATATCACACTGGAATGGTACACTATTGATGGAGAAAAATTTTGGATGTTTTTTCCATTCTCCATTATAGCCTATGAGATTCATTAGAATGAATGGGCCCATATGGTAAGGGTTAGGGTTAGGGTTAGAGTTCAGGACACAGATATGTTCGTTTTAAAATTGGGGTCTGGTTTAGGGTTGGGTAAGATGTATTTTTAATATCACACTGAATGGTACACTATTGATGGAGAAAAATTTTGGATGTTTTTCCATTCTCCATTATAGGCCTATGAGATTCATAAGAATGAATGGGGCCCATATGGTAAGGGTTAGGGTTAGGGTTAGAGTTCAGGACACACTTAGTTTTGGGTGAATATTGGGGTTGGGTTTAGGGTTGGATAAGATGTAATTTTTAATATCACACTGAATGGTACACTCTTGATGGGGGAAAAATTTTGGATGTTTTTCCATTCTCCATTATAGCCTATGAGATTCATTAGAATGAATGGGCCCATATGGTAAGGGTTAGGGTTAGGGTTAGAGTTCAGGACACAGATATGTTGGTTTAAATTGGGGTCTGGTTTATGGGTTGGTTAAGATGTATTTTTAATATCACACTGAATGGTACACTATTGATGGAGAAAAATTTTGGATGTTTTTCCATTCTCCATTATAGCCTATGAGATTCATTAGAATGAATGGGCCCATATGGTAAGGGTTAGGGTTAGAGTTCAGGATACACTTATGTTTGGGTGAATATTGGGTTGGGTTTAGGGTTGGATAACATGTATTTTTAATATCACACTGAATGGTACACTCTTGATGGGGAAAAATTTTGGATGTTTTTCCATTCTCCATTATAGCCTATGAGATTCATTAGAATGAATGGGCCCATATGGTAAGGGTTAGGGTTAGGGTTAGAGTTCAGGACACACTTATGTTTGGGTGAATATTGGGGTTGGGTTTAGGGTTGGATAAGATGTATTTTTAATATCACACTGAATGGTAAACTCTTGATGGGAAAAAATTTTGGATGTTTTTTCCATTCTCCATTATAGCCTATGAGATTCATTAGAATGAATGGGCCCATATGGTAAGGGTTAGGGTTAGGGTTAGAGTTCAGGACACACTTATGTTTGGGTGAATATTGGGGTTGGGTTTTAGGGTTGGATAAGATGTATTTTTAATATCACACTGAATGGTAAACTCTTGATGGGGAAAAATTTTGGATGTTTTTTCCGTTCTCCATTATAGCCTATGAGATTCATTAGAATGAATGGGCCCATATGGTAAGGGTTAGGGTTAGGGTTAGAGTTCAGGACACACTTATGTTTGGGTGAATATTGGGGTTGGGTTAGGGTTGGATAAGATGTATTTTTAATATCACACTGAATGGTACACTCTTGATGGGGAAAAATTTTGGATGTTTTTCCATTCTCCATTATAGCCTATGAGATTCATTAGAATGAATGGGCCCATATGGTAAGGGTTAGGGTTAGGGTTAGAGTTCAGGACACAGATATGTTCGTTTTAAAATTGGGGTCTGGTTTAGGGTTGGGTAAGATGTATTTTTAATATCACACTGAATGGTACACTATTGATGGAGAAAAATTTTGGATGTTTTTCCATTCTCCATTATAGCCTATGAGATTCATTAGAATGAATGGGCCCATATGGTAAGGGTTAGGGTTAGGGTTAGAGTTCAGGACACACTTAGGTTTGGCTGAATATTGGGGTTGGGTTTAGGGTTGGATAAGATGTATTTTTAATATCACACTGAATGGTACACTCTTGATGGGGAAAAATTTTGGATGTTTTTCCATTCTCCATTATAGCCTATGAGATTCATTAGAATGAATGGGCCCATATGGTAAGGGTTAGGGTTAGGGTTAGAGTTCAGGACACACTTATGTTTGGGTGAATATTGGGGTTGGGTTTAGGGTTGGATAAGATGTATTTTTAATATCACACTGAATGGTAAACTCTTGATGGGGAAAAATTTTGGATGTTTTTCCATTCTCCATTATAGCCTATGAGATTCATTAGAATGAATGGGCCCATATGGTAAGGGTTAGGGTTAGGGTTAGAGTTCAGGACACAGATATGTTCGTTTTAAAATTGGGGTCTGGTTTAGGGTTGGGTAAGATGTATTTTTAATATCACACTGAATGGTACACTATTGATGGAGAAAAATTTTGGATGTTTTTCCATTCTCCATTATAGCCTATGAGATTCATTAGAATGAATGGGCCCATATGGTAAGGGTTAGGGTTAGAGTTCAGGACACACTTATGTTTGGGTGAATATTGGGGTTGGGTTTAGGGTTGGATAAGATGTATTTTTAATATCACACTGAATGGTACACTCTTGATGGGGAAAAATTTTGGATGTTTTTCCATTCTCCATTATAGCCTATGAGATTCATTAGAATGAATGGGCCCATATGGTAAGGGTTAGGGTTAGGGTTAGAGTTCAGGACACAGATATGTTCGTTTTAAAATTGGGGTCTGGTTTAGGGTTGGGTAAGATGTATTTTTAATATCACACTGAATGGTACACTATTGATGGAGAAAAATTTTGGATGTTTTTCCATTCTCCATTATAGCCTATGAGATTCATTAGAATGAATGGGCCCATATGGTAAGGGTTAGGGTTAGGGTTAGAGTTCAGGACACACTTAGGTTTGGCTGAATATTGGGGTTGGGTTTAGGGTTGGATAAGATGTATTTTTAATATCACACTGAATGGTACACTCTTGATGGGGAAAAATTTTGGATGTTTTTCCATTCTCCATTATAGCCTATGAGATTCATTAGAATGAATGGGCCAAATGGTAAGGGTTAGGGTTAGGGTTAGAGTTCAGGACACACTTATGTTTGGGTGAATATTGGGGTTGGGTTTAGGGTTGGATAAGATGTATTTTTAATATCACACTGAATGGTAAACTCTTGATGGGGAAAAATTTTGGATGTTTTTCCATTCTCCATTATAGCCTATGAGATTCATTAGAATGAATGGGCCCATATGGTAAGGGTTAGGGTTAGGGTTAGAGTTCAGGACACAGATATGTTCGTTTTAAAATTGGGGTCTGGTTTAGGGTTGGGTAAGATGTATTTTTAATATCACACTGAATGGTACACTATTGATGGAGAAAAATTTTGGATGTTTTTCCATTCTCCATTATAGCCTATGAGATTCATTAGAATGAATGGGCCCATATGGTAAGGGTTAGGGTTAGAGTTCAGGACACACTTATGTTTGGGTGAATATTGGGGTTGGGTTTAGGGTTGGATAACATGTATTTTTAATATCACACTGAATGGTACACTCTTGATGGGGAAAAATTTTGGATGTTTTTCCATTCTCCATTATAGCCTATGAGATTCATTAGAATGAATGGGCCCATATGGTAAGGGTTAGGGTTAGGGTTAGAGTTCAGGACACACTTATGTTTGGGTGAATATTGGGGTTGGGTTTAGGGTTGGATAAGATGTATTTTTAATATCACACTGAATGGTAAACTCTTGATGGGAAAAAATTTTGGATGTTTTTCCATTCTCCATTATAGCCTATGAGATTCATTAGAATGAATGGGCCCATATGGTAAGGGTTAGGGTTAGGGTTAGAGTTCAGGACACACTTATGTTTGGGTGAATATTGGGGTTGGGTTTAGGGTTGGATAAGATGTATTTTTAATATCACACTGAATGGTAAACTCTTGATGGGGAAAAATTTTGGATGTTTTTCCGTTCTCCATTATAGCCTATGAGATTCATTAGAATGAATGGGCCCATATGGTAAGGGTTAGGGTTAGGGTTAGAGTTCAGGACACACTTATGTTTGGGTGAATATTGGGGTTGGGTTTAGGGTTGGATAAGATGTATTTTTAATATCACACTGAATGGTACACTCTTGATGGGGAAAAATTTTGGATGTTTTTCCATTCTCCATTATAGCCTATGAGATTCATTAGAATGAATGGGCCCATATGGTAAGGGTTAGGGTTAGGGTTAGAGTTCAGGACACAGATATGTTCGTTTTAAAATTGGGGTCTGGTTTAGGGTTGGGTAAGATGTATTTTTAATATCACACTGAATGGTACACTATTGATGGAGAAAAATTTTGGATGTTTTTCCATTCTCCATTATAGCCTATGAGATTCATTAGAATGAATGGGCCCATATGGTAAGGGTTAGGGTTAGGGTTGGAGTTCAGGACACAGATATGTTCGTTTTAAAATTGGGGTCTGGTTTAGGGTTGGGTAAGATGTATTTTTAACATCACACTGAATGGTACACTCTTGATGGGGAAAAATTTTGGATGTTTTTCCATTCTCCATTATAGCCTATGAGATTCATTAGAATGAATGGGCCCATATGGTAAGGGTTAGGGTTAGGGTTAGAGTTCAGGACACACTTAGGTTTGGCTGAATATTGGGGTTGGGTTTAGGGTTGGATAAGATGTATTTTTAATATCACACTGAATGGTACACTCTTGATGGGGAAAAATTTTGGATGTTTTTCCATTCTCCATTATAGCCTATGAGATTCATTAGAATGAATGGGCCCATATGGTAAGCGTTAGGGTTAGGGTTAGAGTTCAGGACACACTTATGTTTGGGTGAATATTGGGGTTGGGTTTAGGGTTGGATAAGATGTATTTTTAATATCACACTGAATGGTAAACTCTTGATGGGGAAAAATTTTGGATGTTTTTCCATTCTCCATTATAGCCTATGAGATTCATTAGAATGAATGGGCCCATATGGTAAGGGTTAGGGTTAGGGTTGGAGTTCAGGACACAGATATGTTCGTTTTAAAATTGGGGTCTGGTTTAGGGTTGGGTAAGATGTATTTTTAATATCACACTGAATGGTACACTATTGATGGAGAAAAATTTTGGATGTTTTTCCATTCTCCATTATAGCCTATGAGATTCATTAGAATGAATGGGCCCATATGGTAAGGGTTAGGGTTAGGGTTAGAGTTCAGGACACACTTATGTTTGGGTGAATATTGGGGTTGGGTTTAGGGTTGGATAACATGTATTTTTAATATCACACTGAATGGTACACTCTTGATGGGGAAAAATTTTGGATGTTTTTCCATTCTCCATTATAGCCTATGAGATTCATTAGAATGAATGGGCCCATATGGTAAGGGTTAGGGTTAGGGTTAGAGTTCAGGACACAGATATGTTCGGTTTAAAATTGGGGTCTGGTTTAGTGTTGGGTAAGATGTATTTTTAATATCACACTGAATGGTACACTATTGATGGAGAAAAATTTTGGATGTTTTTCCATTCTCCATTATAGCCTATGAGATTCATTAGAATGAATGGGCCCATATGGTAAGGGTTAGGGTTAGGGTTAGAGTTCAGGACACACTTAGGTTTGGCTGAATATTGGGGTTGGGTTTAGGGTTGGATAAGATGTATTTTTAATATCACACTGAATGGTACACTCTTGATGGGGAAAAATTTTGGATGTTTTTCCATTCTCCATTATAGCCTATGAGATTCATTAGAATGAATGGGCCCATATGGTAAGGGTTAGGGTTAGGGTTAGAGTTCAGGACACACTTATGTTTGGGTGAATATTGGGGTTGGGTTTAGGGTTGGATAAGATGTATTTTTAATATCACACTGAATGGTAAACTCTTGATGGGGAAAAATTTTGGAAGTTTTTCCATTCTCCATTATAGCCTATGAGATTCATTAGAATGAATGGGCCCATATGGTAAGGGTTAGGGTTTGGGTTAGAGTTCAGGACACAGATATGTTCGTTTTAAAATTGGGGTCTGGTTTAGGGTTGGGTAAGATGTATTTTTAATATCACACTGAATGGTAAACTCTTGATGGGGAAAAATTTTGGATGTTTTTCCATTCTCCATTATAGCCTATGAGATTCATTAGAATGAATGGGCCCATATGGTAAGGGTTAGGGTTAGGGTTAGAGTTCAGGACACACTTATGTTTGGGTGAATATTGGGGTTGGGTTTAGGGTTGGATAACATGTATTTTTAATATCACACTGAATGGTACACTCTTGATGGGGAAAAATTTTGGATGTTTTTCCATTCTCCATTATAGCCTATGAGATTCATTAGAATGAATGGGCCCATATGGTAAGGGTTAGGGTTAGGGTTAGAGTTCAGGACACAGATATGTTCGGTTTAAAATTGGGGTCTGGTTTAGTGTTGGGTAAGATGTATTTTTAATATCACACTGAATGGTACACTATTGATGGAGAAAAATTTTGGATGTTTTTCCATTCTCCATTATAGCCTATGAGATTAATTAGAATGAATGGGCCCATATGGTAAGGGTTAGGGTTAGGGTTAGAGTTCAGGAAACAGATATGTTCGGTTTAAAATTGGGGTCTGGTTTAGGGTTGGGTAAGATGTATTTTTAATATCACACTGAATGGTACAGTATTGATGGAGAAAAATTTTGGATGTTTTTCCATTCTCCATTATAGCCTATGAGATTCATTAGAATGAATGTGCCCATATGGTAAGGGTTAGGGTTAGAGTTCAGGACACACTTATGTTTGGGTGAATATTGGGGTTGGGTTTAGGGTTGGATAACATGTATTTTTAATATCACACTGAATGGTACACTCTTGATGGGGAAAAATTTTGGATGTTTTTTCCATTCTCCATTATAGCCTATGAGATTCATAGAATGAATGGGCCCATATGGTAAGGGTTAGGGTTAGGGTTAGAGTTCAGGACACACTTATGTTTGGGTGAATATTGGGGTTGGGTTTAGGGTTGGATAAGATGTATTTTTAATATCACACTGAATGGTAAACTCTTGATGGGGAAAAATTTTGGATGTTTTTCCGTTCTCCATTATAGCCTATGAGATTCATTAGAATGAATGGGCCCATATGGTAAGGGTTAGGGTTAGGGTTAGAGGTTCAGGACACAGATATGTTCGGTTTAAAATTGGGGTCTGGTTTAGGGTTGGATAAGATGTATTTTTAATATCACACTGAATGGTAAACTCTTGATGGGGAAAAATTTTGGATGTTTTTTCCATTCTCCATTATAGCCTATGAGATTCATTAGAATGAATGGGCCCATATGGTAAGGGTTAGGGTTAGGGTTAGAGTTCAGGACACAGATATGTTCGGTTTAAAATTGGGGTCTGGTTTAGGGTTGGGTAAGATGTATTTTTAATATCACACTGAATGGTACACTATTGATGGAGAAAAATTTTGGATGTTTTTCCATTCTCCATTATAGCCTATGAGATTCATTAGAATGAATGGGCCCATATGGTAAGGGTTAGGGTTAGGGTTAGAGTTCAGGACACACTTATGTTTGGGTGAATATTGGGGTTGGGTTTAGGGTTGGATAACATGTATTTTTAATATCACACTGAATGGTACACTCTTGATGGGGAAAAATTTTGGATGTTTTTCCATTCTCCATTATAGCCTATGAGATTCATTAGAATGAATGGGCCCATATGGTAAGGGTTAGGGTTAGGGTTAGAGTTCAGGACACACTTATGTTTGGGTGAATATTGGGGTTGGGTTTAGGGTTGGATAAGATGTATTTTTAATATCACACTGAATGGTAAACTCTTGATGGGAAAATTTTTTGGATGTTTTTCCATTCTCCATTATAGCCTATGAGATTCATTAGAATGAATGGGCCCATATGGTAAGGGTTAGGATTAGGGTTAGAGTTCAGGACACACTTATGTTTGGGTGAATATTGGGGTTGGGTTTAGGGTTGGATAACATGTATTTTTAATATCACACTGAATGGTACACTCTTGATGGGGAAAAATTTTGGATGTTTTTCCATTCTCCATTATAGCCTATGAGATTCATTAGAATGAATGGGCCCATATGGTAAGGGTTAGGGTTAGGGTTAGAGTTCAGGACACACTTATGTTTGGGTGAATATTGGGGTTGGGTTTAGGGTTGGATAAGATGTATTTTTAATATCACACTGAATGGTAAACTCTTGATGGGGAAAAATTTTGGATGTTTTTCCATTCTCCATTATAGCCTATGAGATTCATTAGAATGAATGGGCCCATATGGTAAGGGTTAGGATTAGGGTTAGAGTTCAGGACACACTTATGTTTGGGTGAATATTGGGGTTGGGTTTAGGGTTGGATAACATGTATTTTTAATATCACACTGAATGGTACACTCTTGATGGGGAAAAATTTTGGATGTTTTTCCATTCTCCATTATAGCCTATGAGATTCATTAGAATGAATGGGCCCATATGGTAAGGGTTAGGGTTAGGGTTAGAGTTCAGGACACACTTATGTTTGGGTGAATATTGGGGTTGGGTTTAGGGTTGGATAAGATGTATTTTTAATATCACACTGAATGGTAAACTCTTGATGGGGAAAAATTTTGGATGTTTTTCCGTTCTCCATTATAGCCTATGAGATTCATTAGAATGAATGGGCCCATATGGTAAGGGTTAGGGTTAGGGTTAGAGTTCAGGACACAGATATGTTCGGTTTAAAATTGGGGTCTGGTTTAGGGTTGGATAAGATGTATTTTTAATATCACACTGAATGGTAAACTCTTGATGGGGAAAAATTTTGGATGTTTTTCCATTCTCCATTATAGCCTATGAGATTCATTAGAATGAATGGGCCCATATGGTAAGGGTTAGGGTTAGGGTTAGAGTTCAGGACACAGATATGTTCGGTTTAAAATTGGGGTCTGGTTTAGGGTTGGGTAAGATGTATTTTTAATATCACACTGAATGGTACACTATTGATGGAGAAAAATTTTGGATGTTTTTCCATTCTCCATTATAGCCTATGAGATTCATTAGAATGAATGGGCCCATATGGTAAGGGTTAGGGTTAGGGTTAGAGTTCAGGACACACTTATGTTTGGGTGAATATTGGGGTTGGGTTTAGGGTTGGATAACATGTATTTTTAATATCACACTGAATGGTACACTCTTGATGGGGAAAAATTTTGGATGTTTTTCCATTCTCCATTATAGCCTATGAGATTCATTAGAATGAATGGGCCCATATGGTAAGGGTTAGGGTTAGGGTTAGAGTTCAGGACACACTTATGTTTGGGTGAATATTGGGGTTGGGTTTAGGGTTGGATAAGATGTATTTTTAATATCACACTGAATGGTAAACTCTTGATGGGAAAATTTTTTGGATGTTTTTCCATTCTCCATTATAGCCTATGAGATTCATTAGAATGAATGGGCCCATATGGTAAGGGTTAGGATTAGGGTTAGAGTTCAGGACACACTTATGTTTGGGTGAATATTGGGGTTGGGTTTAGGGTTGGATAACATGTATTTTTAATATCACACTGAATGGTACACTCTTGATGGGGAAAAATTTTGGATGTTTTTCCATTCTCCATTATAGCCTATGAGATTCATTAGAATGAATGGGCCCATATGGTAAGGGTTAGGGTTAGGGTTAGAGTTCAGGACACACTTATGTTTGGGTGAATATTGGGGTTGGGTTTAGGGTTGGATAAGATGTATTTTTAATATCACACTGAATGGTAAACTCTTGATGGGGAAAAATTTTGGATGTTTTTCCATTCTCCATTATAGCCTATGAGATTCATTAGAATGAATGGGCCCATATGGTAAGGGTTAGGATTAGGGTTAGAGTTCAGGACACACTTATGTTTGGGTGAATATTGGGGTTGGGTTTAGGGTTGGATAACATGTATTTTTAATATCACACTGAATGGTACACTCTTGATGGGGAAAAATTTTGGATGTTTTTCCATTCTCCATTATAGCCTATGAGATTCATTCGAATGAATGGGCCCATATGGTAAGGGTTAGGGTTAGGGTTAGAGTTCAGGACACAGATATGTTCGTTTTAAAATTGGGGTCTGGTTTAGGGTTGGGTAAGATGTATTTTTAATATCACACTGAATGGTACACTATTGATGGAGAAAAAATTTGGATGTTTTTCCATTCTCCATTATAGCCTATGAGATTCATTAGAATGAATGGGCCCATATGGTAAGGGTTAGGGTTAGGGTTAGAGTTCAGGACACAGATATGTTCGGTTTAAAATTGGGGTCTGGTTTAGGGTTGGGTAAGATGTATTTTTAATATCACACTGAATGGTAAACTCTTGATGGGGAAAAATTTTGGATGTTTTTCCATTCTCCATTATAGCCTATGAGATTCATTAGAATGAATGGGCCCATATGGTAAGGGTTAGGGTTAGGGTTAGAGTTCAGGACACACTTATGTTTGGGTGAATATTGGGGTTGGGTTTAGGGTTGGATAACATGTATTTTTAATATCACACTGAATGGTACACTCTTGATGGGGAAAAATTTTGGATGTTTTTCCATTCTCCATTATAGCCTATGAGATTCATTAGAATGAATGGGCCCATATGGTAAGGGTTAGGGTTAGGGTTAGAGTTCAGGACACAGATATGTTCGGTTTAAAATTGGGGTCTGGTTTAGGGTTGGGTAAGATGTATTTTTAATATCACACTGAATGGTACACTATTGATGGAGAAAAATTTTGGATGTTTTTCCATTCTCCATTATAGCCTATAAGATTAATTAGAATGAATGGGCCCATATGGTAAGGGTTAGGGTTAGGGTTAGAGTTCAGGACACAGATAAGTTCGGTTTAAAATTGGGGTCTGGTTTAGGGTTGGGTAAGATGTATTTTTAATATCACACTGAATGGTACAGTATTGATGGAGAAAAATTTTGGATGTTTTTCCATTCTCCATTATAGCCTATGAGATTCATTAGAATGAATGGGCCCATATGGTAAGGGTTAGGGTTAGAGTTCAGGACACACTTATGTTTGGGTGAATATTGGGGTTGGGTTTAGGGTTGGATAACATGTATTTTTAATATCACACTGAATGGTACACTCTTGATGGGGAAAAATTTTGGATGTTTTTCCATTCTCCATTATAGCCTATGAGATTCATTAGAATGAATGGGCCCATATGGTAAGGGTTAGGGTTAGGGTTAGAGTTCAGGACACACTAATGTTTGGGTGAATATTGGGGTTGGGTTTAGGGTTGGATAAGATGTATTTTTAATATCACACTGAATGGTAAACTCTTGATGGGGAAAAATTTTGGATGTTTTTCCGTTCTCCATTATAGCCTATGAGATTCATTAGAATGAATGGGCCCATATGGTAAGGGTTAGGGTTAGGGTTAGAGTTCAGGACACAGATATGTTCGGTTTAAAATTGGGGTCTGGTTTAGGGTTGGATAAGATGTATTTTTAATATCACACTGAATGGTAAACTTTTGATGGGGAAAAATTTTGGATGTTTTTCCATTCTCCATTATAGCCTATGAGATTCATTAGGATGAATGGGCCCATATGGTAAGGGTTAGGGTTAGGGTTAGAGTTCAGGACACAGATATGTTCGGTTTAAAATTGGGGTCTGGTTTAGGGTTGGGTAAGATGTATTTTTAATATCACACTGAATGGTACACTATTGATGGAGAAAAATTTTGGATGTTTTTCCATTCTCCATTATAGCCTATGAGATTCATTAGAATGAATGGGCCCATATGGTAAGGGTTAGGGTTAGGGTTAGAGTTCAGGACACACTTATGTTTGGGTGAATATTGGGGTTGGGTTTAGGGTTGGATAACATGTATTTTTAATATCACACTGAATGGTACACTCTTGATGGGGAAAAATTTTGGATGTTTTTCCATTCTCCATTATAGCCTATGAGATTCATTAGAATGAATGGGCCCATATGGTAAGGGTTAGGGTTAGGGTTAGAGTTCAGGACACACTTATGTTTGGGTGAATATTGGGGTTGGGTTTAGGGTTGGATAAGATGTATTTTTAATATCACACTGAATGGTAAACTCTTGATGGGAAAAAATTTTGGATGTTTTTCCATTCTCCATTATAGCCTATGAGATTCATTAGAATGAATGGGCCCATATGGTAAGGGTTAGGATTAGGGTTAGAGTTCAGGACACACTTATGTTTGGGTGAATATTGGGGTTGGGTTTAGGGTTGGATAACATGTATTTTTAATATCACACTGAATGGTACACTCTTGATGGGGAAAAATTTTGGATGTTTTTCCATTCTCCATTATAGCCTATGAGATTCATTAGAATGAATGGGCCCATATGGTAAGGGTTAGGGTTAGGGTTAGAGTTCAGGACACACTTATGTTTGGGTGAATATTGGGGTTGGGTTTAGGGTTGGATAAGATGTATTTTTAATATCACACTGAATGGTAAACTCTTGATGGGAAAAAATTTTGGATGTTTTTCCATTCTCCATTATAGCCTATGAGATTCATTAGAATGAATGGGCCCATATGGTAAGGGTTAGGGTTAGGGTTAGAGTTCAGGACACAGATATGTTCGTTTTAAAATTGGGGTCTGGTTTAGGGTTGGGTAAGATGTATTTTTAATATCACACTGAATGGTACACTATTGATGGAGAAAAATTTTGGATGTTTTTCCATTCTCCATTATAGCCTATGAGATTCATTAGAATGAATGGGCCCATATGGTAAGGGTTAGGGTTAGGGTTAGAGTTCAGGACACAGATATGTTCGTTTTAAAATTGGGGTCTGGTTTAGGGTTGGGTAAGATGTATTTTTAATATCACACTGAATGGTACACTATTGATGGAGAAAAATTTTGGATGTTTTTCCATTCTCCATTATAGCCTATGAGATTCATTAGAATGAATGGGCCCATATGGTAAGGGTTAGGGTTAGGGTTAGAGTTCAGGACACACTAATGTTTGGGTGAATATTGGGGTTGGGTTTAGGGTTGGATAAGATGTATTTTTAATATCACACTGAATGGTAAACTCTTGATGGGGAAAAATTTTGGATGTTTTTCCGTTCTCCATTATAGCCTATGAGATTCATTAGAATGAATGGGCCCATATGGTAAGGGTTAGGGTTAGGGTTAGAGTTCAGGACACAGATATGTTCGGTTTAAAATTGGGGTCTGGTTTAGGGTTGGATAAGATGTATTTTTAATATCACACTGAATGGTAAACTTTTGATGGGGAAAAATTTTGGATGTTTTTCCATTCTCCATTATAGCCTATGAGATTCATTAGGATGAATGGGCCCATATGGTAAGGGTTAGGGTTAGGGTTAGAGTTCAGGACACAGATATGTTCGGTTTAAAATTGGGGTCTGGTTTAGGGTTGGGTAAGATGTATTTTTAATATCACACTGAATGGTACACTATTGATGGAGAAAAATTTTGGATGTTTTTCCATTCTCCGTTATAGCCTATGAGATTCATTAGAATGAATGGGCCCATATGGTAAGGGTTAGGGTTAGGGTTAGAGTTCAGGACACACTTATGTTTGGGTGAATATTGGGGTTGGGTTTAGGGTTGGATAACATGTATTTTTAATATCACACTGAATGGTACACTCTTGATGGGGAAAAATTTTGGATGTTTTTCCATTCTCCATTATAGCCTATGAGATTCATTAGAATGAATGGGCCCATATGGTAAGGGTTAGGGTTAGGGTTAGAGTTCAGGACACACTTATGTTTGGGTGAATATTGGGGTTGGGTTTAGGGTTGGATAAGATGTATTTTTAATATCACACTGAATGGTAAACTCTTGATGGGAAAAATTTTTGGATGTTTTTCCATTCTCCATTATAGCCTATGAGATTCATTAGAATGAATGGGCCCATATGGTAAGGGTTAGGATTAGGGTTAGAGTTCAGGACACACTTATGTTTGGGTGAATATTCGGGTTGGGTTTAGGGTTGGATAACATGTATTTTTAATATCACACTGAATGGTACACTCTTGATGGGGAAAAATTTTGGATGTTTTTCCATTCTCCATTATAGCCTATGAGATTCATTAGAATGAATGGGCCCATATGGTAAGGGTTAGGGTTA
This sequence comes from Heteronotia binoei, assembly GCF_032191835.1. Classification (NCBI taxonomy): domain Eukaryota; kingdom Metazoa; phylum Chordata; class Lepidosauria; order Squamata; family Gekkonidae; genus Heteronotia; species Heteronotia binoei. The sequence continues at coordinate 19,484,582 of NC_083235.1, read as the reverse complement.
GGGTTAGAGTTCAGGACACACTTATGTTTGGGTGAATATTGGGGTTGGGTTTAGGGTTGGATAAGATGTATTTTTAATATCACACTGAATGGTAAACTCTTGATGGGAAAAAATTTTGGATGTTTTTCCATTCTCCATTATAGCCTATGAGATTCATTAGAATGAATGGGCCCATATGGTAAGGGTTAGGGTTAGGGTTAGAGTTCAGGACACAGATATGTTCGTTTTAAAATTGGGGTCTGGTTTAGGGTTGGGTAAGATGTATTTTTAATATCACACTGAATGGTACACTATTGATGGAGAAAAATTTTGGATGTTTTTCCATTCTCCATTATAGCCTATGAGATTCATTAGAATGAATGGGCCCATATGGTAAGGGTTAGGGTTAGGGTTAGAGTTCAGGACACAGATATGTTCGTTTTAAAATTGGGGTCTGGTTTAGGGTTGGGTAAGATGTATTTTTAATATCACACTGAATGGTACACTATTGATGGAGAAAAATTTTGGATGTTTTTCCATTCTCCATTATAGCCTATGAGATTCATTAGAATGAATGGGCCCATATGGTAAGGGTTAGGGTTAGGGTTAGAGTTCAGGACACACTTATGTTTGGGTGAATATTGGGGTTGGGTTTAGGGTTGGATAAGATGTATTTTTAATATCACACTGAATGGTAAACTCTTGATGGGGAAAAATTTTGGATGTTTTTCCATTCTCCATTATAACCTATGAGATTCATTAGAATGAATGGGCCCATATGGTAAGGGTTAGGGTTAGGGTTAGAGTTCAGGACACAGATATGTTCGGTTTAAAATTGGGGTCTGGTTTAGGGTTGGGTAAGATGTATTTTTAATATCACACTGAATGGTACACTATTGATGGAGAAAAATTTTGGATGTTTTTCCATTCTCCATTATAGCCTATGAGATTCATTAGAATGAATGGGCCCATATGGTAAGGGTTAGGGTTAGGGTTAGAGTTCAGGACACACTTATGTTTGGGTGAATATTGGGGTTGGGTTTAGGGTTGGATAAGATGTATTTTTAATATCACACTGAATGGTAAACTCTTGATGGGGAAAAATTTTGGATGTTTTTCCATTCTCCATTATAGCCTATGAGATTCATTAGAATGAATGGGCCCATATGGTAAGGGTTAGGGTTAGGGTTAGAGTTCAGGACACACTTATGTTTGGGTGAATATTGGGGTTGGGTTTAGGGTTGGATAAGATGTATTTTTAATATCACACTGACTGGTAAACTCTTGATGGGGAAAAATTTTGGATGTTTTTCCATTCTCCATTATAGCCTATGAGATTCATTAGAATGAATGGGCCCATATGGTAAGGGTTAGGGTTAGGGTTAGAGTTCAGGACACAGATATGTTCGGTTTAAAATTGGGGTCTGGTTTAGGGTTGGGTAAGATGTATTTTTAATATCACACTGAATGGTACACTATTGATGGAGAAAAATTTTGGATGTTTTTCCATTCTCCATTATAGCCTATGAGATTCATTAGAATGAATGGGCCCATATGGTAAGGGTTAGGGTTAGAGTTCAGGACACACTTATGTTTGGGTGGATATTGGGGTTGGGTTTAGGGTTGGATAACATGTATTTTTAATATCACACTGAATGGTACACTCTTGATGGGGAAAAATTTTGGATGTTTTTCCATTCTCCATTATAGCCTATGAGATTCATTAGAATGAATGGGCCCATATGGTAAGGGTTAGGGTTAGAGTTCAGGACACACTTATGTTTGGGTGAATATTGGGGTTGGGTTTAGGGTTGGATAAGATGTATTTTTAATATCACACTGAATGGTAAACTCTTGATGGGGAAAAATTTTGGATGTTTTTCCATTCTCCATTATAGCCTATGAGATTCATTAGAATGAATGGGCCCATATGGTAAGGGTTAGGGTTAGGGTTAGAGTTCAGGACACACTTATGTTTGGGTGAATATTGGGGTTGGGTTTAGGGTTGGATAAGATGTATTTTTAATATCACACTGAATGGTAAACTCTTGATGGGGAAAAATTTTGGATGTTTTTGCGTTCTCCATTATAGCCTATGAGATTCATTAGAATGAATGGGCCCATATGGTAAGGGTTAGGGTTAGGGTTAGAGTTCAGGACACACTTATGTTTGGGTGAATATTGGGGTTGGGTTTAGGGTTGGATAACATGTATTTTTAATATCACACTGAATGGTGCACTCTTGATGGGGAAAAATTTTGGATGTTTTTCCATTCTCCATTATAGCCTATGAGATTCATTAGAATGAATGGGCCCATATGGTAAGGGTTAGGGTTAGGGTTAGAGTTCAGGACACAGATATGTTCGTTTTAAAATTGGGGTCTGGTTTAGGGTTGGGTAAGATGTATTTTTAATATCACACTGAATGGTACACTATTGATGGAGAAAAATTTTGGATGTTTTTCCATTCTCCATTATAGCCTATGAGATTCATTAGAATGAATGGGCCCATATGGTAAGGGTTAGGGTTAGGGTTAGAGTTCAGGACACACTTAGGTTTGGCTGAATATTGGGGTTGGGTTTAGGGTTGGATAAGATGTATTTTTAATATCACACTGAATGGTACACTCTTGATGGGGAAAAATTTTGGATGTTTTTCCATTCTCCATTATAGCCTATGAGATTCATTAGAATGAATGGGCCCATATGGTAAGGGTTAGGGTTAGGGTTAGAGTTCAGGACACAGATATGTTCGTTTTAAAATTGGGGTCTGGTTTAGGGTTGGGTAAGATGTATTTTTAATATCACACTGAATGGTACACTATTGATGGAGAAAAATTTTGGATGTTTTTCCATTCTCCATTATAGCCTATGAGATTCATTAGAATGAATGGGCCCATATGGTAAGGGTTAGGGTTAGGGTTAGAGTTCAGGACACAGATATGTTCGGTTTAAAATTGGGGTCTGGTTTAGGGTTGGGTAAGATGTATTTTTAATATCACACTGAATGGTACACTATTGATGGAGAAAAATTTTGGATGTTTTTCCATTCTCCATTATAGCCTATGAGATTCATTAGAATGAATGGGCCCATATGGTAAGGGTTAGGGTTAGGGTTAGAGTTCAGGACACAGATATGTTTGGGTGAATATTGGGGTTGGGTTTAGGGTTGGATAACATGTATTTTTAATATCACACTGAATGGTACACTCTTGATGGGGAAAAATTTTGGATGTTTTTCCATTCTCCATTATAGCCTATGAGATTCATTAGAATGAATGGGCCCATATGGTAAGGGTTAGGGTTAGGGTTAGAGTTCAGGACACAGATATGTTCGTTTTAAAATTGGGGTCTGGTTTAGGGTTGGGTAAGATGTATTTTTAATATCACACTGAATGGTACACTATTGATGGAGAAAAATTTTGGATGTTTTTCCATTCTCCATTATAGCCTATGAGATTCATTAGAATGAATGGGCCCATATGGTAAGGGTTAGGGTTAGAGTTCAGGACACACTTATGTTTGGGTGAATATTGGGGTTGGGTTTAGTGTTGGATAACATGTATTTTTAATATCACACTGAATGGTACACTCTTGATGGGGAAAAATTTTGGATGTTTTTCCATTCTCCATTATAGCCTATGAGATTCATTAGAATGAATGGGCCCATATGGTAAGGGTTAGAGTTAGGGTTAGAGTTCAGGACACACTTATGTTTGGGTGAATATTGGGGTTGGGTTTAGGGTTGGATAAGATGTATTTTTAATATCACACTGAATGGTAAACTCTTGATGGGGAAAAATTTTGGATGTTTTTCCATTCTCCATTATAGCCTATGAGATTCATTAGAATGAATGGGCCGATATGGTAAGGGTTCGGGTTAGGGTTAGAGTTCAGGACACACTTATGTTTGGGTGAATATTGGGGTTGGGTTTAGGGTTGGATAAGATGTATTTTTAATATCACACTGAATGGTAAACTCTTGATGGGGAAAAATTTTGGATGTTTTTCCGTTCTCCATTATAGCCTATGAGATTTATTAGAATGAATGGACCCATATGGTAAGGGTTAGGGTTAGGGTTAGAGTTCAGGACACAGATATGTTCGGTTTAAAATTGGGGTCTGGTTTAGGGTTGGATAAGATGTATTTTTAATATCACACTGAATGGTACACTCTTGATGGGGAAAAATTTTGGATGTTTTTCCATTCTCCATTATAGCCTATGAGATTCATTAGAATGAATGGGCCCATATGGTAAGGGTTAGGGTTAGGGTTAGAGTTCAGGACACACTTATGTTTGGGTGAATATTGGGGTTGGGTTTAGGGTTGGATAAGATGTATTTTTAATATCACACTGAATGGTAAACTCTTGATGGGAAAAATTTTTGGATGTTTTTCCATTCTCCATTATAGCCTATGAGATTCATTAGAATGAATGGGCCCATATGGTAAGGGTTAGGATTAGGGTTAGAGTTCAGGACACACTTATGTTTGGGTGAATATTCGGGTTGGGTTTAGGGTTGGATAACATGTATTTTTAATATCACACTGAATGGTACACTCTTGATGGGAAAAATTTTGGATGTTTTTCCATTCTCCATTATAGCCTATGAGATTCATTAGAATGAATGGGCCCATATGGTAAGGGTTAGGGTTAGGGTTAGAGTTCAGGACACACTTATGTTTGGGTGAATATTGGGGTTGGGTTTAGGGTTGGATAAGATGTATTTTTAATATCACACTGAATGGTAAACTCTTGATGGGAAAAAATTTTGGATGTTTTTCCATTCTCCATTATAGCCTATGAGATTCATTAGAATGAATGGGCCCATATGGTAAGGGTTAGGGTTAGGGTTAGAGTTCAGGACACAGATATGTTCGTTTTAAAATTGGGGTCTGGTTTAGGGTTGGGTAAGATGTATTTTTAATATCACACTGAATGGTACACTATTGATGGAGAAAAATTTTGGATGTTTTTCCATTCTCCATTATAGCCTATGAGATTCATTAGAATGAATGGGCCCATATGGTAAGGGTTAGGGTTAGGGTTAGAGTTCAGGACACAGATATGTTCGTTTTAAAATTGGGGTCTGGTTTAGGGTTGGGTAAGATGTATTTTTAATATCACACTGAATGGTACACTATTGATGGAGAAAAATTTTGGATGTTTTTCCATTCTCCATTATAGCCTATGAGATTCATTAGAATGAATGGGCCCATATGGTAAGGGTTAGGGTTAGGGTTAGAGTTCAGGACACACTTATGTTTGGGTGAATATTGGGGTTGGGTTTAGGGTTGGATAAGATGTATTTTTAATATCACACTGAATGGTAAACTCTTGATGGGGAAAAATTTTGGATGTTTTTCCATTCTCCATTATAACCTATGAGATTCATTAGAATGAATGGGCCCATATGGTAAGGGTTAGGGTTAGGGTTAGAGTTCAGGACACAGATATGTTCGGTTTAAAATTGGGGTCTGGTTTAGGGTTGGGTAAGATGTATTTTTAATATCACACTGAATGGTACACTATTGATGGAGAAAAATTTTGGATGTTTTTCCATTCTCCATTATAGCCTATGAGATTCATTAGAATGAATGGGCCCATATGGTAAGGGTTAGGGTTAGGGTTAGAGTTCAGGACACACTTATGTTTGGGTGAATATTGGGGTTGGGTTTAGGGTTGGATAAGATGTATTTTTAATATCACACTGAATGGTAAACTCTTGATGGGGAAAAATTTTGGATGTTTTTCCATTCTCCATTATAGCCTATGAGATTCATTAGAATGAATGGGCCCATATGGTAAGGGTTAGGGTTAGGGTTAGAGTTCAGGACACACTTATGTTTGGGTGAATATTGGGGTTGGGTTTAGGGTTGGATAAGATGTATTTTTAATATCACACTGACTGGTAAACTCTTGATGGGGAAAAATTTTGGATGTTTTTCCATTCTCCATTATAGCCTATGAGATTCATTAGAATGAATGGGCCCATATGGTAAGGGTTAGGGTTAGGGTTAGAGTTCAGGACACAGATATGTTCGGTTTAAAATTGGGGTCTGGTTTAGGGTTGGGTAAGATGTATTTTTAATATCACACTGAATGGTACACTATTGATGGAGAAAAATTTTGGATGTTTTTCCATTCTCCATTATAGCCTATGAGATTCATTAGAATGAATGGGCCCATATGGTAAGGGTTAGGGTTAGAGTTCAGGACACACTTATGTTTGGGTGGATATTGGGGTTGGGTTTAGGGTTGGATAACATGTATTTTTAATATCACACTGAATGGTACACTCTTGATGGGGAAAAATTTTGGATGTTTTTCCATTCTCCATTATAGCCTATGAGATTCATTAGAATGAATGGGCCCATATGGTAAGGGTTAGGGTTAGAGTTCAGGACACACTTATGTTTGGGTGAATATTGGGGTTGGGTTTAGGGTTGGATAAGATGTATTTTTAATATCACACTGAATGGTAAACTCTTGATGGGGAAAAATTTTGGATGTTTTTCCATTCTCCATTATAGCCTATGAGATTCATTAGAATGAATGGGCCCATATGGTAAGGGTTAGGGTTAGGGTTAGAGTTCAGGACACACTTATGTTTGGGTGAATATTGGGTTGGGTTTAGGGTTGGATAAGATGTATTTTTAATATCACACTGAATGGTAAACTCTTGATGGGGAAAAATTTTGGATGTTTTTGCGTTCTCCATTATAGCCTATGAGATTCATTAGAATGAATGGGCCCATATGGTAAGGGTTAGGGTTAGGGTTAGAGTTCAGGACACACTTATGTTTGGGTGAATATTGGGGTTGGGTTTAGGGTTGGATAACATGTATTTTTAATATCACACTGAATGGTGCACTCTTGATGGGGAAAAATTTTGGATGTTTTTCCATTCTCCATTATAGCCTATGAGATTCATTAGAATGAATGGGCCCATATGGTAAGGGTTAGGGTTAGGGTTAGAGTTCAGGACACAGATATGTTCGTTTTAAAATTGGGGTCTGGTTTAGGGTTGGGTAAGATGTATTTTTAATATCACACTGAATGGTACACTATTGATGGAGAAAAATTTTGGATGTTTTTCCATTCTCCATTATAGCCTATGAGATTCATTAGAATGAATGGGCCCATATGGTAAGGGTTAGGGTTAGGGTTAGAGTTCAGGACACACTTAGGTTTGGCTGAATATTGGGGTTGGGTTTAGGGTTGGATAAGATGTATTTTTAATATCACACTGAATGGTACACTCTTGATGGGGAAAAATTTTGGATGTTTTTCCATTCTCCATTATAGCCTATGAGATTCATTAGAATGAATGGGCCCATATGGTAAGGGTTAGGGTTAGGTTAGAGTTCAGGACACAGATATGTTCGTTTTAAAATTGGGGTCTGGTTTAGGGTTGGGTAAGATGTATTTTTAATATCACACTGAATGGTACACTATTGATGGAGAAAAATTTTGGATGTTTTTCCATTCTCCATTATAGCCTATGAGATTCATTAGAATGAATGGGCCCATATGGTAAGGGTTAGGGTTAGGGTTAGAGTTCAGGACACAGATATGTTCGGTTTAAAATTGGGGTCTGGTTTAGGGTTGGGTAAGATGTATTTTTAATATCACACTGAATGGTACACTATTGATGGAGAAAAATTTTGGATGTTTTTCCATTCTCCATTATAGCCTATGAGATTCATTAGAATGAATGGGCCCATATGGTAAGGGTTAGGGTTAGGGTTAGAGTTCAGGACACAGATATGTTTGGGTGAATATTGGGGTTGGGTTTAGGGTTGGATAACATGTATTTTTAATATCACACTGAATGGTACACTCTTGATGGGGAAAAATTTTGGATGTTTTTCCATTCTCCATTATAGCCTATGAGATTCATTAGAATGAATGGGCCCATATGGTAAGGGTTAGGGTTAGGGTTAGAGTTCAGGACACAGATATGTTCGTTTTAAAATTGGGGTCTGGTTTAGGGTTGGGTAAGATGTATTTTTAATATCACACTGAATGGTACACTATTGATGGAGAAAAATTTTGGATGTTTTTCCATTCTCCATTATAGCCTATGAGATTCATTAGAATGAATGGGCCCATATGGTAAGGGTTAGGGTTAGAGTTCAGGACACACTTATGTTTGGGTGAATATTGGGGTTGGGTTTAGTGTTGGATAACATGTATTTTTAATATCACACTGAATGGTACACTCTTGATGGGGAAAAATTTTGGATGTTTTTCCATTCTCCATTATAGCCTATGAGATTCATTAGAATGAATGGGCCCATATGGTAAGGGTTAGAGTTAGGGTTAGAGTTCAGGACACACTTATGTTTGGGTGAATATTGGGGTTGGGTTTAGGGTTGGATAAGATGTATTTTTAATATCA